>NC_053394.1:71769966-72086732 GCF_905171765.1 Bufo bufo | reverse complement strand
TGGTAACAGTAAAGGAAGTTAAAAGCAATACTCGCCTCCGTGTCTTTAATAAAATCATGACTTTACGTCATAAAATAGGAAAATCATGAAATTATACGCATGCCTCGTTTCTACAGGGGTGGAGAAAAGCATCTCGATGACACTTCAGGGGCCGCCTATCTGGAAGCAGACCAGAAAATCAGATGAGATAAAATCTAACATTTCATAGGCTACTTTCACACTGGTGGCAGCAGGGGAAGAGCTTGCCGGATCCATGCTACCGCTAGCCCACCGTGCCGCCGGAAGTCCGCTCCGGCCCCATTCACTATAATGGGGGGTGGGGGGTGGAGGTCTGGCCGCAGCACAGCAAACAAGTCGAGAGGCGGCCGGACAAAAACCACAGCGTGCTTTCGTTTTTGTCTGGCCGCATCTCGGCATATTTGCCGTGAGGCGGCCAGACCTCCAGCCCCCCCACCATTATAGTGAATGGTGGGCTAGCGTTAGCACGGATCCGGCAGGCTGTTCCCCCACCGGACCCTGCTACCTACCGCAAGTGTGAAAGTAGCCTTATCCCAGTTTGATTAATGGCAGATGTTGGGGACAGCCAGGCTGTCTCTCTATATACCGGTATACAGTTGCAAGAAAAAGTATGTGAACCCTTTGGAATGATATGGATTTCTGCACAAATTAGTCATAAAATGTGATCTGATCTTCATCTAAGTCACAACAATAGACAATCACAGTCTGCTTAAACTAATAACACACAAAGAATTAAATGTTACCATGTTTTTATTGAACACACCATGTAAACATTCACAGTGCAGGTGGAAAAAGTATGTGAACCCTTGGATTTAATAACTGGATCTCCTTTGGCAGCAATAATTTCAACCAAACGTTTCCTGTAGTTGCAGATCAGACGTGCACAACGGTGAGGAGTAATTCTTGACCATTCCTCTTTACAGAACTGTTACAGTTCAGCAATATTCTTGGGATGTCTGCTGTGAATCGCTTTCTTGAGGTCATGCCACAGCATCTCAATCGGGTTGAGGTCAGGACTCTGACTGGGCCACTCCAGAAGGCGTATTTTCCTCTGTTTAAGCCATTCTGTTGTTGATTTACTTCTATGCTTTGGGTCGTTGTCCTGTTGCAACACTCATCTTCTGTTGAGCTTCAGCTGGTGGACAGATGGCCTTAAGTTCTCCTGCAAAATGTCTTGATAAACTTGGGAATTCATTTTTCCTTCGATGATAGCAATCCGTCCAGACCCTGACGCAGCAAAGCAGCCCCAAACCATGATGCCCCCACCACCATACTTCACAGTTGGGATGAGGTTTTGATGTTGGTGTGCTGTGCCTCTTTTTCTCCACACATAGTGTTGTGTGTTTCTTCCAAACAACTCAACTTTGGTTTCATCTGTCCACATAATATTTTGCCAGTACTGCTGTGGAACATCCAGGTGCTCTTGTGCAAACTGTAAACGTGCAGCAATGTTTTTTTTTGGACAGCAGTGGCTTCCTCTGTGGTATCCTCCCGTGAAATCCATTCTTGTTTAGTGTTTTACGTATCGTAGATTCGCTAACAGGGATGTTAGCATATTCCAGAGACTTTTGTAAGTCTTTAGCTGACACTCTAGGATTCTTCTTCACCTCATTGAGCAGTCTGCGCTGTGCTCTTGCAGTCATCTTTACAGGACGGCCACTCCTAGGGAGAGTAGCAGCAGTGCTGAACTTTCTCCATTTATAGACAATTTGTCTTACCATGGACTGATGAACAGCAAGGCTTTTGGAGATACTTTTATAACCCTTTCCAGCTTTATGCAAGTCAACAATTCTTAATCGTAGGTCTTCTGAGAGCTCTTTTGTGCGAGGCATCATTCACATCAGGCAATGCTTCTTGTGAAAAGCAAACCCAGAACTGTTGTGTGTTTTTTATAGGGCAGGGCAGCTCTAACCAACACCTCTAATCTCATCTCATTGATTGGACTCCAGTTGGCTGACACGTCACTCCAATTAGCTCTGGAGATGTCATTAGTCTAGGGGTTTACATACTTTTTCCACCTGCACTGTGAATGTTTACATGGTGTGTTCAATAAAAACATGGTAACATTTAATTCTTTGTGTGTTATTAGTTTAAGCAGACTGTGATTGTCTACTGTTGTGACTTAGATGAAGATCAGATCACATTTTATGACCAATTTGTGCAGAAATCCATATAATTCCAAAGGGTTCACATACTTTTTCTTGCAACTGTATCTTTTTGTAGAACCTACTGCCCACTAAAAGCTATGGTTATAAGGATACTTTCACACTTGCGGCAGAGGATCTGCCTGCCGGATCCGGACACAAACTGATGACATTTGTCAGATGGATTTGGATCCGTCTGACAAATGCATTGAAATACCGGATCCGTCTCTCCAGTGTCTTCCGGAAAAACGGATCTGTAATTTTTTTTGCATTTTTAGAGGTCTGCGCATGTGCAGACCGGAAAGCCGGATCCGTTTTGCCGGAACACTTAATGCCGGATCCGGCACTAATACACTTCAATGTAAATTAATGCCAGATCCGGCATGTGATCGGTATTTTTGGCCGGAGAGAAAACTGCAGCATGCCGCGGTATTTTCTCCGTCCAAAAAACGTAAGAGGGACTGAACGGATGCATCCTGATGTACAGTATACTGAACGGATTGCTCTCCATTCAGAATGTATTGGGATGAAACTGATCAGTTCTTTTCTGGTATAGAGCCCTAGGACGGAACTCAATGCCGGAAAACAAAAACGCTAGTGTGAAAGTAGCCTGATATAAGGCAGAACAAGAGCCGAAAATTACATGATTTCTTTCTTGTCTGATATTTTGGGTACAAACAAGTCAGAGTCAGCATTAGCTGAAAATACTGACGTAGCTAGGACCACTGAGAGCCACGGTGCAAAACTGCCGACGTGTCCCACCACAAATAGCGTCCAGTGTCTCTGTATGTTCTTTTAGAAGGTATTATCAGTACACATCAGATACTACACTGGGCGGGGACCGCGTCTCGGTGCCGGATGTCTGCACTTTCTACAGTCATCAAAGTCACTACAAATGATGTCTATTGTGGTGTCAGTTTAGGCCTGGGCTACGCTGCGACTTTTTGTAGCTAACTGATTGATATTAACTATAGAATGACGGCTGCGGCCCACAAGATCGCATTAAACTGAACGCATTCATTTGGACTGCAGCTATAGTGGTTTTCTGAGACTTTAATACTGATGACTTATCCTCTGGGATATGGGGGGCCAACTCCCGGGACCCCCGCTGATCGGCTGTTTGAGGAGTCAGTGGCGCTCCTGTGCTCACCAAGCACAGCGCCGTCCATTGTATAGTGGCCATGCTTGGTATTGCACATTCACTTCTATGGCGCTGATCTGCTCTTAGACCATGTAACCGATGAATGTGCTGTGCTGCTACTGCGAGCTCTGATGCCTTCTCAAACAGCTGATCGGCAGGGGTCCCGGGTGTCAGACCCCCCCCACCGATCAGATACTGATCACCTATCTAGAGGATAGATGATCAGTATTTAAGTCTGAGAAAAGCCCTTTAAAATCAACCAAAAAGTAGCAGTGTAGACCAGGCCGAAGGCTACTCGGTGACTTGTGTCGTGTAACATTTCATGTCATTTGTTTCAATGGTGTCGCAATGCGACATTCTGTAACTGCGACCCAACAGTTGCAAAAAAACACATTTTTTTTTGCAACTGTCGCATCACAGCGGCAGCATGTCGCATTGCGACACCATTAAAATACATTACATGAAATGTCACACCACAAATGCCGCCATGTAGCTGTACCCTTTTGTCACACGACCTGCTGTGTCGTCATGTAGCTCTAGCCTAAAAAGGGGCAGGAAGAAATAGAAGCGTTCTTGATTCGTTGCCGCCATTTTTAAAATAAAATAAAACATTTTTATTCATGTACAGGGACATATGACGCCTCCAGAGGTGTATGAGCCGCCTGCTGTACACCGCTGGTTTCAGAGAGTATTTTTCTGTCGGATTTTCTGCTTCTGGGCTGAGTTTGGGGCCACATATGACAGAACTATGGAACAATACCGAATCCAAATCAGTATGTAATCTGGAACTATTGTGTGGCCCATAATGCACACAGTCATATATATGGAGCTTTAAAGGGGTTTCCAGGACTCCTATATTGCTGACTAGAGATGAGCGAATTTCATATTTTGAAATTCGTTCACGCTTCGTTTGGTGGTAAAAGCAGAATTGCGTTATGGATTCCGTCACCACGGACCATAACGCAATTCTATGACGGAATGCCTTTAGAGGCATTCCGTTATTCATTCCGTCATAATAGAAGTCTATGGGCTGCAAAACGGATCCGTCCCATTTCCGTTGTGCAGGGGAGTCCTCTCCTGATCCCGAGTCCTCTTCTGCATAACGGAAACCGTACGGATCTGTTTTGCAGCCCATAGACTTCTATTATGACGGAATGAATAACGGAATGCCTCTAAAGGCATTCCGTCATAGGATTGCGTTATGGTCCGTGGTAACAGAATCCATAACGCAATTCTGCTTTTACCACCAAACGAAGCGTGAACGAATTTCAAAATATGAAATTCACTCATCTCTAGTCATCAATATCAGATCGGCGGGGGTGTTTGAGGAGAAGGCGCGCGCCGTGCCAGTTTACCTGCTTGCCGTCACATCAGCAGTGCTGAGCAGGTGTAATAGGAACGAGCCGCCCCATTGAAATGAATGGGACGGTTGGGTGTAATTACACCTGCTCACCGCTGCAGAGGCGACGGCGAGAAGGTAAACGGTGAAGGGGAGGCAGCGCTGGCACGGCGCGCGCCTTCTCTTCATACAGCTGATCGGCGGGGGTGCCGGGTGCCGGACCCCCGCCGATCTGATAATGATGACTTATTCCGAGGATAGGTCCTCAATAAAAATAACTTGGACAACCCCTTTAAGGGTCCATTCACGCTTCCGCAATTGTTTTGTGCTCCGCAAAACACAGACACCGGCCATATGCGTTCTGCATTTTGCGGACCACACATGGCCGGCCCTATGATAGAAATGCCTATTCTTGTCCATGTTTACGGACAAATATAGGACATGCTCTATTATTTTGTGGGGCCACGGAACGGAAGTGAGGGTGCAGACTGCTGTCCGCATCTTTTGCGGCCCCATTGAAGTGAATGGGTCCGCACCCGTTCCACAAAATTGCGGACCGGATGCGGACCCATTATGCGGACGTGTGAATGGACCCTACAAGGGGGATTCCAGGATGGTTCATTGTGATGGCCTCTCTTCGGGTCTGACATCCCGCACCCCCAGCAGATCAGGCACTACTTTAAAGGGCTGTTCTGGTTATAGAAAGTTCTGTGGATGGAGGATGAATATCGCTGGTATATACCGGTCAGAGGACACAGGCCCCCGCCACCCTCTGAAATGGATGGAGCGTCTGGTGGTCGGAAAAGTGTCATTGATGCGTTATTGTATTGATGTGGTCGCGTTTCCCTGCCGGTACCGCACCGCTATCTGACTTTATTTGGTGCGTGTTGTTTTTTGAACTCGCCGCCTGCGGTTTTCCCTCCAGTCCGGGTCGCTTCTAGTTGTAGTCCAGCGCCGCTGCGGGGGCGGTTCTGGGGCTCGGGGCACTGACGTATCCCGGTGACGTGCCTATAGAAAGCGTCTGCTCTCTGCGCAGTCTTCAGAGTTGGAACTTTGCCTCCGGTCCCTGAGTACAGGGCTCTACGCGTGCGCACTGCGTTTCTGGTTTCAGTTAGCTGTCTGTGGACAGGAAAAGAAGGTGAGTGACGGGGAGCGGGGCAGTGCGGGGACGGTGCTCGGGGGCCCGCGGGTATAGTGGGCTCTCATAGGGTCTGTGGCCGTCATTACTGCGGGGGCGACGTGTTGTAGAGGCCGGGCAGGATACATCAGGACTGAGTGCAGCTGCACAGCAGATACCGGACTGCAGGCTCTTATACAATGGATGGGAGCTGCAGAGATGTGTGCAGAGCACTGTACATGCCGTACATACACGGCTGCATCTGTCATTGGACCAGCTACATGCGTCACACATGATCATACGTGATGTGCCAGAGCGGGAAACTGTCAGCGAGCAGGGATGGAGCTGGAAACTGTCAGTGAGCAGGGATGGAGCTGGAAACTGTCAGTGAGCAGGGATGGAGCTGGAAGCTGTCAGTGAGCAGGGATGGAGCTGGAAGCTGTCAGTGAGCAGGGATGGAGCTGGAAGCTGTCAGTGAGCAGGGATGGAGCTGGAAACTGTCAGTGAGCAGGGATGGAGCTGGAAACTGTCAGTGAGCAGGGATGGAGCTGGAAGCTGTCAGTGAGCAGGGATGGAGCTGGAAGCTGTCAGTGAGCAGGGATGGAGCTGGAAGCTGTCAGGGAGCAGGGATGGAGCTGGAAACTGTCAGTGAGCAGGGATGGAGCTGGAAACTGTCAGGGAGCAGGGATGGAGCTGGAAACTGTCAGTGAGCAGGGATGGAGCTGGAAGCTGTCAGTGAGCAGGGATGGAGCTTGAAGCTGTCAGTGAGCAGGGATGGAGCTGGAAGCTGTCAGTGAGCAGGGATGGAGCTGGAAGCTGTCAGTGAGCAGGGATATAGCTGGAAGCTGTCAGTGAGCAGGGATGGAGCTGGAAGCTGTCAGTGAGCAGGGATGGAGCTGGAAGCTGTCAGTGAGCAGGGATGGAGCTGGAAGCTGTCAGTGAGCAGGGATGGAGCTGGAAGCTGTCAGTGAGCAGGGATGGAGCTGGAAGCTGTCAGTGAGCAGGGATGGAGCTGGAAGCTGTCAGTGAGCAGGGATGGAGCTGGAAGCTGTCAGTGAGCAGGGATGGAGCTGGAAACTGTCAGTGAGCAGGGATGGAGCTGGAAGCTGTCAGGGAGCAGGGATGGAGCTGGAAGCTGTCAGGGAGCAGGGATGGAGCTGGAAGCTGTCAGTGAGCAGGGATGGAGCTGGAAGCTGTCAGGGAGCAGGGATGGAGCTGGAAACTGTCAGTGAGCAGGGATGGAGCTGGAAACTGTCAGGGAGCAGGGATGGAGCTGGAAACTGTCAGTGAGCAGGGATGGAGCTGGAAGCTGTCAGTGAGCAGGGATGGAGCTTGAAGCTGTCAGTGAGCAGGGATGGAGCTTGAAGCTGTTAGTGAGCAGGGATGGAGCTGGAAGCTGTCAGTGAGCAGGGATGGAGCTGGAAGCTGTCAGTGAGCAGGGATGGAGCTGGAAGCTGTCAGTGAGCAGGGATGGAGCTGGAAGCTGTCAGTGAGCAGGGATGGAGCTGGAAGCTGTCAGTGAGCAGGGATGGAGCTGGAAGCTGTCAGTGAGCAGGGATGGAGCTGGAAGCTGTCAGTGAGCAGGGATGGAGCTGGAAGCTGTCAGTGAGCAGGGATGGAGCTGGAAGCTGTCAGTGAGCAGGGATGGAGCTGGAAGCTGTCAGTGAGCATGCTGGTGAGAGTGCAAAGTAATAGTAAGTTCTCCAAGTATACAGGAAGATTTACGCCGCTGGCACCAGAATACAGGGGGACGTACGCCGCTCTAACCAGTATACAGGGGGACGTACGCCGCTCTAACCAGTATACAGGGGGACGTACGCCGCTCTAACCAGTATACAGGGGGACGTACGCCGCTCTAACCAGTATACAGGGGGACGTACGCCGCTCTAACCAGTATACAGGGGGACGTACGCCGCTCTAACCAGTATACAGGAAGATTTACGCCGCTGGCACCAGAATACAGGGGGACGTACGCCGCTCTAACCAGTATACAGGAAGACGTACGCCGCTCTAACCAGTATACAGGGGGACGTACGCCGCTCTAACCAGTATACAGGGGGACGTACGCCGCTCTAACCAGTATACAGGGGGACGTACGCCGCTCTAACCAGTATACAGGGGGACGTACGCCGCTCTAACCAGTATACAGGGGGGCGTACGCCGCTCTAACCAGTATACAGGGGGGCGTACGCCGCTCTAACCAGTATACAGGGGGGCGTACGCCGCTCTAACCAGTATACAGGGGGGCGTACGCCGCTCTAACCAGTATACAGGGGGGCGTACGCCGCTCTAACCAGTATACAGGGGGGCGTACGCCGCTCTAACCAGTATACAGGGGGGCGTACGCCGCTCTAACCAGTATACAGGGGGGCGTACGCCGCTCTAACCAGTATACAGGGGGGCGTACGCCGCTCTAACCAGTATACAGGGGGGCGTACGCCGCTCTAACCAGTATACAGGGGGGCGTACGCCGCTCTAACCAGTATACAGGGGGGCGTACGCCGCTCTAACCAGTATACAGGGGGGCGTACGCCGCTCTAACCAGTATACAGGGGGGCGTACGCCGCTCTAACCAGTATACAGGGGGGCGTACGCCGCTCTAACCAGTATACAGGGGGACGTACGCCGCTCTAACCAGTATACAGGGGGACGTACGCCGCTCTAACCAGTATACAGGGGGACGTACGCCGCTGGCACCCATTTGCCGAGAAATAAATAGTTGCAGAGCACTAACCAAATCGGCACTGAAACGTGGGCACCTCCTGGCATGTACCTTGGTACTCTCCGGTTTACAAATACTGAGCCCCAGGAGTAGGTAAGGATGGTCACCAGGGCAAGTACTCGCAAAGCTGGTAACAGTGCACACACACTTGTGTCTTGGCCCTGGTATATACATGTATGTGATGTAGGATGCGGCCGGTTACTTATAGGCCTCCTGCACACGACCGTTGTGTGCACCCGTGGCCGTTGTGCCGTTTTCCGTTTTTTTTTTCGCGGACCCATTGACTTTCAATGGGTCCGTGGAAAAATCGGAAAATGCACCGTTTTGCAGCCGCATCCGTGATCCGTGTTTCCTGGCCGTGAAAAAAATACCTGTCCTATTTTTTTCACGGCCAACGGTTCACGGACCCATTCAAGTCAATGGGTCCGTGAAAGAACACGGATGCACACAAGATTGGCATCCGTGTCCGTGATCCGTGGCCGTAGGTTAGTTTTTATACAGACGGATCCGAAGATCCGTCTGCATAAAAGCTTTTTCATAGCTGAGTTTTCACTTCGTGAAAACTCAGAACCGACAGTATATTCTAACACAGAGGCGTTCCCATGGTGATGGGGACGCTTCAGGTTAGAATATACTAAAAGAACTGTGTACATGACTGCTCCCTGCTGCCTGGCAGGTGCTGCCAGGCAGCAGGGGGCAGCCCTCCCCCCCCCCCCCTGTAGTTAACACATTGGTGGCCAGTGCGGCCGGCCCCCCCCCTCCCTCCCCTGTAGTTAACTCATTGGTGGCCAGTGGACCCCCCTCCCTCCCCTGTAGTTAACTCGTTGGTGGCCAGTGGGCCTTCTCCCCTCCCTCCCCCTCCTAATTAAAATCTCCCCCCTATCATTGGTAGCAGCGGAGTGTACCGATCAGAGTCCCAGTTTAATCGCTGGGGCTCCGATCGGTAACCATGGCAACCAGGACGCTACTGCAGTCCCGGTTGCCATGGTTACTTAGCAATTTGTAGAACCATTATACTTACCTGTGAGCTGCGATGTCTGCGTCCGGCCGGGAGCTCCTCCTACTGGTAAGTGACAGGTCATGTCACTTACCAGTAGGAGGAGCTCCCGGCCGGACGTCACTTACCAGTAGGAGGAGCTCCCGGCCACCAACGAGTTAACTACAGGGGAGGGAGGGGGGCCGGCCGCACTGGCCACCAATGAGTTAACTACAGGGGAGGGAGGGGGGCCCACTGGCCACCAACGAGTTAACTACAGGGGAGGGAGGGGGGCCGGCCGCACTGGCCACCAATGAGTTAACTACAGGGGAGGGAGGGGGGGGGGCGGCCGCACTGGCCACCAATGTGTTAACTACAGGGGGGGGGGGGCTGCCCCCTGCTGCCTGGCAGCACCTGCCAGGCAGCAGGGGGAAGTCATGTACACAGTTCTTTTAGTATATTCTAACCTGAAGCGTCCCCATCACCATGGGAACGCCTCTGTGTTAGAATATACTGTCGGATTTGAGTTTCACGATGTAACTCAAATCCGACGGTATATTCTAACATAGAGGCGTTCCCATGGTGATGGGGACGCTTCAAGTTAAAATATACCATCGGATTGGAGAAAACTCCGATCCGATGGTATATTAACTCCTGACTTTACATTGAAAGTCAATGGGGACGGATCCGTTTGAAATTGCACCATATTGTGTCAACGTCAAACGGATCCGTCCCCATTGACTTGCATTGTAATTCAGGACGGATCCGTTTGGCTCCGCACGGCCAGGCGGACACCAAAACGACTTTTTTTTCATGTCCGTGGATCCTCCAAAAATCAAGGAAGACCCACGGACGAAAAAAACGGTCACGGATCACGGCAAAACGGAACCCGTTTTTGCGGACCGCAAAAAAATACGGTCGTGTGCAGGAGGCCATAGATGTGTATGAGGCGGTGACGTGTATATACACGTGTATGAGGCAGGACGCAGGCAGTGACATATACACGTGTATGAGGCAGGACGCAGGCGGTGACGTATACACGTGTATGAGGCGGGACGCGGCCGGTGACGTATACATGTGTATGAGGCGGTGACGTATACACGTGTATGAGGCGGGACGCGGCCGGTGACGTATACACGTGTATGAGGCGGGACGCGGCCGGTGACGTATACATGTGTATGAGGCGGGACGCGGCCGGTGACGTATACATGTGTATGAGGCGGGATGGGCAGGTGACGTATACACGTGTATGCGGCGGGACGCGGTGATGTATACACGTGTATGAGGCCGGACGCGGTGACGTGCTCACCGAGCGGCATACAGATTAAACAAGTGTTGTTCCCACTGAGGCTTGTACCTTGAGGCTTATAATTTTAGAGGGAGATGCCCTTTAAATAAACACAGCGAACAAACGTAACCCATGTGTGACGCCTGCTACATGTTATATACAGATGCAAAATCATGGACGCTGCGCTGGAAAACATACTGCTTACCCTTTGGTACTTAGCTTTATTTGGGGGGGGGGGGGGGAGTTGAGTGACAGCCAATATGGCTGCCATTATAGCTTGACGAGGAGAGGACGGGCTTGCTGTTCATATAGCTGAGAACTCTGGGTAATACCGCAGCTTGGGCTGTTTCCCAGCTTTCTCAGAGACCTTAAAGGGGATGTTTCGGTTATATCAGGTTATCTGGTCCAACTGCTGGGATCCCCGCCAATCACTAAAAGGTGGACCCCGCGCCCTGCGGAGCCCCCAACATGGATGGAGTGGAAGGTCAAGCCTGCATGAATGGAGTGGCGTTGTGCAAGCTTGACTTGCCACTTCTGTAATTTACGGGGGGTCACAGGGCCCCTGTACTTGTGATCAGTGGGGGTCTCGGCCGTCTGACCGATCTAATAGTTGTTCCCTTATCCTGTGGATAGAGAATAACTTGATATAATCAGAATACCCCTTTTAGTGACAGACAAATATGTTTTTAGTAGCGACAGCAATTCATAATTTGGTGAGTAGATTTCTGGTTACACATGGAATATGATGGCGAACGCTAATTTTTGCGTAAGCATAAAATTCAGATCAACGTCCAGCGCACAATTTCCTGCTTGTCGTTCGCTCTCCATATGCTATTACCCCTGGAGATAATTGCCCTAATTCAAATGATTATACAAAATTTCACACAATGGTCTCACCATCTAATATACCTTTTTTAGGGTCCATTCAGACAAACGTAAGTGTTTTGCGGTCAACAAATTGCGGATTCGCAAAACACGAATACCGGCCGTGTGCATTACGCGCATGGCCAGCCTTATGTGGAAATGCCTACTATTGTCCGCAATCGTAGACAAGAATAGGACATGCTCTATTTTTTTGCGGGGCCACAGAAGAGAGGAACAGGACAGCACACTGTATGCTGCTTCTGAATGCGATGCAGATCCAGAAATACGTTCGTATGAATGGGCCCTTTATTAAAGGGGTAATACCATGAATTTACAACAATATACACTGCTCAAAAAAATAAAGGGAACACTTAAACAACACAATGTAACTCCAAGTCAATCACACTTCTGTGAAATCAAACTGTCCACTTAGGAAGCAACACTGAGTGACAATCAATTTCACATGCTGTTGTGCAAATGGGATAGACAACAAGTGGAAATTATAGGCAATTAGCAAGACACCCCCAATAAAGGAGTGGTTCTGCAGGTGGTGACCACAGACCACTTCTCAGTTCCTATGCTTCCTGGCTGATGTTTTGGTCACTTTTGAATGCTGGCGGTGCTTTCACTCTAGTGGTAGCATGAGACGAAGTCTACAACCCACACAAGTGGCTCAGGTAGTGCAGCTTATCCAGGATGGCACATCAATGCGAGCTGTGGCAAGAAGGTTTGCTGTGTCTGTCAGCGTAGTGTCCAGAGCATGGAGGCACTACCAGGAGACAGGCCAGTACATCAGGAGACGTGGAGGAGGCCGTAGGAGGGCAACAACCCAGCAGCAGGACCGCTACCTCCGCCTTTGTGCAAGGAGGAACAGGAGGAGCACTGCCAGAGCCCTGCAAAATGACCTCCAGCAGGCCACAAATGTTCATGTGTCTGCTCAAACGGTCAGAAACAGACTCCATGAGGGTGATATGAGGGCCCGACGTCCACAGGTGGGGGTTGTGCTTACAGCCCAACACCGTGCAGGACGTTTGGCATTTGCAGAGAACACCAAGATTGGCAAATTCGCCACTGGCGCCCTGTGCTCTTCACAGATAAAAGCAGGTTCACACTGAGCACATGTGACAGACGTGGCAGAGTCTTGAGAAGCCGTGGAGAACGTTCTGCTGCCTGCAACAACCTCCAGCATGACCGGTTTGGCATTGGTAATGGTGTGGGGTGGCATTTCTTTGGAGGGCCGCACAGCCCTCCATGTGCTCGCCAGAGGTAGCCTGACTGCCATTAGGTACCGAGATGAGATCCTCAGACCCCTTGTGAGACCATATGCTGGTGCGGTTGGCCCTGGGTTCCTCCTAATGCAAGACAATGCTAGACCTCATGTGGCTGGAGTGTGTCAGCAGTTCCTGCAAGATGAAGGCATTGATGCTATGGACTGGCCCGTCCGTTCCCCAGACCTGAATCCAATTGAGCACATCTGGGACATCATGTCTCGCTCTATCCACCAACGTCACGTTGCACCACAGACTGTCCAGGAGTTGGCAGATGACCGTCCTCCACGGGAGACCGTCTGCCACCGCATCAGGAGCATGCACAGGCGTTGTAGGGAGGTCATACAGGCACGTGGAGGCCACACACACTACTGAGCCTCATTTTGACTTGTTTTAAGGACATTACATCAAAGTTGGATCAGCCTGTAGTGTGTTTTTCCACTTTAATTTTGAGTGTGACTCCAAATCCAGACCTCCATGGGTTGAAAAATTTGATTTCCATTTTAAATTTTTGTGTGATTTTGTTGTCAGCACATTCAACTATGTAAAGAACAAAGTATTTCAGAAGAATATTTAATTAATTCAGATCTAGGATGTGTTATTTTTGTGTTCCCTTTATTTTTTTGAGCAGTGTATATATATTTTTTTAACTCACAGGAGGATCTTCCCTTTCTGTGGGTGGGCAATGAGCTATTAAGCACCTTCTTCTCCCAGGATGCACCAAAGTTAGCTTGAATAACCCCTTACATAGGGCGCCATAGATTCCTATGGTATGTAATGTCACCACAATTTCCTTCTCCCTGGTCTAGAGATATACTGTATTTTTCGGACTATAAGACACACCTAGGTTTTAGAGGAGGAAAAAAAAAATATATTTTTCATCAGAACTAAGATCAGACCCCCATTCTTCATCAGAGCCTCCATCAGACCCCTATCAGACCTCAGATCAGACCCCCATCTCACATCAGACCAACCCATCAGACCTCAGATCAGACCAACCCATCAGACCTCAGATCAGACATTAAGAAATGTAAAACTGCCACTCACGGCTTCCTGGTCTTCTTCTCGCCCGCGCTGCACTGTGACTTGACGCCGCACCATGTCAGATCATAGTGTGCACCACGTCCTGGCGCTGTACGCCGACAGGACGCAGTGCAGAGTGGGGCCCGGAAGAGGACCAGGGAACGTGTAGAGGGCTTCCCTCTACTGGTAATAAACTGCTATCATAGTGGAAGCGGTCATTAGTATTTGGACTATAAGACGCATTGCTACTTTTTTTTCTCACTTTGGGAAGGGGGGGAGTGCGTCTTATAGTCAGAAAAAAACAGTAACTAAATATTTTTAAGAATTTAGAAGTATGGATGGATGGATGAATGAATGAAAGGTGTCTGGGCCACTTCACTATAAGATCACATAGCTAGCACTGAGAGCAGGGAAGCTACTGAGCATGTGAGTCCACTACTGAATAAAGAAGGTGGACCAGACGGATGAACAGCAGGGGGCACTACCAGAGAGGAAAACACAGTGTAGATAAAAATCCAAACAATATTTTTAATGCATGTAAACTGCACCTAATTTAATGCTTTATTGACTGCATGCTTTTTGTAGGACAGCCCTTTAAAGGAGGCCGTAAAGGCCATCTGAGGGCCTCTAATTCCCTGTTTACCACACAGTATGGGCGGCTGGTGATGCTGTCGCACAGATGTTTACAGCAGTGAAGCCTCATTATGCTGATGTCAGCGTCCCGGGATAATTAGCTATTTCAGCTGAAAACAGGCAGACTAATTGCGGTCGGTTCCTCCTTTCTCATTTTTACAGCCATTACTGACTTTTTAAGATAGGACTGTGCAGTTTTATGAGGCCATAGTCCTCTGGTGAGATTAACGGTGCTAACCAGTGTCCTGCAGACGATGGCGCCTGTCATTTATAGTGTAGCACAAATTTCGGATGCCTCCTGCTTTCCCAGACATTACGTGTGACAGGAGGCAGGGAGGTGTAAGGCTCCCGCAGCGGCCAGCTGATGAGTGTGGGAAATTAGATCCATATAGCAGTGTAATTAGATGGCGATCTCGGTGTGTTTAACTCTATCTCCGTTCTGTTCCTTTACATCCGCATCGTTGTTCTTGTCGTTCTATTCTGTAGCAGAAGTGCTGGATCGGCACGTAACTGACTTGAGCCAGACAGATCCCATTGACTCTAAGGCCCCTTTCACACGAGCGAGTTTTCCGCGCGGGTGCAATGCGTGACGTGAATGCATAGCACCCGCACTGAATCCTGACCCATTCATTTCAATGGGTTTGTGTACATGAGCGTTTTTTCACGCATCAGTTCTGCGTTGCGTTAAAAATCCCAGCATGTTCTATATTCTGCTTTTTTTTTCACGCAACGCAGGCCCCATACAAGTGAATGGGGCTGCGTGAAAATCGCAAGCATCCGCAATCAAGTGTGGATGCGGTGCGATTTTCACGCACGGTTGCTAAGATGACAGTCTATTCACTGTATTATTTTCCCTTATAACATGGTTATAAGGGAAAATAATAGCATTCTTTAATACAGAATGCTTAGTAGGTGGTCAATTGAGGGTTAAAAAATAATTAACTCACCTTCTCCTCTTGATCGCGTAGCTGCCGGTCTCTTCTTACTTCTTTAATCATGAGCTGCCGGCTAAAGGACCTGTGGTGACATCACATCACATGGTCCATCACCGTGGTGATGGACCATGTGATTGGACCATGTGATCTGACGTCACCACAGGTCCTTTAGCCGGCATTTGCCGCAACGTATCCAGACACGCTCGTGTGAACTCAGTCTAAGGCCCCTTTCACACGGGCGAGATTTCCGCGCGGGTGCAATGCGTGAGGTGAACGCATTGCACCCGCACTGAATCCGGACCCATTCATTTCTATGGGGCTGTGCACATGAGCGGTGATTTTCTCGCATCACTTGTACGTTGCGTGAAAATCGCAGCATGCTCCTCTTTGTGCGTTTTTCACGTAACGCAGGCCCCATAGAAATGAATAGGGTTGCGTGAAAATCGCAAGCATCCGCAAGCAAGTGCAGATGCGGTGCAATTTTCACGCACGGTTGCTAGGAGACGATCGGGATGGGGACCCGATCATTATTATTTTCCCTTATAACATGGTTATAAGGGAAAATAATAGCATTCTGAATACAGAATGCATAGTACAATAGGGCTGGAGGGGTTAAAAAAATATAAAAAATAATTTAACTCCCCTTAATCCACTTGTTCGTGCAGCCGGCTTCTCTTCTGTCTTCTTTTGTGAGGAATAGGACCTTTGATGACGTCACTACATTCATCACATGGTCCGTCACATGATCAATCACCATGGTAAAAGATCACGTGATGGACCATGTGATGAGCGTAGTGACGTCATCAAAGGTCCTATTCCTCACAAAAGAAGACAGAAGAGATGCCGGCTGCGCGAACAAGTGGATTAAGGTGAGTTAAATTTATTATTATTTTTTTTAACCCCTCCAGCCCTATTGTACTATGCATTCTGTATTCAGAATGCTATTATTTTCCCTTATAACCATGGGTTATTATTTTCCCTTGGGTACCACATTCAGTTTTTTTTCACGCGCGTGCAAAACGCATTGCACCCGCGCGATAACAACTGAACGCAATCGTAGTCAAAACTGACTGCAATTGCGTACCTACTCGCGCTGGTTTGCCGCAATGCACGGGACGCATCCAGACCTAATCCGGACACGCTCGTCTGCAAGGGGCCTAATGGTGTTTATTCAGTTTAATTTCCTTTCAGTCCGGAAATCCGCAACAGAGACCCCGAACAGAGTCTCCAACGCATCCCTTATCACATTATATTTGGCTTTAATAGTAGCAACCCCCCTTCCCCTTGCAAAGTTTGCCACCCAGACGTCTTTGCTTTTTTACGGTCTTTTCACACTGCGTCTGCACAGTCCTTTTACCGTATGCACCAGGAAAGCTTCCAGCGCATGCGTTAAACGGACACATAGGCTTCCTTTGTTCTTTTGGCCTCCGTTCAGTGGTCTACGTTATAACATGGAAATCTATGGTTGACGAATAAGTCCATTGAAGATATGGGCCAGGAGCCTTCTCAGCATGTATAGACCATTACACACATACTGCCCAATGGCAGATCACAGATTTCTACTCTTGACCGCTTACTGTTTCCCTCCCAGTGACTCCCACCATGACCCAGTCCCCCAGGATACCCCGTGGACTAGGCATATGCCATTTTCGCTCTACACCTTATCCCCGGCACAATCGATCCATTTTTTTTTTTTCCTCCATAGATGGTCTGTATTCATCGAGAGGGAATTTGACTTTACTGCCGCCATACAGATTTATCATTGGATTGTACCTACTTAAAGGTGCGGTTAAAGGGGCTGACTCATCAGAAATAAGCAATCACTGGCCAGCCTGGCATTTCCCAGGCAGTTGGGCATATAGTATTGCATGGCGGCCATTCATGGGGTCTCAGGGTCCACCGCTTACAGAGCGGTTGTCCGAGCAGGGTCATAAATAAGTTCTGAGCATTCCACCACCTTCTATGGTCTCCATATGCTTTAGGCCTCATGCACACGACCATAAGCTTTTTGTGGTCCGTAAATTGCAGATATACTATCTGGGCCCTGTTGTGGCGACTGTGGCTGCACTGGCTGTAGTCATGTCCGCAGGACCTAGACCTCCAAGATTCTCCAGTTTGAAGCTTAGATAACATGGTGCACTGTGGTCATCTAAGCGTTTATCTTCTGGAGAAGGTATTGTAAAGCGTAAGGTTTAAGATGTCCGCACTCGGCATCATGTGAGCAATAAAGACTCTATGATGCATTAAAGGGGAATCTTTCAGCTACGCCCAGGACAGGACTCTTGTTTATGTGCACGCTAGTCTTTTAGGAACCATTCACCTCCTTCTCCAAAGCACCCGAGGTGCGGCTCGTATCTGTAAGGTAATATTGACTTGTGAAACGGATCTGACCTCATCTCGCTATGTTTAGCTCTGCTGTACCAGCTACCTGTGCTCAGGTGACGGGTCTACTCCTGTCTATTGTAATGTGCAGATAAGATCGGCAGGAGGTGTTGTTATGGCCCATAAAATCCTCATGTCCTGTGTGCTGCCTACAAACCACGCAGTGGGGCACTTTTACTAATAACTGTTGAACTCTGCGCTTTCTAAGAATATAAATCCCAATCATGAAGGGGTTTTCCAGATTTTTTATATTAATGGCCTATCCTTGGGATAGGTCATCAGTGTCTGATCGGTGGGAGCACCCTGGGAGCACCTGAGGTCTGACACACAGGAGCACCGGTGCGGTCTCAAGCAGCTGATCGGTGGGGGTCCCCCACCGATCAGTTACTGATGACCTATCCTGAGGATAGGTCATCAGTAAAAAAAAAAAAAATCTCTGAAAACCCCTTTAAACTGCGCCAGATTTATCACAGTGGTCGATGCTGGATGACAAATCTGTTGCAACTTTAGACTGCCTAGTCTAAGGCTACTTTCACACTCGCGTTTGGTGCGGATCCGTTCAGCTAATACAAACGTCTGCATCCGTTCAGAACGGATCCGTTTGTATTATCTGTAACATGGCCAAGACGGATCCGTCTTGAACACCATTAAAAGTCAACGGAGGACGGATCCGTTTTCGATTGTGTCAGTGAAACGGATCCGTCCCCATTGACTTAAATTGTGTGTCAGGACGGATCCATTTGGCTCAGTTTCGTCAGACGGACAACAAAACTCTGCAGGCAGCGTTTTGGTTTCCGCCTCCAAAGCGGAATGGAGACGGAACGGAGGCAAACTGATGCATTCTGAGCGGATCCATGTCTATTCAGAATGCATTAGGGCAAAACTGATCCTTTTTGGACCGATTGTGAGATCCCTGAACGGATCTCACAAATGGAAAGCCAAAACGCCAGTGTGAAAGTAGACTAAGTTTATACTATAAACTGGCGCCAAAACTTTGCTGCAATTTTTTTTTTACGTACAGTGGTGCCAGTAAACCATGCTCCCTTTTTACATGAGGTCACAACCCTTTTTTGATAAGTAAATGTCTTTTATCTCTTGAGTTAAATTTTTTTTTTAGAAAAGTATTTAAAACACGTGACATGTGCAGGGCATAGCATGTACACCAATTCTTTTTGGCACAGTTTGCACCAAAAAACGATGCATTTTCAGTAGTAATTCCACCCCATTGAATCTCGTTCTTCCCCATGCAGCATGGTCTTGTTACAATTTTTACCTTAGTCCTCTCTATGGGAACTGAAAACTGTCTGTTTAAAAATTTTACAACACAAAGCTCTTAAAAAAAAAACAAAAAAAACAAAAAACAAAAAATGCAAAAAAAAATAATATGGTTATAAAAGCAGAAATAAAACAAACATAAGACTGTGTGAAGTAAGCCGTGAGCAGATATTAGTGCAAGCGTGAATCTCCAAACTTACCTTTGGCTTAGTGCAGCTTGGCATTGGTATTTATGTGACATATTAGCACCATAACAGTAATGGGGTGCTCCCATCTTAAGGCTACTTTCACACTAGCGTTTTTACTGGATCCGGCAGGACTCTGCAAAAAACGTTAATTAATTAAATTTAATACAGCCGTCTGCATCCGTTATGAATGGATCCAGTTGTATTATTTTTAACATTGGCAAAACGGATCCGTCAGGAACTCCTTCGAAAATCAGTGGGGGACGGATCTGTTTTCTATTGTGTCCGAGAAAACGGATCCGTCCCCATTGACTTGCATTGTGGGTCATGACGGATCGGTCTTGCTCCGCATCCCAGGACGGAAAGCAAACAGCAGCATGCTGCGGTTTGCTCTCCGGTATGAGAACGGAATGCCTTTTGGAGCACTCCGTTCTGTTCAGTTACGTTTTGTCCCCATTGACAATGAATGGGGACAAAACGGAAGTGTTTTTTTTTCCGGTATTGAGACCCTATGACGGATTTCAATACCGGAAAAGATAAACGCTAGTGTGAAAGTACTCTAAAAGGGTTGTCTGACCAATTAAAAAAAATATATAAAAATTCAAGAAAAGGTTCATAATGGTTTAAAAAAGACCTGCTGCTCCAACAATTCCCGGGTCTCCTGAAGGTCTTCCTCATGAAATCCCTGATTGAGGGCTCATGCACACGACCGTTTTGCAGTCTGTAAATTCCGCATTTTATGGAAGGGGCCATAATAGAACAGTCCTTTCCTTGTCCGTAATGTTTTTGCAGATGGCCCGGATGGGACATACCGCGCGCTGTCCGCATCTTTTGCAGCCACATTGAAGTGAATTGGTTCGCAGCCGACCTTCAAAAAATGCAGATCAGATGCGGTCGTGTGCATGAGCCTTTAGGCATTTAGCCATTAGAGATCGGCGCCTCTTCATAACTTTGGCGGATCCTCCATCAGCTATGGGGTTTTATTAAGACCGGCGTCTAAAACGCTGGTCTTAATAAATGACCCCCTTTGTCTTCATTTGGCAGCAGAATTTCCATTGCAGATTTGAAGTGGATGTGTTATCCATGGCACAACTTGACACAATATGCTGTGGATTTACTTGAAATTTCCTAAAATCCATTTTGCTGTCGTTGTAAAACACTGATTTGCTGCACGCAATTTTGCGATGAAAATCCACAGTCTATGTCGCCTGTGTGGACGTACCCTAAGGGCTCATGCACACGAACGTTGTTTTCGTTCGCATCCGATCCGCATTTTTTACAGGTCGGATGCGGATCAATTCACTTCAGTAGGGGCACAAAAGATATAGACTGCACACCTGTCCGCATCGGTTTGTCCGGTTTTTTTTTGGCATCCGCAAAAATATAGAACATGTCCTATTATTGTCCGCATTACAGACAAGGATAGGACAGTTTTATTATAGGCCGGACGTTCCATTCCGCAAAATGCGGAATGCACACAGCCGGTATCTGTGTTTTGCGGACCACAAGACAGGCTACGGTTGTGTGCATGAGCCCTAAGGCAGTATTGGGCCACATTCCCCTGTCTGTGTCCGTGAATAAACACTAGTCAGTGGATATAAGTGCTGTCTGTGGAGGACCTGGACAGCGCGTGTCTGTCATTCACAGCTGTCAGTAAGGCCTCTTTCACACGACCGTATGGCTTTTTCAGTGTTTTGCGGTCCATTTTTCACGGATCCGTTGTTCCGTGTTTTTTTTTTTTTTTTTTCTGTTGGGTTTCCGTTTCTGTTCCGTTTTTCCGGCATATACAGTATACTGTAATTACATAGAAAAAAATTGGGCTGGGGATCAAATTTTCTAAAAGATGGTTCCGCAAAAATGGAATGGATACGGAAGACATACGGATGCATTTCCGTATGTGTTCTGTTTTTTTTTTGTTGACACATTGACTCTTTAATAGAGCCACAGAATGTGATTTGCGGACAATAATAGGACATGTTCTATCTTTCAATGGAACGGAAATACAGAAACGGAATGCATACGGAGTACATTCCGTTTTTTTTTTTTTTTTGCGGAACCATTGAAATGAATGGTTCCGTATACGGAACGCAAAAAACGGCCCGTAAACAGGGGAAAAAAAAACAGTTGTGTGAAAGAGGCCTAAGTAAGCCCTTTGTAATGAATCCCCGCTCATTCACACAGCCAGGGTTTTGGTCCACAACTGATCCGTATTTTTTGCGGATTGCATGCAGACCCATTCATCTCAATGGGGCCACAAAAGATGCAAACGGCACACCCGTAAGTCTGTGTCGCAGCCCCACAACAAAATAGAACATGTCCTATTCTTGTCCGTTTTCCATTTCTGAAGGAGATAAAAAATGGCGGCTGCCTCTCGGCCGGTATCTCTGTTCTGCTGATCTGCGATTTGCAGACTGAATAAAGGGAAACGGTTGTGTGCAGGAGCCCTTAGGCCTAGGGGAGGATATTAAAGAAGTCACTCACCATCCCCCGGCACAAAACAACATATCACTTTTTCCTGTTCGCTTTAGGCCTTATCCATAGGACCGTAAGTATTTTGCGTTCCGCGATCTGCATTTTGCTGACAAGTATACGAATGCGGAAATTGCACAGATCTGTCGTGTGCTCTCTGCATCCTTATGTGGAATATGTCTGCAAAATGCGGACCACGTGAATGGGTCCACAAAAGAACACTGTCCGCATCCGTATTTTCGCGTGTGTGACATGAATGCATATGACAGAGCACCTTTTCATGCCATTGGACTGGACTGGCAAAGTAATTGTACAGTAGATCTGATGTCAGTAATTGACACCCATAGAAAGTCCCAGAGTCTCCCAAATCCAAGGGAGTATTTCCAGACATGAGTAGAAGAGATCAGATGTCCCAGAGGATCTCTCGCCATTCGCAGTGTCAGGGTATCACTTTATTGCATATCCAGAGCCACGGACAGCGAACAGCAGCAATACCCAGTGCACCCCCACCGTGTGTAAAAGCGATTCCGTAATTCCCCAGTGGTTTACACGTGGCAGCTGCGGTGTTTTAGGCAATGTGATTTGTGACCTTCACTTGTACTATGATCCCACATGGTTTCATTCATCTATGAATTGGCGGACACTCAGCAAATTGACATTATTTTTTTTTTTAACCATGTGTGTTTAAGGACGGACTTTTGCATTAACCTCTCACCCTACTCCTCTTGGTAAATACGCAAGATTCGCAGAAAGGCCCCTTTTTATTTTCGGGGATGAGCCTTCAGTGGTCAGGTTTCTCTGAACTAATTGCAAGGGCGACTGTCTGCAGGACGGGAATATGGTATGGCGCGAGGATAAGAGGGAGGTAAGGCTACTTTCACACTTGCGTTGATAATTGCGGTATCGAGATCCGGCAGAGGATCACCATACCGGAATTAAACAGGTCAGTTTTGATTTTGCACATCAGGATGCATCTATTCCGTTAGGATGCGCATGTGTGAAATCAAAACGGATCCGTCACTAAATACATTGAAAGTCAATAGGTGACAGATACTTTTTTTTTTTTAATCAAGCCTAAAAAAACGGATCCGTTGTTTTCAGCGCTAAATCAGTTTTGTTTTTTTTTCTGTTTATATGACCGGTCACAAAACCGCAGCGTGCAGCGGTTTTGTGTCCGGTCACAAAACGGAATGCTGCTGGAACGGAAGACGTCCTGATGCCTCCTGAACGGATCTCTTTCCATTCAGAACGCATGAGGACTAAACAGACGTTTTTTTCTGGTATTGAGATCCTCTGCTGGATCTCAATACCGGAAAACAACAACGCAAGCGTGAAAGTAGCCTAACAATGGGTTTAATACCCTTGGGGCTGTAATGCGCTCAGTATGTGTTTGTCATGTCCATATGCTGCTTCTGTAGACTGCACATTATTGCAGTATGTTTCATAGATGCACTATATGGATGTATATACACCATATGTGCACATATACAGGGACTGTACCATGTGGTGCGGTCCCCAAAATACCAACGTAAGGTATAAATGACCCCTGATCTAGCTACTGAGCATGTCTGTCCACCACTGAATGCGGGAGAAGGTGGACCAGAACTTCCACCACAGGGCAAACAGCAGGGGGCGCTACCAGTGAGGAAAATATACATAAAAGGCTACATGCACACGACCGTATGTGTTTTAAGGTCCGCAAATTGCGGATCCGCAAAAAAAAAACTGATGACATCCGTGTTTTTTTTTTTTTTTTTTTGCGGATCCATTGTAACAATGCCTAAAACGGACAAGAATAGGACATGTTCTATGTTTTTTGCGGGCTACGGAACAGACCTACTGATGCGGACGGCACACGGTGTGCTGTCTGCATTTTTTGCAGACCCATTGAAACAGATCCTCATCCTATCCGCAAAAAAAAAACGGAACGGACACGGAAACAAACAACGTTTGTGTGCATGTAGCCAAAAGCAAATACTAGTTGTATTGCATGTAAATTGCAGTATTTATGTGAAATGCTCTGTTCATTGCACAGGATTACTTTTTGTGTGATGACAAATTTCACCGTTATGTCAGTTTTACATGAGCAGAATACACACCCGCGTGAAACTTTTGTAGTCGTTTGCACTCCATGTGCCTCCCTACAGCACCAATATGATGGAGATTAGGCGGCCAACACTGCTATGGAACAAACAGATGGGATCTAAAAAAGTCTTCTGTATGTAATTGCCAGTATATTGCGGCACAGTCGAGCCCCATACCCTATGGGCACCATAAGACACCCCTATGCACTAGGCCTTGTCTTGCATCTGTGTAAGCAGGTGATATCATGGCGCTGGGACATAGATTGCAAACCTCCTCCTGACTGCATGATCACAGCGCTGAGAAATGTGCATTATCATATGGGATTATGGTCTCGGGTATGCTTCTTTAGGTTCAGCAGAGGTTAACCTTGACTTTTTTTCCAGTGCGCCATCTGTCTAAGACATCAGTCAGCTGTTAAGGAGGGAAATGTGGCAGCTCTTTGGTTACTGCCTCAGGTATTCAGTTGCAAAGCTTTGTTTTTCCTGCCCCACGTACCTGTCAATGTCAGGGCGTTATCTCTCCCAGAAAGGGGGGATATTATAGTATAGACCACTTTAAAGGGAATGGGCCATCAGAAATCGCCTATTGTTTAAACAGATGTAATTGTTGAACATATTTTTAAAGAATTTTTGATGATTATTATTTTTAATTTTCTATGTCAATATCATTATTTAAACAAAAAACATAAAATCCTGCAGTTTTCGCACTGGCCACTAAGGGCTCATGCACATGAATGTATTTTCATTCCGTGTTTGTTCTGTTTTTTGCAGACCGTATACGGAACCATTCATTTCAATGGGTCCGCAAAAAAAACACGGAAGTTACTCCATGTGCATTCCATTTCCGTATGTCTGTATTTCCGTTCTGCAAAAAATAGAACATGTCCTATTATTGTCCGCATTACGGACAAGGATAGGACTGTTCTATTAGGGGCCAGCTGTTCCGTTCCGCAAAATACAGAATGCACACGGACGTCATACGGTCGTGTGCATGATGCCTAAGCCTAATAGTAGGCACCATTTCTTGGTCTGTGCAGATCACTTTACTGCAGTTATCTGCTTATCTGTCGTTCTAATCCTACCTGTAATTATATAGTGTAGATGAGACAGAATCCACCATTCACAGTAGGTGATATCACAGCTTATCTACTCCCTCCGGGACTCTGCACAGGTCACAGAGCATGCCTAAAAAACTCACATAGAAGTCAAAGAGGTCCCCTCCTGGACCTTGGGGCTGCCATAAAGCAATTTTCTAAATGCTGTTAAGAACAGCTCAGGCAAGATGGCCGCCCCCATAATCATGTTCAGGAAATAGAATACAAAAAAAAAAAAAAAGATTGAAAAAAGGAGATGTGCTGCTATCTGATTCGAACTGGCAGATACAAATTTTGTGACCCATTTCCTTTAAGGCACCATGCAAATGACCACATGTTTTTTTCCCCGTATCGGATGCGGAACCATTAATTTCAATGATGCTGCAACAAATGTGGACAGCGCACAGTGTGCTGACCGCATCCATATGTACGTTCCGCAGCCCCACATAAAAGAGAGAACACGTCCTTTTCCTGTTTTGTGGATGAGAAAAGGACATTTCTATAGATGTGAAAAAAAGGCAACATGCCACGGCTGATACCCCTGTTTTGCGAACCGCAAAACACATACAATCTTGTGCATGAGGCCTAAGGCCAACTTCACACACACTTTTTTTTTCACTGGTTTTAAAGAAGTGTACCAGTTAATCAAAAATTGTAGGCAGCAGGGTCTGAAGGGCTTAAAAAAAAAACTAAGATATTCCCTTTCACCGATCCCCTGCCACTATCCAGGTCCTCACCGCTCTCCGACTCCCGTCTTAAATGCTATTATTGCATTTAATTCATTTTGAGCTAAAAATCATTTTTCAATCGGTCGTTATTAAAAATATGGAGCCCTTTTTTTCTGTCCTGATAAAGCAGCCTGTGCATTTTCTCTCTTTTCCGTCAGTTGGGGAGCTGACGGGCTCCTTATCTCTGCTCTCTGACATTATAAACACTCATTAAAACTCAATCCTTATCTTGCTGATAAGAATGTGGTTTAAATAAGTGTTTATGGCCTCTTAGTAATTTACAGATAAGGTTTATTAGATGACCAGCACAAAGTGAAAGTACCAGTCACACAATTAGGAAAACAGTTAACCCTTTGTGACAGAGCAGCTCAATATTTTTAATAAAAGGGATCCATTGTAACTAAGCCTAAAATGGACAAGAATAGGACATGTTCTATTTTTTTTTTGTGGGGCTACGGAACGGACATACTGATGCTGATCACCTGATGAACGAGCAAACGTTTGCCGGCAGAAGACTGTGGTGTCTAATCGAGATCTGTTGCCAGCAAACAATGATTATATATGGGGACGAGCGATGACATTAGCTATTCCCATACTGTGGAGGAGATCGCTGCATGTAATAGCAGCGGTCTCCTCCACTGATGAGCAGGCGATTGTTGGAAAGGAACGATTTCTTCCCAAAAATCGCCTGCATAATGTGCCTGACTGAGGCCTCATGCACACGGCCGTGCCGTTTTTTGCGGTCCGCAAACCGCGGATTTGCAAAAAACCAGAAGCCGCCCGTGTTGCCTTCCGCAATTTGAAGAACAGAACGGGCAATATAAATGCCTATTTTTGTCCGCAAAGTGCAGACAAGAATAGGACATGTTATATTTTTTTAACGGGGCCGCGGAACGGAGCCACGGATGCGGACAGCACACTGAATGCTGTCCGCATTTTTTGCGGCCCCATTGAAGTGAATGGGTCCGCCTCCGAGCCGCCAAAACGGCGGCTCGGATGTGGACCCAATCAACGGTCGTGTGCATGAGGCCTAATACAGCCTTCAGAGAAACATGTCTGTCCCTGCACCACATGTATCATCCATTTACCTACACAAAAAAAAGGCTGAGTCTGAGATTGCTCAAAGTAGATACAAATCTTTATTAAATATACATATATAAAATACAATAAAAATGGAGACAAAATACATCAGAAGAAAAAGTGTGTTGTACTCCTGTTGGAAAGAATGATAGAAGAATCTGTTACAAAGGGAATGCCAGTTATGTATCCCTTGACCAGAGCATAAAAGGCCTCATGCACACGACCGTTGTTTTGGTCTGCATCCGAGCCACAGTTTTTGTGGCTCGGATGCGGACCCATTCACTTCAATGGGGCCACAAAAGATGCGGACAGCACTCCGTGTGTTGTCCGCATCCATTGCTCCGTTCCGTGGTCCGCAAAAAAAAAATAACCTGTCCTATTCTTGTCCGTTTTGCAGACAAGAATAGGCAGTTATATTAATGGCTGTCCATGCCGTTCCGCAAATTGCGGAATGCACACAGACGCCATCCGTGTTTTGCAGATCTGCAATTTCGGTCGTGTGCATGAGGCCTAATACGGGAAAAAAAATTAAAAATAAAACAAAATATATATATATATATATATATATCTATCCTAGATGCAAATATACTGGGCCCCCCAATCACAAGAAAACAACAGTCTAATTACATACCCATAAGGCCTCCTGCACAACGTGTGCTGCCCGTTGCCGTATTGCGGACCGCATTTGCGGATCCCTAATACACGGACGCCGTTCCGTGGGCATTCCGTATCACGGATGCGGACCCATTCACTTCAATGTGTCCACAAATCCGGAGATGTGGAATGGTGCAGAACGGAAGCACTACGGAGTGCTTCCGTGGGGTTTCATCCAGTACTTTAGTTCAGCAAAAAGATAGAACATGTCCTATCTTTTTGCGGAACGGGCGGATCGCAGACCCATAAAAGTGAATGGGTCCGCGATCTGCTGCGGCTGCCCCAGGGTCTGTGTTCATGCATTGCGGCCCGCAGCACGGACACGTGGCGCACACGTTCGTGTGCAGGAGGCCTAAGTAGGGAAATCGCCTGAGGAGAACCGCACAGCTCTACGCACGTTTCGGCAACACCTTCATCTGGGGGTGTGATGTATCATCCAGCCTGAGCCCCTGTGATAACTCTGGAGCAGGTCTAGACCGCCATTCTAACCTTACGCCATCTGTAGGATTAGTAAGTGTGTCCCCGTGTATGTAGGCTTTTCAGTAGTTTGCTAGTATAAAGTAACATCAGGCTGCAGTGTGTTGAAAAAAAAAATCCATAAAAACCGCCAGTGCAATACACTTCCGTGATTCCAGTCTAAATTAGTAAATGTTGATTTTATCACTTTTACGGACTTCGTACCTTAGTGATGTCGGTATGTCAAAGTACGAAGCAGGTTCTCCTAGAGATAAGCAGTCCCATAGATTACAGTGTTGAGTACGCATCCACATCCATCTGTTCTCAGGATTGCGGGGTTCTCTGCATTTGGAGCCCCACCATCTTGACTCGTATATGTACCATAAAAGTCTTGTCCGAGCCCCCCTTTAAAGATTGGGCCGCGTTCACATCTGCGTTTATACTTCCATTTTTCCCTAGCACTATAGGAGCAGAATAACAAAAATAATGAAAGTGCCTCCTCTGTGACATGACAAACAGGAACGGCACCTGACGGACCCCAAAATAGCGAGCATGCTGCGCTAGTTTGTCTTGCCTTTGTGACAGAATCTGCAGCGAAAGTTCCTAACGGAAGCTCCTATGCAGATGTGAAAACAGCCTTAGGCTACATGCACACGAACGATGTTTGTTTCAGTGTCCGTTCCGTTTTAGGCATTGTTACAATGGATCCGCAAAAAAAAACGGATGGCATACGTATGTCATCCGTTTTTTTTGTGGATCCACAAAACGCATAACGTCGTGTGCATGTAGCCTTACACGGTGTGCTGTCCGCATTTTTAACGGACTCATTGAAATGAATGGGTCCGCATCCTATCCGCAAAAAAAAAACAACAAAATACGTTGGTGTGTATGAGGCCTTATTGAGATCTTCTAATATGTTATGATCAGATCCAGCCTGGATTGTCTGACATCTGAAAGTTATACTTGGATTTCTTAGGGCGAGTTCACATCACCGTTTTTTTTCCGTTCTTCTGATCCAACTGAAAAATAAAGTAAAAACGGATCCTGTAAAAAACAAAACTGATAATGAGGGAATCACAAGAACGGGGTCTTCTTACCCCTCGGAGCACCCCAGTATGAAGAGAGCGGTAGGTCAGGAATGCAAACTGCCGCTCCATTTATCTCTATGGAGTTCCGGAAATAGCTGAGCGCAGTACTCGGCTGTCTCCAGAAGTCCTGTAGAGATAAGGCTACTTTCACACTGGCGTTTTGGTTTCTCACAATCGGTCTAAAACGGATCAGTTTTGCCCTAATGCATTCTGAATAGATAAGGATCCGCTCAGAATGCATCAGTTTCCCTCCGATCCGTCTCCATTCCGCTTTGGAGACGGACACCAGAACACTGCCTGCAGCGTTTTGTTGTCCATCTGACGAAACTGAGCCAAACGGATCCGTCCTGACACACAATGTAAATCAATGGGGACAGATCCGTTTTCACTGACACAATACAAAACGGATCCGCTCCCCATTGACTTTCAATGGTGTTCAAGACGGATCCGTCTTGGCCATGTTAAAGCTAATACAAACGGATCCGTTCTGAACGGATGCATGCGGTTGTATTATCTGAACAGATGCGTTTGTGCAGATCCATGATGGATCCGCACCAAACGCTAGTGTGAAAGTAGCCTAAATGAGTGGCAGGAGCAGTGGTGCGTATGTTGGACCGGCGCCATGTTCATTATGGAGGGCTCTGCTGTTCTTGTGATCGGTGGGGGGTCCTGCAGGTAGGACCCCTCAGTTATTCGCTGTCATGTGGATAAGGAAAAACTTCTCGCAACCAGAATACCCCTTTAAGGCTCCATTCACACGTCTGCAAAATGGGTCCGCATCTGTTCCACAATTTTGCGGAATGGGTGCGGACCCATTCATTCTCTATGGGGACGGAATGGATGCAGACAGCACACAGTGTGCTGTCCGCATCCGCATTTGCGGTGCGTGGCCCCGATCTTTGGGTCCGCAGCTCTGCAAAAAGATAGAGCATGTCCTATTCTTGTCCGCAGCTTGCGGACAAGAATAGGCATTTCTATGGGGGTGCCGGGTGGGTGTGTTGCGGACCTGCAATTTGCGGGTCCGCAACACAGCACGGACGTGTGAATGCAGCCTAAGAGTACTGGTGGTGGTCCGGGGGTAAGGGTTGCATTTAGTATTGCCTAATGGATGAATAATTAGCCTTGGCCGAGTACTAAAGATACCATTGACCTTCCTCTGCTCCTGTAATGGATACACCTAATTAGACTTGGCAGGGGCAAATGTCAAATCATTAAAACGAATGAAATTTCGAGCAAGGAGAGAAGCAACACGACAGTCGTCAAATTGTCTAATGTGATGCCTCCTGTCAACCGATGCTCTCCTCTAGTGGCTGGAATGTGGACGATACGTTCTCATGGGACGGTATGACGTTCGTTTATGATAGGGATGGCACAGGCCGCATTGTGGGAACCTCCCAGTCACCGCTACATGCACTTCTGTGATTGTCCGGGTCAAAGAGCAGCCATAGAAGCTTCGAAGGTGCAGCGTGCACGGGATAGCTCAGGGCGGACACGTCAAGTTCAGGTACGCCCTCCAATCCTGGATTATGGGAACAAGTATTTCAAAATTTCTGAATAGTATCCTATTCAGGTGTGAACCCCGTCTTAGACGATTCTCCTTCTCTTAGACCCATTTTTTTGTAAAGCCACCCTCCAAACCACCAGAAGAAAAAAAACTTGCAAAAGCTTAAGGGGTTGTGCCATGATTGATGTTAAAAATTAAAATCTAGTATATGACAACCTCCTTCTAACAAAGCTAGAACCAGCCCTGGACCTCACATGGATCCAGAGATCTCCACATTCTTTTCTCCAATTGCTCTGCTAGATTTATTTCAGCCTGGCACCTCGGGGGACGTGTCCTTTCTGCTGTAGCTTTTTCCCTGTAACTGCCACAGCTTCCGACAGAAGATGTGACTGGTGGCAGTTAAAGATTTAAACAGAGCGAAATGGACATGAAATAAGGAAAAGAACAAACAGCAGGTGGCGCAATACAGATACATTGTATTGAGTAGTTCACTGGCGATAAAAAACGGAAGTATTCAGATCCAGGTGCTGGTTTGAAAAATGTAGAATATGTTTCGTGATGCAACCCCACTACGATTAGTGACCGGGGGGCCCCTTGTCATAGAAATAAGTTGTCCAGCTCCGAAGTGCTTGTTTGAGTATATGCATGCTACGCACGGATATTTATGCGGGAAATCGGCAAGGTAATGCAGTACCCGCTAAGTAGTTGAGATTTTTAAAATCCCATGTACCTGTGAGTGCGGATTTTGGAATTCGCAGCATGTCAATTGTTTTTGGTGAAGATTTCACCCTTTGCCGTGCATAAACTACACTGCCGCAGTGCGCATGTAGCCTTGGGGCCCATTGTCATGATGGAATTTGCTGTAGGAATTTTGTTGCGGACACCCGACCATAATTCGGGCGGTGTCCACATGGTGTCTGCCTCCCATGGTTTTCAATAGGAAGATGCGCTATAAGTTCGGGGGCCGGCGGTTTAAAGCTTCAACCAGGCGGTGTGTGACAGCCGCTAGGTGGCGCTGCGGTGGTTTAGCTCCACTCATTGAAGCTAAGCCACGGGCGGGTCCAAGGCACCCAAAGTGAACAATCGGTGTGGTTTCTGCCACGGTATTGTGAACGTGCCCTTGAAGGGGTTGTCTCATCTCGGACTATGGGAGCATATCGCTAGGATATGCCCCTATTGTCTTATAGGTGCGTGTCCTAGCGGTGGGACTCGCACCTATATTGAGAACGGAGCCCCGAAAGTGGTGGAGGGCGCACTGCGCATGTGCAGCCGCCCTCCATTCGTTTTTTAGCGTTCGGCTATTTCCGTTGGGCCCATAGAAGCCTAGATGTGTATGGGAGCCATGGCTGGTCATGCGCGGCGTGCTCCCATTCACTTCTATGGGGAACGCGCCTGGTGGTGGCCGGACCGGAGTCCTCCAGCCACCATTTTTTCGGGGCTCCATTCCCGATATAGGTGCGGGTCCCAGCAGTGGAACCCGCACCCATAAGACAATGGGGGCATATCCTAGCGATATGCCCCCATTGTCTGAGATGAGACCATCCCTTTTAAAGTGATTTAAGGACACGCATAGATGTGGACAGTTGGAGGAATTTGCTTCCAGCAGATAGCCCCAGCCATAATCAGATCCGCAGCTCGTGGATGCAGAGTAACACAAAAGCCTTTAAACCTTACACAAAGCTCCTGCCGCAACATCAAGTCATTTTCAGAGGCTTACAGAACGGGCTTATAACATTGGATCGGGTCCAGGGCCTATCTGTACTGGTGGGAGGCGTAAGTGTATGGAAAAGACTGCATTCCAAGCCGCAGATAATGCGGTAATCTACAAGAGGATTGTGCTTTTTAGTTTGTTAAATGTTCTGATGTAGAAATATTTGTGTCTTATTTTCATTTATTTATATAGCGCTGACCTATTCTGCAGCGCAGTACAGGTATTATCATCACTCACTGTTCCCTAGATCGCCCACCATTAGGGATTATGGCCACACTACCATATTTTGTGTCCCTGCATTCATTTCAGTGGGAGATTCAGCGCGAATTCCACCCCAGAATAGGACCTGCTGCTTCTTTTTTCCACCTGGAAACAAAGCAAGGCTGGAGGCAATTTTTGGAGCTGATTTTGAGGCAGAAACACTCAGTAGTGAATGTATAAGGCCCCTTTCACACGGGCGAGTTTTTCCGTGCGGGTGCAATGCGTGAGTTGAACGCATTGCACCCGCACTGAATCCCGACCCATTCATTTCTATGGGGCTGTGCACACGAGCGGGGATTTTCACGCATCAATTGTGCGTTGCGTGAAAATCGCAGCATGCTCTATTTTGTGCGTTTTTCACGCAACGCAGGCGCCATAGAAGTGAATGGGGCTGCGTGAAAATCTCAAGCATCCGCAAGCAAGTGCGGATGCGGTGCGATTATCACGCACGGTTGGGATGGGGACCCGATCTTTATTATTTTCCCTTATAACATGGTTATAAGGGAAAATAATAGCATTCTGAATACAGAATGCATAGTACAATAGGGCTGGAGGGGTTAAAAAAATAAATAAATAATTCAACTCACCTTAATCCACTTGTTCGCGCAGCCGCCATCTCTTCTGTCTTGTTCTGTGAGGAATAGGACCTTTGATGACGTCACTACGTTCATCACATGATCTTTTACCATGGTGATGGATCATGTGACGGACCATTTGATGAACGTAGTGATGTCATCAAAGGTCCTATTCCTCGCAGAACAAGACAGAAGAGATGGCGGCTGCGCGAACAAGTGGATTAAGGTGAGTTATTTATATATATAAATTTTTTTTTTTTTTTTTTAACCCCTCCAGCCCTATTGTACTATGCATTCTGTATTCAGAATGATATTATTTTCCCTTATAACCATGTTATAAGGGAAAATAATACAATCTACACAACCTTGAACCCAAACCTGAACTTCTGTGAAGAAGTTCGGGTCTGGGTACCACATTCAGTTTTTTATCACGTGCGTGCAAAACGCATTGCACCGGCGCGATAAAAACTGAACAACGGAACGCAATCGCAATTGGGTACCTACTCGCGTGGGTTATCCGGACACGCTCGTGTGAAAGAGGCCTAAGGGTGCCTCTACACGCGGCAGATTGTATTGAAGAAAATTTCTGCACCCGAAAATCAGTTCCATTCACCTGAATGAGGCCTGCAGACATCCATGTGCTCGTCGCCAAAACATCCCCATCCCCAGGTGAAGGCACCTGTAATTAAAGGGTTTGTTTGGTTTAGAAAACCCATCTAAGCTGGTGCAGGATAAGGCTACATTCACACGTCCGCAATGTGTTTTGCGGCAACACGGAGTCACGGATCCGCAAAACACGGAAAGCGGCAATGTGCATTCCGCATTTTGCGGACCGCACATTGCCGACATAATAGAATATGCCTGTTCTTGTCCGCAATTGCGGACAAGAATAGGACATGTTCTATTTTTTTGCGGAAATGGAAGCACGGATGCGGAAGTGCGGATCCGCAAATGTGGATGCGGACAGCACATTCCGTCCCCATAGAGAATGAATGGGTCCGCACCCTTTCCGCAAAATTGCGGAAAGGATGCGGACACATTTTGCGGACGTGTGAATGGAGCCTAACAGGATGAACTGGATGGACAAATGTCTTTTTTCGGCCTTCTATACTATGTTACTAATGTAGCAACCACATTGTGTTTGCTTTGTGACTGTGGTGCCTTTTTTTTTTTTTGCTGCATTTTTCCATAATTTGGGCAAAACTGCAATATTTTACCACAAGGCAAAAAACCCTGCAAACATTGGCTAGTTAAACATGGCAAAAAGCCCACCGCAGAGGCATTATGTACATCCGCCCTTAGAAGCGTCCTATTAGGCCTCGTTCACATTTCCGTGTCAGTGACACGTCCGTGAAAAAAAAGCGTAGGTGTTTTATCCATGAAGTACCCGTGGTAGGTCCGTGTGTCCGTTTTTACCATCCGTGTGTCATCCATAATTTATTGACGTTAATCGCCAAAGAATCTCCGATAAGGCCCCATTCACACGTCCGCAATTTCGTTCCGCATTTTGCGGAATGGAATTGCGGACCCATTCATTTCTATGGGGCAGCACGATGTGCTGCCCGGATACGGAATTTCGGACCCGCACTTCCGGGTCCGCAATTCCGCTCCCGAAAAAAAATAGAACATGTCCTATTCTTGTCCACATTGCGGACAAGAATAGGCATATTCTCTTAGTGCCGGCAATGTGCAGTCCGCAAAATGCGGAACACACATTGCCGCTGTCCGTGTTTTGTGGATCCGCAAAACACGTTACGGACGTCTGAATGGAGCCTTAGTCTTCAGTGAAAAAACGGACACAACACGGATGTGTGTCAGTGATTTTCACGGACCCATAGGCTTCTACGGGCGCATTTGGTCGGCATCATGGATCAAAGTAGTACATGTCCCTGTGAGTGATTTATTTATTTACTGACTCAAGGTCAGTAAAAAAAAATACTGAAATGTGAAGACACCTTTACATCAATGGGGAAAATGGGAATGTGAGCAAGGCCTTGGGCTGGTGCTACATGACGATCTTGGCTGTGACACCTGTCACACGACCAGAGATCGCTGTATAGCAGCTGGACCATGTCCCCAGAATTGCCAAAAGATCCAACAATGCCGATCATGCTGCGATCACTGGGGGTCCCAGCAGGGAAGAGGGAGCACTTCTATTAAAGTGAAGTAACAGCGCTATTACAGCATTAAAATATATACAATATACAACAGTACCTAATACATAATGTAGAATAATGCATCGTGCCATTAAAAATATCTATTTTTTTTTCTAATCACTTTTGATAATAAGTATTATTAAAGAGAACGTGGATCTTTTTCACCCTATACGATCATGAAATGGTTAATCCTTAAAGAATTTTCAAGTAGGGAAAGAATGCCGCAGATCATCTCCGTAGACCTGGCGATTAAGAAGTTCAGAAAAAGATTATTGATTTACTCGATGCCTTTTTATTGTGTTATGACCCGGGCATAATTAATTTGGCTGCAAATAAATTTCCATTGTAAATGTCAGCTCGAAGACTGCGCCGGTTCCTAAAAGCCTGGAGCAATACTGAACAATAGTGCGTGCCGATACATCTCATAGCCCACATTATACATGCTGCAGAATGCTGGCGCCCCTCTGCCCTGATACCCCTCACCCTATCGGCGAATAGTGGCCCATCTTCTACTGTCACCTGCTAAGGCCTCATGTACGTAGCAGTGTTATGGCTCTGGGTTGGGGTAGGACGCTCGTAGAGATGCACGGGCTGTTACTGTATGGCCTCATGCACACGACCGTTGTGTGCATCCGTGGCCGTTGTGCCGTTTTCCGTTTTTTTTCGCGGACCCATTGACTTTCAATGGGTCCGTGGAAAAAACGGAAAATGCACCGTTTGGCAGCCGCATCCGTGAGCCGTGTTTCCTGGCCGTGAAAAAAATATGACCTGTCCTATTTTTTTCACGGTCAACGGTTCACGGACCCATTCAAGTCAATGGGTCCGTGAAAGAACACGGATGCACACAAGATTGGCATCCGTGTCCGTGATCCGTGGCCGTAGGTTAGTTTTTATACAGACGGATCCGAAGATCCGTCTGCATAAAAGCTTTTTCAAAGCTGAGTTTTCACTTCGTGAAAACTCAGAACCGACAGTATATTCTAACACAGAAGCGTTCCCATGGTGATGGGGACGCTTCTAGTTAGAATACACTACAAACTGTGTACAAGACTGCCCCCTGCTGCCTGGCAGCACCCGATCTCTTACAGGGGGCCGTGATCAGCACAATTAACCCCTTCAGGTGCGGCACCTGAAGGGGTTAATTGTGCTGATCACGGCCCCCTGTAAGAGATCAGGGCTGCCAGGCAGCAGGGGGCAGACCCTCCCCCCCCCCCTCCCCAGTTTGAATATCATTGGTGGCCAGTGCGGCCCCCCCCTCCCTCTATTGTAATAATTCGTTGGTGGCACAGTGTGCGCCCCCCATCGGCCCCCCCTCCCTCTATAGCATTAACAACATTGGTGGCCAGTGTGCGGCCTCCCATCTCTCCCCCCCCCCCCCCCCCCCATCATTGGTGGCAGCGGAGTTCCGATCGGAGTCCCAGTGTAATCGCTGGGGCTCCGATCGGTAACCATGGCAACCGGGACGCTACTACAGCCTGGTTGCCATGGTTACTTAGCAATAGTACAATAGTAGAAGATTCATACTTACCTGCTCCAGGCTGCTGCTGCGATGTTAGTGTCTGGCCGGGAGCTCCACCTACTGGTAAGTGACAGGTCTGTGCGGCGCATTGCTAAATGAACTGTCACTTACTAGTAGGAGGAGCTCCCGGCCGGACACGAACCTCGCAGCTCCCAGGTAAGTATGAATCTTTACTATTGTACTATTGCTAGTAACCCGCTGCCACCAATAATCGGGGGGGGGGGGGGCTGGGGGGGAAGATGGGAGGCCGCACACTGGCCACCAATGTTGTTAATGCTATAGAGGGAGGGGGGGCCAATGGGGGGCGCACACTGTGCCACCAACGATTTATTACAATAGAGGGAGGAAGGGGGGGGGGGGGCACACTGTGCCACCAACGAATTATTACAATAGAGGGAGGAGGGGGGGGGGGCCGCACTGGCCACCAATGATATTCAAACTGGGGAGGGGGGGGTCTGCCCCCTGCTGCCTGGCAGCCCTGATCTCTTACAGGGGGATATGATAGTACAATTAACCCCTTCAGGTGCGGCACCTAAGGGGTTAATTGTGCTGATCACGGCCCCCTGTAAGAGATCGGATGCTGCTAGGCAGCAGGGGGCAGTCATGTACACAGTTTGTAGTATATTCTAACTAGAAGCGTCCCCATCACCATGGGAACGCCTCTGTGTTAGAATATACTGTCGGAAATGAGGTTTCACGATCTCACTCATATCCGACAGTATATTCTAACATAGAGGCGTTCCCATGGTGATGGGGACGCTTCAAGTTAAAATATACCATCGGATTGGAGAAAACTCCGATCTGATGGTATAAAAGGGACTCCAGACTTTACATTGAAAGTCAATGGGGACGGATCCGTTTGAAATGGCACCATATTGTGTCAACGTCAAACGGATCCGTCCCCATTGACTTGCATTGTAATTCAGGACGGATCCGTTTGGCTCCGCACGGCCAGGCGGACACCAAAACGACTTTTTTTTCATGTCCGTGGATCCTCCAAAAATCAAGGAAGACCCACGGACGAAAAAACGGTCACGGATCACGGGAAAACGGAACCCCGTTTTGCGGACCGCAAAAAAATACGGTCGTGTGCATGAGGCCTATCTCTGGATGCTTTGATTTCGTACAGAGACTTCTATCTATCAATTCCTTCCTTTATCAGGTTTTCCATTCTTGGGTCTCATAAGCAGCAGTACCACGTGCAGGAGGCTGGACAGCAGCCAGGAGCACTCCATAGTATGAAGTCGCAGCGTCTCCATGTGTAAACGTACGGCGCAACCTCAGGTTCTCCATGTACAACAGTATACAACTTCACTATATGCCTTAGGCCCAATGCGCACAACGACGGTATTTCTATGGGTCCGCAAAATAAAAATGGACCGCACATGGATGTCATCTGTGTGCTGTCAGCATCTGTGCAGCCGGCCCGCAAATTATAGAACCTGTCCACGAAACGGACAAGAACAGGCTTTACTACAATGGATTCCATGAAAATTGTGGGGTGCGCACGGACTGCATCTGTATTTTGTGAATCCTGCGACTTACAAAACGGATACGATCGTGTTCAGGAGGCCTAAGGGAAGGTTGACGTGACATTTTTCCTGTGTGAATTCCACACAGAAATCCATGTGGAATCTGCCTGCAGTTTGCTTTCAATGGGAAATCCAAGGGTCCGCTGACTTGTATTAGGCCTCATGCACACGACCGTTGTGTGCACCCGTGGCCGTTGTGCCGTTTTCCGTTTTTTTTCGCGGACCCATTGACTTTCAATGGGTCCGTGGAAAAATCGGAAAATGCACCGTTTTGCAGCCGCATCCGTGATCCGTGTTTCCTGGCCGTGAAAAAAATATGACCTGTCCTATTTTTTTCACGGCCAACGGTTCACGGACCCATTCAAGTCAATGGGTCCGTGAAAGAACACGGATGCACACAAGATTGGCATCCGTGTCCGTGATCCGTGGCCGTAGGTTAGTTTTTATACAGACGGATCCGAAGATCCGTCTGCATAAAGCTTTTTCAAAGCTGAGTTTTCACTTCGTGAAAACTCAGAACCGACAGTATATTCTAACACAGAAGCGTTCCCATGGTGATGGGGACGCTTCTAGTTAGAATACACTACAAACTGTGTACAAGACTGCCCCCTGCTGCCTGGCAGCACCCGATCTCTTACAGGGGGCCGTGATCAGCACAATTAACCCCTTCAGGTGCGGCACCTGAAAGGGTTAATTGTACTATCATATCCCCCTGTAAGAGATCAGGGCTGCCAGGCAGCAGGGGGCAGACCCCCCCCCCTCCCCAGTTTGAATATCATTGGTGGCCAGTGCGGCACCCCCCCCCTCCCTCTATTGTAATAATTCGTTGGTGGCACAGTGTGCGCCCCCCCCCCCCTTCCTCCCTCTATTGTAATAAATCGTTGGTGGCACAGTGTGCGCCCCCCATTGCCCCCCCCCCCCCCCCCCCTCTATAGCATTAACAACGTTGGTGGCCCGTGTGCAGCCTCCCATCTCCCCCCCCCCCCCCCCCCATCATCATTGGTGGCAGCGGAGTTCTGATCGGAGTCCCAGTTTAATCGCTGGGGCTCCGATCGGTAACCATGGCAACCAGGACGCTACTACAGTCCTCGTTGCCATGGTTACTTAGCAATAGTACAATAGTAGAAGATTAATACTTACCTGCTGCTGCGATGTTCGTGTCCGGCCGGGAGCTCCACCTACTGGTAAGTGACAGTGACAGGTCTGTGCGGCGCATTGCTAAATGAACCGTCACTTACCAGTAGGAGGAGCTCCCGGCCGGACACGAACATCACAGCTCCCAGGTAAGTATGAATCTTGTACTATTGCTAGTAACCCGCTGCCACCAATGATCGGGGGGGGGGGGGGGGGGGGGGCGCAAGATGGGAGGCCGCACACTGGCCACCAATGTTGTTAATGCTATAGAGGGAGGGGGGCCAATGATTGCCACCAACGATTTATTACAATAGAGGGAGGAAGGGGGCGGGGGGGGGGGGCCACACTGTGCCACCAACGAATTATTACAATAGAGGGAGGAAGGGGGGGGGGCGCACACTGTGCCACCAACGATTTATTACAATGGAGGAAGGGGGGGGGGCCGCACTGGCCACCAATGATATTCAAACTGGGGAGGGGGGGGGGGGGGGGGTCTGCCCCCTGCTGCCTGGCAGCCCTGATCTCTTACAGGGGGATATGATAGTACAATTAACCCCTTCAGGTGCGGCACCTGAGGGGTTAATTGTGCTGATCACGGCCCCCTGTAAGAGATCGGATGCTGCTAGGCAGCAGGGGGCAGTCATGTACACAGTTTGTAGTATATTCTAACTAGAAGCGTCCCCATCACCATGGGAACGCCTCTGTGTTAGAATATACTGTCGGAAATGAGGTTTCACGATCTAACTCATATCCGACAGTATATTCTAACATAGAGGCGTTCCCATGGTGATGGGGACGCTTCAAGTTAAAATATACCATCGGATTGGAGAAAACTCCGATCTGATGGTATAAAAGGGACTCCGGACTTTACATTGAAAGTCAATGGGGACGGATCCGTTTGAAATGGCACCATATTGTGTCAACGTCAAACGGATCCGTCCCCATTGACTTGCATTGTAATTCAGGACGGATCCGTTTGGCTCCGCACGGCCAGGCGGACACCAAAATGACTTTTTTTTCATGACCGTGGATCCGCCAAAAATCAAGGAAGACCCACGGACGAAAAAACGGTCACGGATCACGGACCTACGGACCCTGTTTTTGCGGACCGTGAAAAAAAACGTTCGTGTGCATGAGGCCTTAGGCTGCTTTCACACAGTCAGTGTTTGGTCAGTGTCTGATCAGTGATTTCCATCAGTGATTTCCATCAGTGATTGTTAGCCAAAACCAGGAGTGGAGCCTACAAGACGATAAGGTATAAGGCAAAGATTTGCATCTGTTCTGTGCTGGTTTTGGCTCACAATCCCTAATAGAAAGGATGCACTACAGCTGGAAAAAGTACAGAGGAGAGCGACTAAACTGATAAGGGGCATGGAGGGTCTTAGTTATGAAGAAAGATTAAAAGAATTGAATTTATTTAGTCTTGAGAAGAGACGTCTAAGGGGGGACATTATTAACCTATACAAATATATAAACGGGCCATACAAAAAATACAGTGAAAGGCCTCATGCACACGACCGTTGTGTGCACCCGTGGCCGTTGTGCCGTTTTCCGTTTTTTTTCGCGGACCCATTGACTTTCAATGGGTCCGTGGAAAAATCGGAAAATGCACCGTTTTGCAGCCGCATCCGTGATCCGTGTTTCCTGGCCGTGAAAAAAATATGACCTGTCCTATTTTTTTCACGGCCAACGGTTCACGGACCCATTCAAGTCAATGGGTCCGTGAAAGAACACGGATGCACACAAGATTGGCATCCGTGTCCGTGATCCGTGGCCGTAGGTTAGTTTTTATACAGACGGATCCGAAGATCCGTCTGCATAAAGCTTTTTCAAAGCTGAGTTTTCACTTCGTGAAAACTCAGAACCGACAGTATATTCTAACACAGAAGCGTTCCCATGGTGATGGGGACGCTTCTAGTTAGAATACACTACAAACTGTGTACAAGACTGCCCCCTGCTGCCTGGCAGCACCCGATCTCTTACAGGGGGCCGTGATCAGCACAATTAACCCCTTCAGGTGCGGCACCTGAAAGGGTTAATTGTACTATCATATCCCCCTGTAAGAGATCAGGGCTGCCAGGCAGCAGGGGGCAGCCCCCCCCCCCTCCCCAGTTTGAATATCATTGGTGGCCAGTGCGGCACCCCCCCCCCTCCCTCTATTGTAATAATTCGTTGGTGGCACAGTGTGCGCCCCCCCCCCCCTTCCTCCCTCTATTGTAATAAATCGTTGGTGGCACAGTGTGCGCCCCCCATTCCCCCCCCCCCCCCCCCCCTCTATAGCATTAACAACGTTGGTGGCCAGTGTGCAGCCTCCCATCTCCCCCCCCCCTCCCCCCCATCATCATTGGTGGCAGCGGAGTTCTGATCGGAGTCCCAGTTTAATCGCTGGGGCTCCGATCGGTAACCATGGCAACCAGGACGCTACTACAGTCCTCGTTGCCATGGTTACTTAGCAATAGTACAATAGTAGAAGATTAATACTTACCTGCTGCTGCGATGTTCGTGTCCGGCCGGGAGCTCCACCTACTGGTAAGTGACAGTGACAGGTCTGTGCGGCGCATTGCTAAATGAACCGTCACTTACCAGTAGGAGGAGCTCCCGGCCGGACACGAACATCACAGCTCCCAGGTAAGTATGAATCTTGTACTATTGCTAGTAACCCGCTGCCACCAATGATCGGGGGGGGGGGGGGGGGGCGCAAGATGGGAGGCCGCACACTGGCCACCAATGTTGTTAATGCTATAGAGGGAGGGGGGCCAATGATTGCCACCAACGATTTATTACAATAGAGGGAGGAAGGGGGGGGGGGGGGGGGGCCACACTGTGCCACCAACGAATTATTACAATAGAGGGAGGAAGGGGGGGGGGGGCACACTGTGCCCCCAACGATTTATTACAATGGAGGAAGGGGGGGGGGCCGCACTGGCCACCAATGATATTCAAACTGGGGAGGGGGGGGGGGGGGGGGTCTGCCCCCTGCTGCCTGGCAGCCCTGATCTCTTACAGGGGGATATGATAGTACAATTAACCCCTTCAGGTGCGGCACCTGAGGGGTTAATTGTGCTGATCACGGCCCCCTGTAAGAGATCGGATGCTGCTAGGCAGCAGGGGGCAGTCATGTACACAGTTTGTAGTATATTCTAACTAGAAGCGTCCCCATCACCATGGGAACGCCTCTGTGTTAGAATATACTGTCGGAAATGAGGTTTCACGATCTAACTCATATCCGACAGTATATTCTAACATAGAGGCGTTCCCATGGTGATGGGGACGCTTCAAGTTAAAATATACCATCGGATTGGAGAAAACTCCGATCTGATGGTATAAAAGGGACTCCGGACTTTACATTGAAAGTCAATGGGGACGGATCCGTTTGAAATGGCACCATATTGTGTCAACGTCAAACGGATCCGTCCCCATTGACTTGCATTGTAATTCAGGACGGATCCGTTTGGCTCCGCACGGCCAGGCGGACACCAAAATGACTTTTTTTTCATGACCGTGGATCCGCCAAAAATCAAGGAAGACCCACGGACGAAAAAACGGTCACGGATCACGGACCTACGGACCCTGTTTTTGCGGACCGTGAAAAAAAACGTTCGTGTGCATGAGGCCAAAAACTGTTCCATGTAAAATGCGCTCAAAAGTCAAGGGGGCACTGCCTCCGACTGGAGAGGAAAAAGTTCAGTCTCCAGAAGCGTCAAAGCTTCTTTACTGTAAGAGCTGTGAATCTGTGGAATAGACTTCCTCAGGACGTGGTCACAGCAGGAACAGTGGACAGTTTTAAAAAGGGTTTAGATGAATTCTTAAAAGTAAACAACATTAATGCTTATGAAAATGTGTAGAAATCTGAGTCTCACTTCCTTCTGGGATTCACGTCCCCACCTATCCCTTGGTTGAACTTGATGGACTTGTGTCTTTTTCAACCGTATTAACTATGTAATAGAAATCACTAACCCAACACTGACTGTGTGAACATGCCCTTATTGTAGAAATAATTAAATGTAACTTTTTTGAGTGTTTTATACTGATGACCTATCTTCAGGATAGGTCACTAGTATGTGATCCGTGGGGGTCTGACTACTGGCACCCCCACCAATCAGCTGTTTGAAGAGGCCTTCTCATAGCACCATCCATTGGATAGTGGCTGTGCTTGGTATTGCAGCTCAGCCCTTAATTAAAGCCGTTATCCAGGATATAATATTGATGACCTATCCTTAGGATAAGTCATCAATACCAGATCGGTGGGGGTCCGATGCCTGGGACCCCTGCTGATCAGCTGTTAGAAGAGGCCAGTCGCTCTGTGAGTGCCTTGGCCTCTTCCTAGACCTTGTGACGTCACCGTACATTGGTCACATGGCCTAGTTGCAGCTCAGCCCCATTCAAGTCAATGGGACTGAGCTGCAGTACCCAGCACAGCCGCTATACGATGTACGGCGCTGTGCTTGGTAAGCGCCCAGGAGGCCACCATGCTCACTAGAGCTTCAGTAAGTGCCACAGCTTCCCAAAACAACTGATCGGTAAGGGGTGCTAGAACTGAGACCCCCGCCAATCGATCCACAGGATAGGTCATCAATGTTATTTCCCGGATAACCCCTTTAATTTTGGCTTGGACAACCCCTTTAAGTCCATGACAGTGTTACCATTTACTGTCTCTCGGCAACAACTTTTAGATGTGTGTTTTTTTTTTTTTCCGGTATAATATGTTATGGAGACCAGAGCGTCTCAGTTAACATAGAAAACACGTAGATATACAAATCCCCCGGCTTTAGCTAAATGTCGGGAGCCTGTAGACCAGGATTTGTATTCTGGGTCCAGTCTGTGTCATTTGCCTGTATTTTATGTTGTGTATGGTATCACTGTATGTTGGTGGCTAACATGAACGACCTTTATGTGTTGCGTGTGTATGTCGCATGTATGTTTCAGACATGGCAAGTCTCCAGCTTTCATCCTTCAAATGATTTATGTAGGATACATTTGTCTTTACAGTAGCCTTGAGTGAAACTTGGCCTCCGAGTGCTCCGTGTGTGTGAATTACTGGAATGCCCCGAGCCCAGTAAATCACTGGCTATACGGTATTATTTGTGGGTAACTGCCAGTACTTGGTTGGTTTAGTGAATTACTTGCATTCTTTGTGAATTAACACTTCTGAATTATCTGTATTGTGCTGTTCCTCTGTTATTCCTATTGGAAATGTATGGCTAAGTGGACTATTGGAGGTTAGCATTGCCTTATCAATGGTTCCAAGCAGTGATGGCAGTTTAGGGGCACACCCCATTGACAAGGGTGAGAGTCGCATCTAGTTGGCAGGTTTATTCATGCATTTGCAGGAGGAATAACAGAGAAATGGTATCTTGAACTGATAGTTTGTGGAAAATGCAAGAATTCGATAAAAGAAAGCATGACTTTGCTTAAAAGGGAACCTGTCACCGGGATTTTGGGTATAGAGCTGAGGACATGGGTTGCTAGATGGCCGCTAGCACATCCGCAATACCCAGTCCCCATAGCTCTGTGTGCTTTTATTGTGTAAAAAACCCGATTTGATACATATGCAAATTACCCTGAGATGAGTCAGGGATAGGACTCATCTGAGGTTAATTTGCATATGTATCAAATAGTTTTTTTTTTTTACACAATAAAAGCACACAGAGCTATGGGGTCTGGGTATTGCGGATGTGCTAGCGGCCATCTAGCAACCCATGTCCTCAGCTCTATACAGAAAATCCCGGTGACAGGTTCCCTTTAAGAGGATGAAGCATACACCTGAAAAAGAACCTTTGCATAAAAAAAAAAGCCTGAAACGTTGCATTTGAAGTATTAAATAAAATACTTCTTAAAGGGGCTGTTCACTTTTAGGGGGTGTTTGGGACCCCTTCCCCTTTCCTGGCCAGACCCTCCAAAGGGAAGCATACTTACCTGCATACTTCCTCGCTTCTGCGCTCCTCCACTGCTGCCTCACTCAGGTCCCCCACTGTCAACATCCGCTTTGATGGCGCTGCAGCCAGTCGCTGGCCTCAGCGGTGACCCGCTCCCTTTTGCATCACGAGACAGATTGACATCACGCTGCGGTCAGTCATTGGCAGCAGCAGAGGCGGGGAAGCAGGTAAGTATGCTTTCCTTTGCAGGTCTGGCCAGGAGGGGGGCCTGCCCAAAACACTCCGAAAAGGTGAATAATCCCTTTAAATGGCAGTTCATGGAATACTAGTGCTGCCTGGACTTTACTGCTGCCTTTTGCATTCAAGTGGCAGAAAGGAAACCAAACAATGGATGGCCCCGTTTCCTTTTTTTCCTACGTCCACGTCCAAGCCATTAACGCCGGTTCTATTTATAACGGCATATTGATCCGGTTACCAAATGCTTCTATTTTAAATGCTCCCCGGGTCTCGCTGCCAGCTTCTAATTCATACGCCTCATTTGCACCCCCGGTGCCAGCTGGGGAACGACAGGTGCCCTTAGTCGGCCATAAAGAGCTGCGACTCTCCCGACCACAACATTGGCAGTTGGATAATCAAGATGATGAGACGCAGCTATTCAGTGAGTGTAAATCATTTGTGCGCTCGCCTTTCGACAGGGTGGATGCTACCTAGTTCTGCCGCACGCTCCGATTTATTAAGGTTCATAGCAAAAATAGATTGTCAATGAAGGATGAAGCTTCGTATTACAGTACTTGAGCCGATTCTCATTGACTGCCTGCCCAGTCTGGTAGGAAATGTCTCCGTTATTTATGAATGTGCCGTTCCCATCTCCGCACTTCAGGTTTTTCCGTCAAGATGGTAACTTGTATTTCACTCTCTATTATATTAATATTTTATTTTACAATAAATGATCATTTAACGAATTTTATGTTTTCATTATTTTGTTCTTTTCCATCTTATAATTATATTTTTATACTGTGCTGTATGTTGTTTATTCATAGGCAATTAAAGAGGTTGTCCGACCCTCTTTTTTTTCACACATCAGTTATTTCCATCAGTTATTGTGAGCCAAAAGGTCAGAAATACGGAAGAGGTGAAAATCTTTCCATTTATACCCTATCTCTGTTTAGGATTCACTACTGGTTTTTGCTCACAATAACTGATGGAAATAACTGAAGTGTGAACTCAGCCTTACCTGCTTCCGACTCTTTCGGTCCACTGTTGTGTTTGCTGCGCTCTGATCTCTGCTGCTACACTGTATATACGTTTTAAAAATATCTTAAAATGGAAAATGTAAAATTCACCACAAACTCATAAAAACGTGATTTAAACAATAGATACATTTCGGATGACGCATTCCCTTTTAAGTAGGATCTGTCACCACTCCAGGCATGTCTGTTTTAGTAGATACTTGTAATCCCCATAAAATAACTAATTCTGAAGCATCTTTTCTTAGAACTCTGTATTGTGCTGTTCATCTGTTATTCATCGTGGAAATATATGGATTTAACAGATCTTACCATTTCCTTTGTGAGAGGATGTTCATACAGCCTGGGTGCACAGCTTGTGGCGTATGGGCTGTATGAGGCCAGTGATCTATGTGTCCCCCAACATCAGTTCATGTTTTTCTGTGTCCTAATGGTTTAGGTCGCCGCGCGGCTTTGCTCTGTTGGGGAGGTCGCCGCGCGGCTTTGCTCTGTTGGGGAGGTCGCCGCGCGGCTTTGCTCTGTTGGGGAGGTCGCCGCGCGGCTTTGCTCTGTTGGGGAGGTCGCCGCGCGGCTTTGCTCTGTTGGGGAGGTCGCCGCGCGGCTTTGCTCTGTTGGGGAGGTCGCCGCGCGGCTTTGCTCTGTTGGGGAGGTCGCCGCGCGGCTTTGCTCTGTTGGGGAGGTCAGCCAGTGTCTTAGGTACAAATCCGCAGAAAGATAGCTGTTACCTTACTATACTCGACTATACCCATAGGCATATTTTATTACTTTGCGCTACAAAACAGACAGTTATCATTTAAAGGGAGTCTGTCAGCAGTTTTGACCATACTAAACTGCTGACAGTACTCCTTGTACTCTCTAGCTGGAGAGAGCTAGACAGACATATGTTTTGTGGAGCTTTTCTCATAAGGAGTAATGAGAATATCAATGTTTATTCTGCACTCTGAAGTGTCCAGGAGGCGGAGTTTCACTGTAAAGTGCTCTGCAATGAGCTGCATTACAGCCCCTCCCCTTTGGTCTGGGTAACAGCTGTAGTTGTCTCCTGGTTGGATGTTACAGCTATCCCTTAGAAAAGAGGTCAGGGGTAGAGATGAGCGAATGTACGCTTATGAAATTCGTTCACACTTCGTTTGGTGGTAAAAGGTGAATTGCGTTATGCATTCGGTTACCACGGACCATAACGCAATTCTATGACGGAATGCATAATGAGGACTCCCCTGCATAACGGAAACGGGACGGATCCGTTTTGCAGCCCGTAGACTTCTATTACGACGGAATGCCTCTAAAGGCATTCCGTTATGTATTCCGTCATGAAATTGTGTTATGGTCCGTGATAACGGAAACCATAATGCAATTCACCTTTTACCACCAAACGAAGTGTGAAAGAATTTCATAAGCGTAAATTCGCTCATCTCTACCCCTGACCTCTTTTCTAAGGGATAGCTGTAACATCCAACCAGGAGACAACTACAGCTGTCACCCAGACCAAAGGGGCTGTGAAGCAGAAAGCATTTCACAGTGAGGTACCGCCCTGAGCACTTGCAGGAGCAGAATCTGTCAGAAAAACTTCATATTCACACTACTCCTGATGAGAAGCTCCACAAAAGGTATGTTTGTACTGCTCTCCCCAGCCCCTACATAGCGCTGTCAGAAGTTCTGCATATTCCGATTGACTATAATCAGAATATTGACTTGCCAAAGGCTTACAATCCAAAATGAATCAGTTTCTCAAGTACTCCTACAGTCACAGGAATATGCCGTTGTTGATATATTTGCATAATTACGTATTTCAGGATTAGGTGTAACTTTCCAATTTTGCATAATATCTGATCTGGTTTTTTCCTGAATTCTAATTAAGGTTGAAGAGAAATTGCTGTAAATTATGGAGAAATCTACACTCCACATTGGGACTCTGATGGTGGGAAATGGACTGGTGGAGCCAAGCCGTACTTGCCCTCAGTCCTACTACTAAATGGGGACTGACGCCATCAGACAACACCATCGGCCGTGTTCTCCCTCATGCATTTCTTCGGCCATGATGTGGTTCTGTGTGGGAGTCGTATATTTAGTGCTAAAATAGGATCAGATCACATCAGGATAAGGCCTCATGCACACGACCGTTGCTGTGTTCCGTTCCGCAAAATGGGGTTCCGTTGTTCCGTGATCCGTTTCCGTGTGTCTTCCTTTATTTTTGGAAGATCACCAGACATAAAGGAAAGTAAAAAAAAAATCTAAGACAGGTTTGCCATGCAAATGATAGGAAAAAAACGGACGCGGACGACAATCTTGTGTGCCTCCAACGGACGCGTGAGCCGAATTTTCAACGGACCCATTTAAAGTCAATGGGTCCGCAGAAAATCACGAACAACGGACACGGAATAAAACAATGGTCGTGTGCATGAGGCCTTAAACGGGGAAAACTTTCCCAAATATTCTGCTTGGGAAAGATTTTCTTGCGTTGTCATTGATTATATGGCTCCTCTATGGACAAAGAGACAACTGTAGGTCAGTCGGAGCATTTTCTTAAAGGGGTTTACCCACAACTATTAGGACGTGCCATAAAAGTGATTTGATCAGGGTCCAATCAGGGAATCTGGCGTCAAACACGCTTTTTCTCAGCTGTCTCCAAAACTCCTGTAGAGTTTCAGGGGGCTCCAAGGGGTACAGGGTACCAATTCTTGTGATTAATGGTAGGACCCCCACTGATCTAATAGTTATCCCCTATGGATAGGGGATAACCTTTTACAACAGGAATACCCCTTTAGAGCACTTTATTTCAGCGCATTATTTTATGGTCACCTGTATATTGAATTATGGTGTGGCTGAGAACTGGTGTTCCTGAGTACAGCAGAAACATGTGCCAAGTAGAATGGCCGCCCGTAAAGGCCCTTTTCCACGGCCTGATTGTCAGGCAGATTATTGACGAAGAACATTCGTACGAACGCTTGTTGCCCATAATCTGCCGATCAAAATGATCATTCATTTGGTTCATGTGGACACCTAAATCATTGTTTGTCGGCAGAAAAAAGGATTCAGTATGGGGACGAGCGATGGCGATCTCTGTTCCCCATACAGTGGAGGAGATGGCTTCAAGTAAATACACTGGTCTCCAACACTGACGAGCAGGCAGTTGTCAGGTAGATCATACTGTTTGGTTTACATATCTTGAAATCCCAAGCCTCCTACATATTAACATGCATATTACCAGTACTGAAACATTTCTTTTGTACAAAAAGTTATGAGCCTAGTTTTAGGACCATACATATATTCTGATACTGGGGATTAGAAGGAAATCATAAACTGTTGAATGAAACATTGCAGCACTTTCTGGACCTATAATGCTAACTCGCCAGCAGTATTCTTGCAGTGTTATTGTTACATCCCAGCTCGTTTGCATCCATCCATTTGAACCCTTTCATTATTGGCAGTTGTATCCTGTGAACATACTCTGACCACCACCCTAGAGCTTGCTCTCCTGCCTAGACAGTATGTCCGTGTACCCCGTATGGATGATTTCCTGAGAGCTACTGGATTACATCATCACCTGCAGCGTTATAAAAACTCCCCCCGACTTGCACTGTTCTATACGATCTGTGTCTGCTGTATGCAGAATTTCCAGTGTATCCTACCAGATGCAGCTTCTCACTGTTCTCCTCCGCCACCTACTTTTCAGTGCTGAAAGGGAGAAACCTATCACAAGCAGGAGGCAGGGAGACAGGCTGAAGCTGCATCACGCCAAGACTTTGCAGTGGAATTGAAGGGGAAGCAATTCTATCACTCGCTGCCCCTAGGGCTCGTTCACATCACCACTATTATTTTCAACTCTTCTCCATTAGAGGAGTAGAAGAACGGAAATGAAGGAATTGCTGGATCGGCACATAACTGACACGGAACCTAACAGATCCTATTGACTAGAATGGGTTCTGTTTCCTGTTCTGGACAATTTCTGTGACGAAGCCTCCAATGCAGATGAGCAGAACAAGTGCAGTGTGATGCCATTACACCAACACAACTGCAAAAAAAGGGGGTCAGTCAGCACATCCCAATGCAGGTGCATGCCGCCATGGCTAGAAACATACAGGAAAAAAAGACAACGCAGCAGCACTCTGCAAACACAAAGTACAATAATGCCATAATTATAGAGAACATTCTTCTAGAAAACATTAGCATCAGAATGTTTTCTATAATTATGGCATTATTGTACTTTGTGTTTGCAGAGTGCTGCTGCGTTGTCTTTTTTTCCTGCCATTACACCAACCCCACCACCACCACCACCGCTGGTTTTGAAGAGCCAGGGGCAGAATTGGAAGTGTAGTCTTCATAATGGGAACCATAGCGGAGTGGAAGAGGGAATCAAGATGGCAGGCAGTCCACAAATGGTACATCAGCTAAATGAGCCTCTGCATCATTCTTTGAACATATCCCTGTAGGGGCTAAGGGAACTATTCTTTGCTGTATAAAGTCTAATTTCTCTCTAAAACCAGCAGAAATGTGTAAAAGCTGCAGCTATGTAGGTGGTTTCCTAGGATATGACCCATTTTGTCTACATAATTAGTTATTCTTGTCTTTCTCATTGTGCAGTATCGTGGATCTGGTTTAAAGATGACAACATCATGGAGCGATCGTCTGCAGAATGCGGCAGATCTTCCTGCCAACATGGATGGCCTCGCCATGAAGAAGTACCGGAGGGAAGCTTATCACAGGTGAGCTGGGGAGGCTGCATGAGGTTTTAGTATTTATTGTCACAAAGGCATTGATGAATACCGCTCCAGGGTGGGGAGGCATTTTGCGAGTTCTGCTGCAGCCACTGTATCCTATTTCATAGGGCATGCTCTATGGTTCCCATGTTATAGCAGCTCTTCATGTGTAAATGCTAAAAGTAATTTACGTGTTGGATAATCCCTTAAGAGTTTAAAACCTGCTCCCCGCACGCCTGCTGCTGCTGCATCTTCCCGTTGCAGGGATCATACGGGGGGGTTGCAGCCAATAGCAGGCTGTGACTGGGACGAGCCTCCCTAGCATCACCCGTCGCGGCCTGCTATTGGCACCCACACTCCCTGCACTCACACCCCCTATCGCGCAACGGGGACATGCAGCGGCAACTGTGCGGGAAGCAGGAGCTTTGCGTGTGCTGGGGAGCGGGGCAAGTATAATCTATATGAGGGCCCGGGCATTGGGGGATCATGTTTTACACGTTGGATAACGCCTTTAAGGCCACCGGCTATAAATTGTATAAGTGATTAAAAAATGTTTGCTTTTGCATTATGTCTTGTGTTTTTGACTGTGCCTGTATTTTCCTGATGGCTCTAGGAGGGCAGCTGCAGTTTACAGCTTCTCTCTACCATAGGGGGTGACTTTGGCAATGTAGCTCCTATGTAGAAGTTACTTTTCAAAGGCTATGGACACCTCTGGGACAAATTTTCTTTTATTTTTTAAAATTATTGCATTTTACTCCTTTTAGGCTAAAATATATATTTTTTTTCACTTGGTCTTTATTAAAAATTTCGAGCAGTGCTTGTATTACAGGGGTTAATTGAAAGTGTATCTGCAGACTGTCAATTTTCTATATTCGTCGGGTCTCGTCATCCAGCAGAGCTGCCTGCTCAGATGGCTTCAAAATACTCATCACAGCTCAATTCTTGTCACACTGATAAGGAAATGGCTTCAATAAGTGTATATGAGCTTCAGGACACGACACATAAGGGTCCATTCAGACTTCCGTAGTGCTTTGCGGTTCGCAAAACACTGACACCGCACATCGCCGGTACTATATAGAGGATTCCTATTCTTGTACGCAGCTGCGGACAAGAATAAGACATGCTCTATTTTTTTGCGGAGCCGCGGACCAGAAGTTCGGGGCTGCGGACCGGAAATGCGGATGCGGACCGCACACTGTGTGCTGTCCGCATCTTTTCCGTCCCCATTGAAAATGAATAGGTCCGGATCCACATAAGTGGTCAGAGGACGGGATTCAGTGTAAACGCAGAACCTTGCTGGTCTGCAAATACACCTACTACACCGTTATACTGGGAAAGTGGCTGAATTTTTTTAATAAAGACCAATTGTAAAAAAGATTTTTAGTCCAAAATAAGTAGAATTCAATAATTAAATTAAAAAAATGCCCTCAAAGGTGTCCATAGCCTTCAACTAGTGGAGCTTGTAAGATTACAACATGGGTAAAGAAGTCTCCTTTCCTCTGCACTTCCTTGGGACCTAGCGATTGCAGCAAAATGCTCTCTATAATTAGATGGAGGCTTAGGGGTCAGTTATAAGGTGTTAATTACTGTATCTTCCTGGTGCAGATGTGTTTTTACAGGTGTGCTGCCTTTAAAAACCTGTTGAACCCTCACATATAGAACAGGAATTTGCATAATCAGCCGTTGACTAATATATGCCTATTATAGGAATTGCACCTGCTGACACTGAACTGACTCTTCCACTTTTTGATATGCAAATTTGGCTTTCCTCCAGAAGAAGACTCCTAAATCATCTCCTCGCAGCCAAACCCAAGACTCCAGAAGGAAAAGGCACTATAGACCGCTGTTTCTGGATTTTCACTCCTCGTCAGGACAGAACAGTTATCTAGTTGGCTGGATGAGAAACCTTTGATTCAGCTTTGAGGGGTACTGCTTCTCAAATAGCTGCGTCAAAGGCAGCCAGTACCCTGCTCTGTACTGTACTGATGAGGGGTAAGGGCCATCTACAGATGGGTGATGCTTCTTTTTGGAGGAGTCTAATCTAGATCTAATTTGTATACACCCCCCCCCCCCCTTGGAGCATTGCCTTAAAGGGAACCTGTCACCGCGATTTTAGGTATAGAGCTGAGGACATGGGTTGCTAGATGGCCGCTAGCACATCCGCAATACCCAGTCCCCATAGCTCTGTGTGCTTTTATTGTGTAAAAAAACCAATTTGATACATATGCAAATTAACATAAAAGAGTCATATCTTACTTGTGTGACCAGAGAAGAGTCATATTTTTCAAGCTCTGACTCATCTCAGGTTAATTTGCATATGTAACAAATCGTTTTTTATGCACCATAAAAGCACATAGAGCTATGGGGACTGGGTATTGCGGATGTGCTAGCGGCCATCTAGCAGCCCATGTCCTCAGCTCTATACCCAAAATCCAGGTGACAGGTTCCCTTTAACCACCTCCGGACCGCCTAACGCAGGATCGCGTTCCGGAGGTGGCAGCGCTGCGCACAGTCACGCATATATGCGTCATCTCGCGAGACGCGAGACTTCCTGTGAACGCGCGCACACAGGCGCCCGCGCTCACAGGAACGGAAGGTAAGAGAGTTGATCTCCAGCCTGCCAGCGGCGATCGTTCGCTGGCAGGCTGGAGATGTGTTTTTTTTAACCCCTAACAGGTATATTAGACGCTGTTTTGATAACAGCGTCTAATATACCTGCTACCTGGTCCTCTGGTGGTCCCCTTTGTTTGGATCGACCACCAGAGGACACAGGTAGCTCAGTAAAGTCCCACCAAGCACCACTACACTACACTACACCCCCCCCCCCCCCGTCACTTATTAACCCCTTATTAGCCCCTGATCACCCCTAATCACCCCTGATCACCCCATATAGACTCCCTGATCACCCCCCTGTCATTGATTACCCCCCTGTCATTGATCAACCCCCTGTAAAGCTCCATTCAGACGTCCGCATGATTTTTACGGATCCACTGATAGATGGATCGGATCCGCAAAACGCATCCGGACGTCTGAATGAAGCCTTACAGGGGGGTGATCAATGACTGTGGTGATCACCCCATATAGACTCCCTGATCACCCCCCTGTCATTGATTACCCCCCTGTAAAGCTCCATTCAGACGTCCGCATGATTTTTACGGATCCACTGATAGATGGATCGGATCCGCAAAACGCATCCGGACGTCTGAATGAAACCTTACAGGGGCATGATCAATGACTGTGGTGATCACCCCATATAGACTCCCTGATCACCCCCCTGTCATTGATTACCCCCCTGTCATTGATTACCCCCCTGTAAAGCTCCATTCAGATGTCCGCATGATTTTTACGGATGCACTGATAGATGGATCGGATCCGCAAAACGCATCCGGACGTCTGAATGAAGCCTTACATGGGCGTGATCAATGACTGTGGTTATCACCCCATATAGACTCCCTGATTACCCCCCTGTCATTGATTACCCCCCTGTAAAGCTCCATTCAGATGTCCGCATGATTTTTACGGATGCACTGATAGATGGATTGGATCCGCAAAACGCATCCGGACGTCTGAATGAAGCCTTACACGGGCGTGATCAATGACTGTGGTTATCACCCCATATAGACTCCCTGATCACCCCCCTGTCATTGATCAACCCCCCTGTCATTGATCAACCCCCCTGTCATTGATCAACCCCCCTGTCATTGATCAACCCCCCTGTCATTGATCACCCCCCTGTCATTGATCACCCCCCTGTCATTGATCACCCCTCTGTAAGGCTCCATTCAGATATTTTTTTGGCCCAAGTTAGCGGAATTTTATTTTTTTTTTCTTACAAAGTCTCATATTCCACTAACTTGTGTCAAAAAATAAAATCTCACATGAACTCACCATACCCCTCACGGAATCCAAATGCGTAAAATTTTTTAGACATTTATATTCCAGACTTCTTCTCACGGTTTAGGGCCCCTAGAATGCCAGGGCAGTATAAATACCCCACATGTGACCCCATTTCGGAAAGAAGACACCCCCAGGTATTCCGTGAGGGGCATATTGAGTCCATGAAAGATAGAAATTTTTGTCCCAAGTTAGCGGAACGGGAGACTTTGTGAGAAAAAAATAAAAAATATCAATTTCCGCTAACTTGTGCCAAAAAAAAAAAATTTCTATGAACTCGCCATGCCCCTCATTGAATACCTTGGGGTGTCTTCTTTCCAAAATGGGGTCACATGTGGGGTATTTATACTGCCCTGGCATTCTAGGGGCCCCAAAGCGTGAGAAGAAGTCTGGTATCCAAATGTCTAAAAATGCCCTCCTAAAAGGAATTTGGGCACCTTTGCGCATCTAGGCTGCAAAAAAGTGTCACACATCTGGTATCGCCGTACTCAGGAGAAGTTGGGGAATGTGTTTTGGGGTGTCATTTTACATATACCCATGCTGGGTGAGAGAAATATCTTGGTCAAATGCCAACTTTGTATAAAAAAATGGGAAAAGTTGTCTTTTGCCAAGATATTTCTCTCACCCAGCAAGGGTATATGTAAAATGACACCCCAAAACACATTCCCCAACTTCTCCTGAATACGGCGATACCACATGTGTGACACTTTTTTGCAGCCTAGGTGGGCAAAGGGGCCCATATTCCAAAGAGCACCTTTCGGATTTCACAGGTCATTTACCTACTTACCACACATTAGGGCCCCTGGAAAATGCCAGGGCAGTATAACTACCCCACAAGTGACCCCATTTTGGAAAGAAGACACCCCAAGGTATTCCGTGAGGGGCATGGCGAGTTCCTAGAATTTTTTATTTTTTGTCACAAGTTAGTGGAAAATGCTTATTTTTTTATTTTTTATTTTTTTTCATACAAAGTCTCATATTCCACTAACTTGTGACAAAAAATAAAAACTTCCATGAACTCACTATGCCCATCAGCGAATACCTTGGGGTCTCTTCTTTCCAAAATGGGGTCACTTGTGGGGTAGTTATACTGCCCTGGCATTCTAGGGGCCCAAATGTGTGGTAAGGAGTTTGAAATCAAATTCTGTAAAAAATGACCTGTGAAATCCGAAAGGTGCTCTTTTGAATATGGGCCCCTTTGCCCACCTAGGCTGCAAAAAAGTGTCACACATCTGGTATCTCCGTAATCGAGAGAAGTTGGGGAATGTGTTTTGGGGTGTCATTTTACATATACCCATGCTGGGTGAGAGAAATATCTTGGCAAAAGACAACTTTTCCCATTTTTTTATACAAAGTTGGCATTTGACCAAGATAATTATCTCACCCAGCATGGGTATATGTAAAAAGACACCCCAAAACACATTCCTCAACTTCTCCTGAATACAGAGATACCAGATGTGTGACACTTTTTTGCAGCCTAGGTGGGCAAAGGGGCCCATATTCCAAAGAGCACCTTTCGGATTTCTCAGGTCATTTTTTACTGAATTTGATTTCAAACTCCTTACCACACATTTGGGCCCCTAGAATGCCAGGGCAGTATAACTACCCCACAAGTGACCCCATTTTGGAAAGAAGAGACCCCAAGGTATTCGCTGATGGGCATAGTGAGTTCATAGAACTTTTTATTTTTTGTCACAAGTTAGTGGAATATGAGACTTTGTAAGAAAAAAAAAAAAAAAAATCATCATTTTCCGCTAACTTGTGACAAAAAATAAAAAGTTCTATGAACTCACTATGCCCATCAGCGAATACCTTAGGGTGTCTACTTTCAGAAATGGGGTCATTTATGGGGTGTTTGTACTGTCTGGGCATTGTAGAACCTCAGGAAACATGACAGGTGCTCAGAAAGTCAGAGCTGCTTCAAAAAGCGGAAATTCACGTTTTTGTACCATAGTTTGTAAACGCTATAACTTTTACCCAAACCATTTTTTTTTTACCCAAACATTTTTTTTTTATCAAAGACATGTAGAATTATAAATTTAGAGCAAAATTTCTATATGGATGTCGTTTTTTTTGCAAAATTTTACAACTGAAAGTGAAAAATGTCATTTTTTTGCAAAAAAATTGTTAAATTTCGATTAATAACAAAAAAAGTAAAAATGTCAGCAGCAATGAAATACCACCAAATGAAAGCTCTATTAGTGAGAAGAAAAGGAGGTAAAATTCATTTGGGTGGTAAGTTGCATGACCGAGCAATAAACGGTGAAAGTAGTGTAGGTCAGAAGTGTAAAAAGTGGCCTGGTCTTTCAGGGTGTTTAAGCACTGGGGGCTGAGGTGGTTAAGGGGTTGTCCAAGATATTGATGGCCTATCTTCAGGATAGGTCACCAATATCTGATCGGTGGGGTTCTGAGTCCTGGCACCCTGGCCGATTCGCTGTTTGAAGAGTCTGTGACGTCACCGGCCTCTTCAGACAGTTGATCGGTGGGGACTATAAATACCAAACCTCAAGCAACCTGTCTTAGTAAGTCTCCATCCACCAACTAGATCTCTTCAGTGAGAACCATTACCTCCCCCCCCAGAGCCACTTTAGGATAGGAGCACATTGATCCCGAAAATATGTATAAGGGAATTATGGTTCTACTACTACTCGAAACGTCTGGGTTCAGTCTACACATTTAGGCTACATTCACACGACCGTTGTGTTTTTTGCGATCCGCAAAACACAGATGGAGTCCGTGTGGGTTCCGCTGAACAGCACAGACAGCTATTAATATAACTGCCTATTCTTATCGGACAAGAAAACAAGAATAGGACATGTTATATATTTTTTTTGAGGGGCCACGGAACGAAGCAACGGATGCGGACAGCACACGGAGTGCTGTCCGCATCTTTTGCGTCACCATTGAAGTGAATGGGTCCGCAACCGAGCCGCAAAAACTGCGGCTTGGATGCGGACCAAAACAACGGCCGTGTGCATGAGGCCTAAAACAGTAGTTATAATTAATAAAAAATATTACAAAAATGCATACCCAGCAGTGCCCTAATATAATATTATTAAATCTGCCTTTAGCCGTAGAAGATGTCCGGTAATGACCTGCAGGGGATGAGTGGGGTTCATATCTGTGATTCCGTCTTCGTATTCAGGGTGCTGTTTGTGGCAGCCTGTAAAATATGAATAGAACTCATTCAATTGTTTTATAGGAAATTAGATTTCTCTACAATATGCCCCTGTGGCTGAAGAGGATTCTAATAATCTTCTTTATATAAGGGAATTGCTATTTATGCAGTTCACTAGAACCTGCATTTTTTTTGGAATTGATAGTCATCCAGACAGTAAGGAGTCACCATTTTGTAGCTTTCAGCGTCAGGTAGATTCTTGTGCCTTTGTCACCCGGTAATGACTCTTGTTACACGTGGTCTGTACTAAGCGTGACCTAAACAACAACACAAACATATTATGGAAGTGTGAGTAATAATGACATATTACTATTATGGAGACTGAAGCGCTCCACCCTCATGTTGGGCGACTTGTCTCGCCTATAATCTGTATTGCTTGTCAGTCACGGGCATCACTGTATGGGAGAAGTCAATTAAGAGATTTGCACTTTGAGATCCTCACATCTACCTCTTCAAGCACCATCAGCCAAGCTAAGGAGACAAGACATTAATAGATTATTTCCAAAAAACATAAAGTCCAGCATGGAGCTGAGCAAGCCTCCGTCCATGTATGTGGACTGCATGGATCTTGATGCACCTCACAGGTATTGTCTCCTATAATTTAATTTGATAATAGTTAATATAGCTCTTCACATTTTTGTCATATCAGATTGTAATATCTCTCCTTCTACATACACCAGATGTTTGACTCAAGATCCTACCATGTTCCAAAAGAGAAACCTGAGCAGAACAATTTGCTCCACTGCTCCTCTTGTTTAATACTTGGTTGTTCTTGCAGTTTTGTTTTTGTCTTTTTTTTTTTTTTTTTGTCTCTTGTTGGTATTAGGTCTGGTTTTGTGCTTGTGACCTATACAGTATTAAAAGAAATGACTCGTGGTCCTTGTCTTCAACTAAGTGTTGTAGAATATGTTAGAGGAACTGTTGGCATTCTAAACGTCTTCTCAGGCTCTGGTCAGACTCACAGTAAAATTTCAGTTTTTTCCCTCCATCATAGGAGTACTAGATCCATCCTGTTTTAGACCCCAATGATGTCTACGAGACCCTTTGGCTTGATATGAATCTGTTGAGTATCCGTCATAGGCAAAAGTATTGCAGCAAATGTAGCGGAATTTCCAACGAAGACTCCTGATGGAGATATGAACAGAGTGTTGTTGTGACCATTCTCATCCTGTGTAGTTGGGAAATGATGGTTTGGGGGGGGGGGGGGATTCATTCACATGCATAAAAATTCACCTGCGATGCAGATTTTTTTTACTCTGCAGAAAAAGCATCAGTTTGTTGCAGATTTCCCCCCCCCCCCCCCTTACAATCAATGTAAAAGTGAAAATCCGCAGTCAGACTTTAGAAAGGTTTTCAATCTGTTACTGTGGTGAGGCTTCTCTGAACCCTCTGCTGGTCTCGCCTTTCTGGCGGAAGTGCCAGTGCTACTCATCCATGGGTTATGTCTTTTAAAGCAGCTTAGTCCTGTTCATAGGGTTATAAACCTTGGAGAACTATAATGTTCGGGTCATAACCCCTGGAGATCTGTAATGTATAGGTGATTACACCTGGGGAGCTGTAATGTTTGGGTGAGAACTCATGGAGAGCGGTCATGTTTGGATGATATCAGAACTCCTGGAGACCTGTAATGTGTGTGGGCAATAGCTACTGAAGATTTAATGTTCCACTCATGGAGAGATGTAATGTTTGTGTGATAACTCATGTAGAGATGTAATATTCAGGTGATAGCTCCTGGAGATCTGTAATGTCTGGATGATACCATAGCTCATGGAGGGCTGTAATATTCAGGTGATAGCTCTTGGAGGGCTGTAATATTCAGGTGATAGCTCTTGGAGAGCTGTAATATTCAGGTGATAGCTCTTGGAGGGCTGTAATATTCAGGTGATAGCTCTTGGAGAGCTGTAATATTCAGGTGATAGCTCTTGGAGAGCTGTAATATTCAGGTGATAGCTCTTGGAGGGCTGTAATATTCAGGTGATAGCTCTTGGAGGGCTGTAATATTCAGGTGATAGCTCTTGGAGGGCTGTAATATTCAGGTGATGGCTCTTGGAGGGCTGTAATATTCAGGTGATAGCTCTTGGAGGGCTGTAATATTCAGGTGATAGCTCTTGGAGAGCTGTAATATTCAGGTGATAGCTCTTGGAGGGCTGTAATATTCAGGTGATAGCTCTTGGAGGGCTGTAATGTCTGGATGATACCATAGCTCATGGAGGGCTGTAATGTGTGGGTGATAGCTCCTGGAAAGCTGTAATGTTTGGGTCAGAACTCATGGAGAGCGGTCATGTTTGGATGATATCAGAACTCCTGGAGACCTGTAATGTGTGGGTGGTAGCTCCTGAAGAGATTTAATGTTCCACTCATGGGGAGATGTAATGTCTGTGTGATAACTCATGCAGAGCTGTAATATTCAGGTGGTAGCTCCTGGAGATCTGTGAAAATTAGGGATTTGAGCAGCTCTCACCTGCCGAGGATTCCACTGGTATAGCACGGAGCGGCTCCTTCACCCGGAGTAGGAGAAGTATAGATATAAAGAAAAAGGAATTGGTTGGTCCAGCTTGTATTCGTGATAATCCAAAGGCTTTATTCAATATTCAATAAAATCCAGGTACAAGAATGCAGGTCTACATGTTTCGGGCACAATACAATCTTAGCCCTTACTCATGACAACTTCCAGTACACTGAGAGAGGTTTTTATAGAGAGGAGGGAGGGACTGACTTCCTCACCTGAAGTGATCAGGCTGAGGTTCAACCACTCCCATCCGCAAATCAACACTTGATTAAAAACATACCATAGATTTATGTGATTCATAAAAACATATATTCAGAGAAATAACAATGACATATTCAGAATAATAGTAGTAAGAGAGCAGGGTGAGGAAATAAGAGAGGGAGGAATACTGTATGGTGGATAAAATTAAGGATCAATATTGTAGGATAAGGTCAAGTTTTTTATTGAGACCATGGGGTTGGCGACTTTCTAGTTGGAAGATCCAATAAGATTCTCTGTTTAGCAATTTGCGTTTTCTGTCACCACCTCTTAAAGGTTTTTTGACTTTTTCAATACCTTGTGCTGACATACATGAGACATCCCCACCATGCACTGTGGCAAAGTGGAGACTTGCCGCAGATACATTGCGGTTTGCATGGTGCGGTATGTCTGATATATGTTTTCTGATGCGCGTTTTTGTACATCCTATATATTGCAACTTGCATTTGGTGCATGTTATGCAATAGATAGCAAAGGTGGTGTTACAATTGAGAAAAGAATGTATCTTAAACACCTGACCGTTAACAGTAGATTCAAAGTTCTGGCTAATTTTCATGTATTTGCAACAAATGCAAATGGAATGACCACATTTGTAGTTCCCTTTTGTAGATAACCATGTACTCTGAATAGAGCAGAGTTTATCGTTTCTAAAAAGGGAGGGACTTACTGAGCTGGCTATGGTAGGTGCTTTTTTGGCTGCACATTTTACGCCTTTTTGTGCCATTGCTGCCCATGCCTTGTCGCATGCCAAGACCGGAAAATGTTTTTTAACAATATTGCAAATTTGGGTATATTCTTTGCTATATTGTGTTACAAAGATATTTTTTCTTTCATGATCAAGTGTCTCTCTGACACTATGGTTATGTTTTTTCACATTTGTAGTTAGTAATGAGTTTCTATCGATGTTTGATACCTCTCTGTTGCATTTGTCCAACATTTTTTGTGAATAAGCCCTATATGTCAATCTTTTAATAATATTCCCTGCCTCTGTTTTGTAGGCCGACTCGTCACTGCAGTTTCTTCTGGCTCTAATTAGTTCTCCCTTGGGTATATTTCTGATAGTATGTGTGGGGTGGCATGATTGTGCATGCAATAGTGTATTGCCAGCTGTTTGCTTTCTGTGTGTGCTGGTGTATATGGAGGCTGTGGCGGAGTCCCCCCTCAGTCTGAGATCTAAAAATTCAATGTTGTTAGTACTGTGTTGAACGGTAAATTGAATACCATTTACACATGAGTTCAGATAATCCGTGAATGGCGGTATGGCCGCCACATCGCCCGACCAGATAAAGATCAGGTCGTCGATGTAACGGCCATACCACCTCACATGATCCGAAAAAGGGTTGGTGTCGATGAGGAGAAAGCTCCTCTCCCACCATGCCATAAAAATATTAGCAATGGAGGGAGAGAACTTGGCCCCCATCGACACCCCCGATGTCTGCAGGAAAAACTTTCCATCAAACATGAAATAATTTCGTCTCAGGAGAAAGTCCACCACAGCCACCACATACTCTGATAGCACCACAGAAAAATTTCCAAAATTTTCCAAAAACCAAACCAGGGAGGTATGAACCAGATTATGGGGGATGCTAGGATAAAGTGCAATTACATCCGCAGTGACCCAGGAGTATTTCTGGGACCATTCAAGCTCCTGCATTGCTTGTAAAACCGATTTGGTGTCCCTTAAAAAACCAGGAATGTTGGGGATCAAAGGCTGCAGTAACGAGTCAACCCACTGGCAGAGGCGTTCAGAATAGGACCCTATACCCGAGACAATTGGTCTCAGGGGGGGTGGGAAGATTAATTTGTGAACTTTAGGTAGGGCATGTAGGATAGGGGTGACAGGAAAGGCAACAAAAATATAGTCCTGTTCTTTTTGACTAAGAATGCCTAAGCTGAAACCATGCAACAACAGGGTTTTCAATTCTGGTTGAAAAGAGGGGAGCGGGTCACCTGGTAAACTCATATAGGTCTTATCTTTTTGTAGCATCTGATTAATTTGGCATCTATAGAGTTCACTATCTAGAATGACCACAGCTCCCCCCTTGTCAGCCTGTTTCACAACAATGTCATCTCTGTTTTGGAGATTGCGCAATGCTAATGATTCTTTCCTAGACAAATTGTCAGTGTGAATATCATTACGTTGTGAAGTTACAAAGATGTTCAATGAGACAAGATCCCCTTCAACCAGTTCCTGAAATCTATCCAGTGCATGCGATCTGGATTGCACCGGATAGAAATCACGGTTGGAGGGGTTAAAGTCTGATGAACAATGCATAGTGTCAAGAGAGCTGTAATATTCAGGTGATAGCTCTTGGAGAGCTGTAATATTCAGGTGATAGCTCTTGGAGGGCTGTAATATTCAGGTGATAGCTCTTGGAGGGCTGTAATATTCAGGTGATAGCTCTTGGAGGGCTGTAATATTCAGGTGATAGCTCTTGGAGGGCTGTAATGTCTGGATGATACCATAGCTCATGGAGGGCTGTAATGTGTGGGTGATAGCTCCTGGAAAGCTGTAATGTTTGGGTGAGAACTCATGGAGAGCGGTCATGTTTGGATGATATCAGAACTCCTGGAGACCTGTAATGTGTGGGTGGTAGCTCCTGAAGAGATTTAATGTTCCACTCATGGGGAGATGTAATGTCTGTGTGATAACTCATGCAGAGCTGTAATGTCTGGGTGGTAGCTCCTCAAGAGCTGTAATGTTTGGATGATACCATAGCTCATGGAGGGCGATAGCTCCTGCAGAGCTGTAATGTTTGGATGATAACCCCTGGAGAGCTGTAATGTTGGCAACATTGGTAAGATCCATGAAATGGTTGAAGAGGATTTTTAACAATTTGACTATAAGGACAAGTTTTTTGTTTTTTGTTGGGGGGGGGGGGGGTTACCTGCTATTTACAATGCTTTTATTATTTTTCTCTCATCAACTGCTGTGGTTTAGAGCTCATTCCAGTTTATAGCACCTTATGGTCAAGTCAGGTGTATTGTCCTGCATCTTTGATTCCAGTTCCATACACTGAAACCACATACGTCAAGGACGGCCTAGACACGCTTTACTCGATGGACATGTTCTTTAGTAATCAAGAGCCCAAAAATGTACCAGGAAACCAATAAGCCGGGTGTTTCCAACTTGTAGCAGTTAATTATCTCATACATTTGAATGAGATATATAATTCCCTTTAACCGGTCTGTAGGAGTCATGTGACTGATGATATGAGTAACCCTTTTTTTCTTTTAAAGAAATATGTAACTAATTACTATTGGTCATCGAGATCCTTTGTGCGTGACAGGACTGTAACATGATTGATAGAAAGAAATGTGGTGGTTTTGGAAAGCGACTAAGGCGCTCTCCATAAGGAGATAATATATTACCCAAATCCTCACATAGAAACATAGAATGTGTCGGCAGATAAGAACCATTTGGCCCATCTAGTCTGCCCAATATACTGAGTACTATGGATAGCCCTTGTCCCTATCTTATATGAAGGATGGCCTTATGCCTATCCCATGCATGCTTAAACTCCTTCACTGTATTTGCAGCTACCACTTCTGCAGGAAGGCTATTCCATGCATCCACTACTCTCTCAGTAAAGTAATACTTCCTGATATTACTTTTAAACCTATGTCCTCTTGTAGCAGTTTTTCTTCTTTAAATATTCTCTCCTCTTTTACCTTGTTGATTCCCGTTATGTATTTAGCAGTTTCTACCATATCCCCTCTGTCTCGTCTTTCTTCCAAGCTATACATGTTAAGGTCCTTTAATCTTTCCTGGTAAGTTTTATCCTGCAATCCATGTACTAGTTTAGTAGCTCTTCTCTGAACTCTCTCCAAAGTATCGATATCCTTCTGGAGATATGGCCTCCAGTACTGCGCACAATACTCCAGATGCGGTCTCACTGGGCTAATGTCAGCAGTACATAACCGTGTGCTTTATAACTCTCTACCCGCTGCCGTTCTCTTAAAATAAACACTTTTAAAATATGCTAATGAGCCTCTAGGTGCTATGAGGGCGTTGCTTCAGCACCTAGAGGCTCGGTCTACTCTGCCTTTTGGCACGCCCCGGTCCAGTTGATTGACTGGCGAGTTCTCATCTTCGTCCAGTAAATCCTGCGCCTGCGCCGTCCCGTTTAGTATTCGGCGCAGTGAGTAAAGGACGCGCAGGCGCAGTGAGAGAGGCCGGCAGCAGGAGCGCGTCCTTCACTCACTGCGCCTGCGCCGAATACTAAACGGGACATCGCTGATGTCAGTCAGCTACATAACGTAATTTCTGTTGACAGAAACTCTTTAAGGTGCTCTCCATAAGGAGATATTATATTCCCAAAATCCTGATCATCCATTTGTGTATAAAGGGAAAAACCAAAGGCAAAGTTAGTCAGAATATCCTATAAAATGAAGTAAATGCACGAGTGCGTGTCGCCATGGCTGAAACTACAAAAGTGAAAGCAAAAAGGTCACGGTGTAGCCCCATCCTAACACCTCTTGTAAAAGTGCCATGTCACCCTTACCCTCCCCCATTAGCAAATGTTTGCAGTTTTTGGCTTGGATTAAAATGAAGGGCAATGAGATTCTTGCATCATCCAGCACCTATTTACACCGTGTGCCAGGCGTTCTTCTAATATCCGTTACACATCAGATGGCTGCTTGCATGGAAAGATGCCCTGTTCCCCTGGGTCATCAAAGCCATTCCGAGCGTCTTGTGTCTCCTCCTCTAACTTGATTTAATACGCATTCTGTATTCGTTCATCTCCTCCCTAGAACAGATGTTTCTTTCTTTTTATAAAAGTTATTTTTTTTGTTTTGTTTATTTGGTGCCAACTAAGAGTGTTTCATAATGGAGACAGGAAATGTGTAGATGCAGCAGAGCTGATTTTGTCACTTAAAGGGAACCTATCATGTTAAGTTATAGAGCAGGAGGAGCTGAGCAGATTGATATCTAATTTTGTGTGAAGTTTCGGTAGACCTTGTAATTTATTTATTTATATCCCTCCACATTCCATGAGTCCAGTGGGTGGTCCTAAGTAAGCCCACCCACTGGACTCCTAAGACAGAGGGTGAATGAAATGAACAAAGTAAAATACTAAATCTTTTCCCATCAAATTATATATCAATCTGCTCAGCTCCTCCTGCTCTATAACGTGCCGCCTGCAGAAGTTATACGAGATGGGTTTCCATTAAAACTTTTAGGCCAAGCCATTTGTATCTGTTCACATCTCACTATTTGTAAGATGTTGACAGTCCGTGAATGGGAACATTTAAAGTCTGAAAACATATGCCGATAAATGTTCTCTTAGCATCTATTCTCTGTTTCACTTAGTAGTACAGCAGATTGTACTTCAGAGCTGTCCTTCCAACTCTAGCTATGGACCTTAAGTTTCAATGGTTATCATTAGTGTTGAGCGAACTTCTGTTTTAAGTTCGGCGTCTAAAGTTCGGCTTCCGGTTAGCGGAGAATCCCGATATGGATTCTGAATTCCGTTGTGGTCCGTGGTAGCGGAATCAATAATGGCCAATTATTGATTCCGCTACCACGGACCACAACGGAATTCGGAATCCATATCTGGATTCCCCGCTAACCAGAAGCCGAACTTTAGACGCCAAACTTAAAACAGAAGTTCGCTCAACACTAGTTATCCTTCATTTTGGAAATTATGGAGCTGGAGTATTGCCCTGAAGGTGTGGATCCTTGGGGATATCAATTAAAGGAGTTCTCTGGGCTACAGATATTGATGACCTGTCCTCAGGATAGGTCCTCAATATCAGACCAGTGCGGGTCTGACAGCTGGCACCCCCACTGATCAGCTGTTTTGGGCTGCCACGCCATCGGGAGCAGAAGCAGTAGACTATGTTCTGTGTGTAGTTTCCAGCTCCACCGTACTCAGGCTTACTGATACTGGCTCAATTTCCGCATACATGCCTTGGACCACATTTATTATATGTTTTAGACTTCATTTTCTCCTCTCCTCATAGGGGATGCGCCTTAGTAGTAGTGGGATTTGACTTAAAAAGTGACCACCTGCGCCAAAAAATGTGGAGCAAAGAAAGCCAACTCATCAGTGGTGTAAAGTTACCCGAAAATGTCTGACATGTCTTCAGAGGCACCAGATGTACCGTTCACAGCGAGGGACATGTTCAGACTGCCTGGTCTAAATATTAAAGAGGATTAGTACATCTACCCCAGTGTATTCTCTGCGCCTGCATACCAGACCTCAGCTCTGCTACATCTGCATGTATTAGGGTTATAGAAGTGAGTGGTAGTGTTTTTAGTTTGAATTTTCAAGGTATTGCAGGTCGGGTTGAGTTCAGGTAGGACATATTCATTAGTGCTAATGAGTTTTTTGTTAATCATGAACCCATGTAACTTAGCTTTGACCTTTTGTGCACAGGATGGGGTCTCCTTCAAGGACTATTGCACGCAGCGGATTTTGGGTATTGTCCTTTCAGACACACACATGGATTGTAGTAAATCCTGAATTTCCTATGACTTTACTTGCTATGAACTTGTGCGCTGTTCTCTCTTCGGATAAGATCTGGTTGTAGGAGTGATGCTGGCTGCCTAAGTATTGCTGACAGTCAAGAGTGATCGTTGGCGGACATTTTTGCTCCCTGAACTACTCCTTAAAGTGACCGCCAGTATATGCCATGACTTTATGACCTATGGGATCTCCATCGATCCTGAGAATTAAGGGTCTGTAGTGCTGAAACTGTACAGTTGGGGGAGCTGCTTTCAGGGCAAATGCAGCACTGCTTAATTTAAAAGGAGTCTGTCAGGTCCCGAATCCCTTCTGAAGTAAGGATATGTAGGGGACATGCCTTCCTTTTAAAATCTGTGCCAGAAATCCGGAGAAGAATCTTATTTTGACACCGATTTGGATGCCAGTGCACCATGAATGGGGCCACCAGTGCACAATCGCTCTCCCCCAGTATAGCCACCCATTGCCTGCCCCTCATGGTGCCAGGCTTCCCCCTGTGTCTGTGCCTATCTGTCTGCTTGGCACATGCGCAGTAAACTGAACAAATGCGAGGCTAGGAGGAAGGGCTGTTCTGTGCATGCGCCGAACATTGACCGAACGGTGCAGACACAAGATTTCAGAGCTGGCAGCCTGGCACTTTCAGACAACCACGAGGAGACCTTTTGGTAAATTGGAAAGATTTTTGTTAAGATGCTCTAGGTTGATGCCACTTTGTGACGCCATGTCGGCAGAGAATCTTCTATTGTTCTGTATGACAACTTCTGTAACCAGGTCCTGTTCCTGTCGTGGGGGCATGATTGGGGGCATGATTCGGTAAATGTGACCTCTGAAGGAAATAATATCTGCGCAGCCAGTTGCCTCCGCGGGCTATCTTTAAGGTTTATATCACTGCCCTTATCTTCTCTCATGTGTAATTTTCTTTTCTTGTCCTCCAGGGTCTTTGTGAACAGAAGTCTCGCTATGGAAAAGATCAAGTGCCTTGGATTTGACATGGATTATACACTTGCTGGTGAGCATGGAAAGAATGCTAAGGCCTCACAAAGCTGCTATTTATAACATTTGCCTTTCCTCCCCGAATGTTGTCACCGTTTCTTAGAACTGTTTTTATAGATAATTATTTAGGTCAGCTAAGCCTGAGAAGTCTTCAAGAGATCTTCCAACAGTTGAGACCTCACTAAATTGGATGTTTCAGGACCATGTGAGTACTTTAAGGGTAAATGGGATTTGGCATTCGAATAAGCGAATGTTCATTCTTGGCACGTTCTCCGGACGAAGATTGGCCCTCGCTGAATGGAGCAGAATCTACAATATACAAACTGCAAAACCGATGCGGAAACCTGAGGGTCAGCTTTGATTTTCTGCTGCCGATCACATGGCAAATACGTTGGCTTTTTTCCGTGTCCTGTCCACCACATACCTAAGACTGACTTACAACAGTTCCCCATAGAGCCCATGGAGTCTGTTGGGATTTCGTTGGTTGAGAAGCCATGCCACCTTGTTATGGCAGCGGTATCTTCTGCCCATCGGCCTCTTCTCCAATCCATAACATGGCCGCAGGTGGAGCAGCATGTGAACAGACATGGCGCTGTGCTTTTTCCATTATCCCTGAAACCAGCGAATGTATTACAACATTGGGGTAATGGGTCTGGGCCACATATTCCTCCACCGGCAGCCATATTGTGGATGGGAGCTGCATATGATCAGAAGATCTCACTGTCCTAGCAAGGAGTTGTAGATTTTACGTGCTGCAACCACTGTAAAGGCAGTAGTCCATTGTATTCATGATATTGCGACTCCCATCCACCCTCCAGCTTCTAATTGGCAGCCTTCTCCCTCCCACAGTGATGGCCGCATGCTACTAGGATTAAAATGTGAGTTTTCCCAAACGACACCATAATCATACCTAACAGACGTACCATCCAAAATATCGTGCCTGTCATTACTGCCTTTTTTCGCTATTCCGTATTAGAACATGTTTAGTGGATCCAGTTCACATAGCCACTGGAAATGGTAGACAGTCATTGATTTTCACAAGCATGATATTTTGAGTTTTTCACACAGTAACGTTAGCATTGTGGTTCCTGTGTTTGTCCAGTCTGATCATGGGTACGCCAAGCAGCAAGACCCTTTCTGATCATCTTAATTTTGGCCAAGTCATAGCATGTGCAAACTGGACAACCCAGTTAAAGAATATTCCTCCTTAAAGGGGTCATCCAGGAATTTGATCTTGATGGCTTATCCTCAGGATAGGTCATCAATATCCGATTCCTGGCAACCCTGCTGATCAGCTGTTTAAAGAGGCCTGAGCTCCCATGAGTGCTGACGTCTCCTCATAGCTCAGCCCTATTCACTTGAATGGGACTGAGCTTTGCCTATGCTACTTAACCAATGTACAGTGACCTCCCTGGCCTAGGAAGGAGGCCTAAGGGCTCACGGAGTGCTGCGGCCTCTTTGAACAACTGATCGGAACAGGTCGGAGAGTTGGACTTGTTCCCACCATACGCTTATACAGCCTCTCTGCATTTTCCTTAGTTTTATGTAGGACATCTCTGTGAGTGCTAAGCTTTGGCCTCTGAGGTTGACTCTATTTCTATACTTGTGGATGAAGTTACTTGGATCCACTCAATCGTGTACAGGTTGACGCCTCTCCGGCATTCAGTACATTAGAGAGATAGTACAGTGGTTGTGTTTCCTGCAGGGTATTGAATGGCGGCTTATGGAAACATTAGAGTGTCGGGACTGAAACAAGCTGTCAGTCAGATGTGTTTACTTGTAAACAAGGCTGGCTGCCCCCATGGCCGTCAGCAGCTCCAGCGATCCCATGACTTCCATTCTGTACACAGGGGAGAACTGACTGCAGCATTTTCAGAGGTCCTTCCATTTAATCCCAATGAATGGAATCTTTGACGGCCAGCAGTTTCATTATTATTGTGTTTTTAGTGTAGGTGAGGACAGAGCACATTTTATGTTGCTGATCACATTTTTGCAGTAAGTTTTAAATCCCGGTGCTCAACAGTTTTATTTTATTTTTATTTTTATTTTTTTTGCATCAAGTATCATTTTCACAGCAGCAGTAAATAGTTTTTTGTTTTGTTTTCCCCTGAATTTTGATATGCCGGTATCTAACAGTTCTGCAGTTGTCTAAGATCTCTGCTGTTACAGCAGCAGCCGGCGGCTGTCACTGCTCTGCTTACCAGTCCCGGGTGTCTGTGTCCCTCCATGCTAGCTTTGGCCTGCTTGCCTGCAAGCCCTCTACCCTTCTGCCCATAGGCAGCACACGTACGCACGTCCTCCAGCCCTCTAATCTGCTCCAGGAGCTGGCTGGCTACTCTGGGGTACTCAAGGTACCTTTGTTTGTGGAATGGTGCCTGAGCAATAGGTTTCCTAGTTTGCTAGTATGTTGCAAAAGTATGCTGTTTCTGTTGTTTTTCCTTTTACTGCCTTTCTGCTGGATTGTGACCATTTATTGCCTGACCTGTGTCTGACCTCTGTATTAACCTTTTGCCTGCTTTGCCCTTGTGCTGCACGTCCTGTGCCTGTCCTAACCTCTGCTTGTCCTTGACTAGCGTTTTGCCTTACCCCTCAGCGCTCTGCACCGATGTTTCTAACCCCTGTGAGTCTGCTGTCGGTCATACAGAGACTACTCCAGGAGGTATCGGCCTGGTGATTCCCCTGCAGCAAAGTCCAGATCCCCATACAGAGGTTAAAGGGTGACTGCCAGGTTAACACTCATAGGAGTAGCCCCAATTCAGATCCGTTGGTTGACACAGTGGTTCCACACCCACTGTCTTGACCTCTTTATTTTATGGGAAATACAAGTAGTATGTACTGAAACAGACATGGCTGTTCCGGCAGAGAATCGGCAGGACACAAACCTCAGCATGCAGCGGTTTGTGTCCGACCGGTTCTCCGCTTGTCTGCTGGAATGCGTACTGATCTCCGCTGGACTCCATTATACTTATACATTCCGTCAGGATCTGGAAAATTCCGGCAGGCTATTTTCTGCCAGAACAGCCTGCCGGAATTCGAAGTGAAGGTGTGAAAGTAGCCTTAAAGGATTTTTTTAATGAACAGAACTGATTATTGCAGCAGTAACCAGCAATGTCCACTAAACAATGGACTTAAAGTATCAAAGCTATTGCAGAACAGCTTGTCTGTGGGGGAGTGGGATTTTGGACCCCCACCAATCAGATATTGATGGCCTATCCTGTGGATAGGCTATTCATATAAAAGGACTGAAAGACCCCTTTAATGAAGAACTTACAGTGTACTACATCTGTAGCTCTCTTCATATCTCTCTACATGTCTTGCTTATCCCTAAAAGATGTCTCCTCCCACCCTAGAACCTTATCCCTAGGAGATATCTCCTACCTCCGTAGCACCTTCTCACTAAGAGATGTCTCCAACCACTCTTGAACCTTATCCCTAAGAGATGTCTCCTACCGCTCTCAAAACTTTTCCCTAAGGAGATATCTGCTTTTACCCTAAAACCTTATCCCTAAAAGATGTCTTCTACCACTCTTAAACCTTATCCCTAAGAGATGTCTCCTACCACTCTCGAGCCTTATCTCTAAGAGATGTCTCCTACCACCCTAGAACCTTATCCCTTAGAGATATCCCCCACATCCGTAGCACCTTATAGCTGTGAGATGTTCCCTACTGCCGTAGCATCTTATGGCCTATTTCACACAGTCAGTATTTGAAAGCCAAAAATCGGAAGTGGAACCTACAAAGAAAAGGTATCATAGATATATTTGTGCCTCTTATGTGTTTTGGCTTACAAATACTGATGCAAAAAATACTGACCGTGTGAAAGAGGCCTATCCCTAAGAAATGTCTCCTACCACCCTAGAACCTTATCACTCAGAGATCTCTCCTCCCAATCTCGAGCCTTATCCCTAAAAGATGTCTTCTACCACTGTAGAGTTTTATCCCTAAGAGATGCTTCCTACCACTAGAAGCCATGTTTTTTGTAAAGTAGGTGATGAGTATAGAGACATTGTGTTGTTCCTGTTGTTGCTTCCTATAAAGGCTAACGGTAGTACCCATTTGTGAATTTATTCTTCATCTATAGGGAGGAATAACAGAGGAACGACACTACACAGAATTACAAGAAAAGATTATACTAAAACAGACATGTTAAGTCTAAGTTGAGAATACCCCTTTACAGGGGATGTCCAGCGTTTTAAACCTTTTTGGCTGGGCCTGCGAAGTGAAACATACTTACCTGCTCCCTGCCACTTGGTTCTGGCCCATAATGGTGATGTGTCGCCCAGTGACGTGCTGCTTGGGGGACACCTCACCGCTGCTGGCTGCAGCATCGCAAGGGACCCTCCCATCCATCACACTTTTGCAAGCAGGCACCAGAGCGTGGCATAGTGCGGGTAAGCACGCTACAGAAAAGTTTTAACTGTGGCAATTGGGTGATGAACCTCCAATTACAGCAACTTTGTCTCTTGATGTATGCATGAAAGGAGTTTTCCTGGTTTCAGTTTTGAATACTTCTTTTCTCCATGGTCATGTCCATCGCCCACATTGCCCAGTGGCTGTAGGACGCTTTTGCTTTTGTTTTTTTCGTATTTAATACAAGCATTGTCATTCTTTGAAAAGAACCTTCAACCTTGGAAGCCTCTTGCTGCAGTTGCTACGTGACATGGCTGCCTCTTCTCGAGGGGGACGCCCTGCGGGAGCCATTAATGCTCCAGTGATTGAAGCTGAACTTCACCACAATAACTGGATATAATTATCTTGTGGAGGTACACAGGAATGTGAGCAGGCCGTATTTACGGATACTGGTGGTTACTGTTCTACTTTCTCTTGGCCTGTGCAGTAATAGGTGCCAGCGGAATCCTTCCCAATGTGACTTCCTCTTAAGGTGACCATTAGGGATGAGCGAACTTCAAGTTTTGAAGTTCGGGTATGTGCTGAATTGCGTTATGGATTCAATCTTTAGAGGCATCCCATTATGCATTCCGTCATAATAGAAGTCTATGGCCAGCATGACGGATCCGTCCGGTTTCCGTTATGCTGGCCATAGACTTCTATTATGGCATTCCGTTATGCTTTTCGTCACGGAATTGCGTTTTGGTCCGTGGTAACACGGAATCCATAACGCAATTCAGCACGTACCTGAACTTCAAAACTTGAAGTTCGCTCATCCCTAGTGACCATCACTGCAGTACATGTGCATAGACACCAATAGTCATATGACGTTATGTCTGCTGTACAATGCACTACCTCTCCATGTTCGTACTTCTGCTGTCCATCAGGGCTTCCGACAAGCTTTTTAGTATTTTTGTAGGCCGACGTAGAGCAGCGTGCAGCAGTATTAGGGTGTTTCATTTTGTAATGGAAAAATAAAATAAAATGTAAAATCTTTGCAGACTTTTGCTTACGCCCCGAGTCTCAGTGATGTAAAAGATATATATGGCAAATTTCAAGAAGATTGGATAATATTTGGGGGTTGCACACTTTGATCAGTTTTGTAAAAGTAGGCAAAAAATAAGATGTTTCAATGTTAATTACTTTTATTGGGAAGATTAGAGATCACAAACTTAAAATAATAATAAAACTAGATACTAAGATTAATAGGTAGTATGATGGGCAAAATGTGTTACATTAATCAACTTTGAACGATGCAATCCCTTCTTTGGTTAGCTTGGTGACGACTTTTCTGTGAAGAATTCACAGTAAGCAAATTTTCACTTCGATACGTAGCTGTACTTATCGCGCTGCAGGCCCTCGATGTGATTTCTGCCAACATCACAAAGTCCAATAAATTGTTATGTAAGAAGACCGCGCTGCTGCTCACTCCTCTGAGCCTACTCTTTTTCCGGTACAGAGCAAATTTCTGGCATGGGAAGAACCAACACCTTCCTATAGGTAATCAAGGAATCGCAACCATAGTGAAGCACTGACTTCCTCCGTGAATTATAAAAAGGTTTATTATCCTCACAAACCGAATCTTGATAAAAGTGTATGTATAAAATCACAAAAGTGCCATTCACAGGTATCGCCCGACCCGGGTTTCGCTTGCGCGCTTCTTCTGGAGCGTACACCTGCACTCCAAATAATTCGTCCAAAAAAGCCAATCCTACGTTTGTTACTGACAGATACCAAAGGTGTCTCTTGGCAACTGTGAGAGCACTTTTTTTTACGTCTGCATCTGGGTAAGTGCTCAGAAGCTCAAGCATATCCAAATCATTCTTTGGAGCCCATCGACTTACAATTGCCTTGTGCAAAAAGCGAACACATATGAGGCTGACAAAATGTGCAACCCGTTTCATTCCTTTCAATTCTCGTTGAGGAATATTCAACTGTTTAGTTAAGAGGACAATTTTTATGTGCATATATTGCCTTTGCCATCCACCTTGCTTGATGCAGAGCCCCTGGGATCCTGAAACTGAAGTCGTTTTTAGACCAACCTAGGTACAGTAGTGAGAGTAGTAATAAAAGTGATCAATGTGTGCAACCCCTAAATATTATCCAATCTTCCTGAAATTTGGCATATCACTGAGACTCGGGGCATAAGCAAAGTCATATAAAAAAATAAAATCTTTGGAAAAATGAAACGCCCTAAGCAGTATTCTTGCCGTCAAAAATATGGAGAACCCAGGGAGCGCCCCACAAAAGCCCTTGGTGACCATTTGATTGTGTTGTGGAATGGATCCATCACAGTGCAAGCCATGGCGCAAGTACGAATGGAGCTGTAGCCTCATTTACATGAGCAGAGAATTGCGAACAAATGTTGGTGCAAACCAGATAATTTGCCAGTGTAAATATGGTGCCGACCACCCTACAAATGAGCAAAGTGCTGATTAGTGGGGTGATCCAATAGTTCATGCAGTAGTTTGTCGGCAGCCCATTGGTCCTGTGTAAACGGGAATGTGCTACTGACAAATAAAGAATCTGTATGGGGAGGCAGAGGGGATGATTGCTGCCTGTAAATGCAGCATAAAGCGGGCAATGATCAGAAACAAATGGTTCATTCCCAGTCATTGCCCTGTGTATTGACCCTTGTAAATGGGGGCGTTTTCTGGTACTTCTATATTGATGCTCTGTCCTCATTATAGGCCATCAATATCTGAATAGTGGGGGTCTGACTCTGCACAGCTCCCTTCATTGTGTAGTGGACAGAGCTGGTAACTGCAGCATTGCTCCCATTCAAGTAAATATGATCAGCACTGCAGTAACCAGCTCTGTCCGCTACACGGTGGATGGAGCTGTGTAGTTCCAGCGCAGGAGCTACTGCAGGACAGCTGTTCGGCGGGATGGATGGTTTTGGACTCCCACCAATCAGATATTGATGGCCTATCCCGAGGATAGACCATCAATAGAAAAGTACAGGAAAACACCTTAAAGTAGCGTTTTACATTGCCCCCGATCATGCCTCCACTCACAGAGAAAATGCTTGTTCTACATTTTTCAAACCAGCACCTGGATATGAATACTTTTATAATTGCATGTAATTTTAAAAAAAATTGTATAGCACCACCTGTTTGTTCTTTTCCTTATTTATTTTTTATTTTTTGTCCATCTCACTGAGGTGGTCGAATGTATTCAGTTTAAGGGCGGGCCCGTGCTGCGGACTGCAATTTGCACGGGCACCGACCATAGGGCCTCCGTATGCAGACGCAGGACCCAATCATGCAAGCACACCTTAGTGGTTCCGTGCCTCCGTTCCACACTGCACCTTCCGGATTGCGGACCCATTCAAGTGAATGTGCCTCCGTTCCACACTGCACCTTCCGGATTGCGGACCCATTCAAGTGAATGGGACAGCATTCGTGATGCTGTTTGCGGGCCGCAGTATGGGCACGGCCGGCACACGTTCGTGTGCATGAGCCCTAAATCTTGCCACCAGTCATATGTTTTGTCAGAAGCTGTGTCAGTTAGGCTACTTTCACATTGGCGTTTCTGGGTCCGCCTGTGAGATCCGTTTCAGGGCTCTCCCAAGCGGCCCAAAACGGATCAATTCAGCCCCAATGCATTCTGAATGGATAAGGATCCGTTCAGAATGCATCAATTTGGCTGCTTGCAGCGTTTTGGTGACCGTCTGACTATGCAGGGCCTAACGGATCCGTCCTGACTTACAATGTACGTCAATGGGGACGGATCCGTTTTTCACTGACACAATATGGTGCAATTGAAAACTGATCCGTCCCCCTTGACTTTCAATGTAAGTCAAGATGGATCCGTTTTGACTTAGACTTTTTTTTTTTATGAATAATGCAGTTATAAACGGATACAAGCGTTTGCATTATTCGTGCGGACCCGTCTGTGCGGATACAAGACGGGTCCGCACAAAACGCGAGTGTGAAAGTAGCCTTACAGGGAGAGAGCTGCAGCAGAAAGGACACATCCCCCTGAGCTGCAGCAGAAAGGACACATCCCCCTGAGCTGACAGACTGAAGATAATCTAGCAGAACAATTGGTGCAATGAATGGGGAGATCTCTGGACCCTCGTGAGGTGCGGGGCTGGTTCTAGCTTTGTTAGAGATTGTCATGTCCTATATGATGTCAGATTTTTTATTTGCTACATTAATCATGGGATAACCCAAGATGAAAACAAGGGGGATGAGGGGGTTAATGTGCTGGGCTTGTTCGTTATGGGTTCCTTGGATTTCTGTCTCAGCTATTTGGGGGGTTTCTGGTATATTTTGTCTGCATCACCTTGTCCCGCATTGGTTCCTGTTTACTACTGCCCCCATCATTGTGACTGTAAACACTTTCTCTCCTAAACTGTTCTGTTATGCAATGTCAAGAACATCCTGTGCTGTGGCAGCAGCTGAAGAATTTGACTCTGTGGAAGCGGGACCAACTAAAAATAATACACCTCTGTGTTTAGTGGACCTCCGCCAGCTTTTATGTCGCATTTAACTAGGCTGGGTCTGAGCGAAGTAGGAGATGTGTTTCACAAGCAGCAGACCGCACATGAACCATGCAATGCTCTGCGTGACTCCACGTCTTGCTAAGTGATTGCCTTCATAGTCATTACCCAGCAATTCATCAAGTGCTCCTAAAACTGGATTTCCATTCCAGGATATCTGACTGCTTACCCAAGAGCGACTTGTTTAAAGCGTGTCAGGATGAAGCACTTAAGCTTTTTGAATATTGTTTTATCCATACACGCTCCAGCTGAAACTACACGCGGGAGACATTATGTAGAAGGAAGTCATAAACTCTCACTAAGAGTAGATCTACACTGAATAAATAGTCTTTAAAGGATTGGTAAACCTCAAGACCTCTTCACAGGAGTTCAGGATGCTGAGATCTATAGTGCTGTATGACAGGGTCCTCACATTGCAGAACTTGTGGCTCTTCTTGCTGTAGGGTCCGAACTTAAATTTTTCCACTGTTTTGTGAGTCGGTGTGGAAAATCACAGATGAAAACCTAATTATCGACTCGTTAGAGATTGGAAAAAGTAAAACAATCTAATATCTAGCTCTATAGATCTCAGCTTCTTGTGGCCCTATGGATAAAGCTTGCGGTAATGGGAGTGAATAAATTGTAATTTGGCATGGTGCATTTTTAAAGTTTGGGTTGATTTAGACTTTTATTCAGAAAGTTTTATATCCCTTTGATTTTACGCTTCCCTGTGCATAATACATCATATGCTGGATCAGGCTGAGAGGTAGCAACTTGATTAATCAGTGCAACATATAGATAAAAATTGTATTTCTTTTTATGTTTTCACAGTATACAAGTCTCCAGAGTATGAATCGCTTGGCTTTGACCTTACTGTTGAAAGACTGGTGTCCATTGGCTATCCACAGGAGCTTCAAAGTTTTGTTTATGACCCTACATTTCCTACTAGGTAAGAGACCACTGTGCATCCGTCCATCCATCAATTAATCATATTTGTCTGTCTCAAGGAGCCATAGTAAAAGGGCCCCCTCAGTCGACATCCTCACTGATTGCAATCATTTTCATTTTACTGTCCATCTGGCCCAGATCCCCATCACAGCTTCTGCTTGCTTCTACCCCCGTTACTCTTTTGCTTCCACCCCCGTTACTCTTTTGCCTCCAGAGTTGGCCTCTAATACTTCTCCAGATGCCCCCTAATATTGCACCCTTATACTTTGCCTGTTAAGCACCTGTATGTTATTCCACCATGTATAGTGCCTCCTCTCCAAAGCCATCTTGTCCTCCAGGCTCCAGCACATTCCAGGGGGTGAGCATCATGTCAGATACACAGTGGAAGGGGTGGCCTCTTATCAGCAGGTTCAGCCTAAGACTATATTAACACAACCGTAGTGTTTTGCGGTCCGCATAACACGGATACTGGCCCATGTGCGTTCCGCAATTTGCACATGGCCAGCACTATTATAGGAATGCCTATTCTTGTCCGCAATTGCGGACAAGAATAGGACATGTTTTATTGTTTTTGCAGGGCCACGGAACAACGGATGTGGAACACTGTGTGCTGTCTGCATCTTTTGCGGCCCCATTACAATGAATGGGTCCGCATCCGTTTTGCAAAATTGCGAAACGGATGTGGACCTATTCATACGGTCATGTGAATGACCCCTAAGTCTCAGTTCACATTGTCTGTCTCTAGCCCTCTCTATTCTGCCTCTTTGTTTCCATCTCACCATTTTATCATTTTATTAAATTATTTAGTATATATGCACCTATATGGAGAAACCATCCGAATCACATAAAGATGTCTGCCCAGTGGTTAAGGTTTATATTTTGTGAATATGTTTGTGAGCTAATAAGTAAAATCTCCTCTTTCTCCCCAGAGGTTTGGTGTTTGATACTACATATGGGAATCTTTTGAAAGTGGACGCCTACGGCAATATTCTTGTTTGTGCTCATGGCTTTAACTTTATGAGAGGGTAAGTACAGCTGTGCTAGATATTTTACTGCATCTTTCCACCCTGTTTGAGATCTTACTGCTGATTTGTACCTATGAAACCTGACCTGTTACATGTGCACTTGGCAGCTGAAGGCATCTGTGTTGGTCCCATGTTCATATGTGTCCATGTTGCTGAGTAAAATGAAGTTTTTATATATGCAAATGAGCCTCTAGGAGCAACAGGGGCATTGATGTTGCACCTAGAGGCTCACCTCTCTCTGCACTTTGATTGGAAGGGTCAGGTGTGATGATGTTTTCACTGCCTGGTCCTGTCGATCAAAGTGGAGAGGGTGCTGCAGTTGCAGAGAGCAGAACCTCTAGATGTAACGGCAACTCCCCCATTGCTCCTAGAGGCTCATTTGCATATATTAACACAGGCACATATGAACATGGGACCAACACAGATGCCTTCAGCTGCCAAGTGCACATGTAACAGGTCAGCTAGTATCATAGGTACAAATATGCTGACAGATGCCAGTTAACGTGTACCTGTACTTTTAAAAATGGATTTTTGTACTTACCGTAAAATCCTTTTCTCGTTGGATTCATTAGGGGACACACCACCATGGGTATATGCCCAGCTGACACTAGAAAGGAAAAGTGTTGGCTCCACCCAGATGGGCTATACCCTCTCTGCACAGACACTAAACTAACCAGTTGGTCCGAAAGCAGTAGGAGCATCAAAAAAACTGATGAACAGTGAAGCCAACATGTCCTAAACCAGAAAGAGGACCATTATCAAAGGGTCCCGGGAAACCTGAACAAATAAAAAAGCAACAAGGGAGGGATCTGTGTCCCCCAATGCATCCAACGAGAAACTGATTTTACGGCAAGTACAAAAATCAATTTTTCTCGTAAATGGCATTGGGGGACTCAGCACCATGGGACGTCCCAAAGCATTCCCCGAGGATCGGAAGAAACAGCCATGCGAAGAACCTAGCGCACAGCCGCTCACAGAACCTTGCAACCCAAACTGGCATCAGCAGAGGCCAAGGAATGGATATGGTAGAACCTGGAGAAGGTGTGAACTGAGGCTCAGGTGGCGGCCTTGCAGACCTGGGAAGCAAAGGCTAGATGCCGAACCGCCCATGATCCTCTGACCGCCCTAGTAGAGTGAGCGGTCAACCGGAAGGGAGGCTCATGACTTTTCGCCACATAGGCTTCCTTGACAGCCAACCTAATCCAATGGGAGATGGTAGCTTTGGAGGCTTGTAAACTCTTACGTGAGCCCTCAAGGACGACAAAGAGAGAGTCAGACTGACGGAAGGACTCCATTAACTGGAGATACAGCCGGAGCGCCCGAACCACATACAGAGGGTGGAGAGACTGCTCTCTCTGGGGTGAGAAGGGTTGGGGCAGAATGAAGGCAGAACAATCTCCTCATTTAATGTGGAAGGAAGAAACCACCTTGGGAAGAAAGGAGGGAACTGGGCGCAGAACAACCTTGTCCTGGTGAAAAACCAAAAAGGGAGACCTGGCAACGTAAAGCGGAAGCTTGTCGTTGAGACGGGAGTCTAAGAGATCCACGTCTGGAGTTCCCCAACGCTGAAAGAGTTGTAGAAACACCTCTGGATGGAGAGACCACTCGCCCGGGTCGAGACGCTGGCGACTGAGAAAGTCAGCTGCCCAGTTGTCGACTCCGGGGATGTAGACAGCGGAGAGAGCGGGAACGTGTCCCTCTGCCCACCACAGGATGCGAGAGGCTTCCTTCTTGACTGCCGCGCTTCTGGTGCCCCCCTGGTTGTTCAAATTAGCCACCGCCGTGGAGTTGTTCATCTGAATCCGGACAGGATGACCGCGGAGGAGAGTCCAACAGGACAGGGCCAGGTAAATGTCCCTGAGCTCCAAAATATTGATCTGTAGGGAGGTCTCCCGTATCGACCACTGACCCTGTGCTGTGAGAGACCCGAAGACTGCCCCCCAACCTGCCAGGCTGGCATCTGTGGAGATCACCTGCCAGTGGGGGGGGGAAGGAAGGATCTGCCGATTTGAGACGGTTAGCACGTTCAGCGCAAGTCCCGGTGGACCTGGGGGGACAGGCGGATCGGGCGATCGAGGCCTGACGGAGACTAGTTCCACCAGGCAAGGATTGAGAGCTGAAGGGACCAGGTGTGGAATTGGGTGTAAGGAATTGCCTTGAAGGTGGCAACCATCCGGCCCATGACACACATGCAGGAATTCCATCCTCTGGCTGGGAACAAGGAAGGACTTGGAGTGATTCACCAGTCAGCCGAACTGGGACAGCACGGACAGGGTGACGTGGAGGTTGGACAGGTTGTCCTCCTGGGACGGAGCCTTCACCAGAAGATCGTCCAGGTAGGGTATTATGGCAACGAGAAGTGCGACAAGGGGAGCCAACACTTTAGTAAAGACCCTCGGGGCAGACGCCAGGCCGAAGGGCAACGCCACGAATTGAAAATGCAGAGAACCTACCACAAAGCGAAGGTACCTCTGATAAGACAGAGCTATGGGGACATGTAGATAAGCGTCTCTGATGTCGATGGATGACAGAAACTCGCCCATCCCGAGAGAACCAATCACCGACCTGAGGGACTCCATGCGAAAGTGGCGGCCTAGGCGAGGAAAAAGCCGGGGCCTCGATTAATGAAGCGGCCGGAAAAAGTGCGCCGTCTGCGAGACGGAACCGTGGGAGACCGGGGGCCCTTTCGGAAAAGAAAAAACAGGTGTGGGGGGAGGGGGGGCTCCTGAGGAGAAGCGACGCTCAGGGAGGGGAAAAATGGGGCAAAAGAAGCACCTGGGGCCCGAGGACAGGGCAGAGAAGATGTGACCTAGTCCCAGGCAGAAGCCAGGGACTAAAGTATAAGGGGTGGCCAGGGAGGAAGATTACCCAAGAAAGAGAAGAAAAAAGGGCCCCCCCACAAGTGTGGAGAATCCCCCGGAAGAACAGGGGGGAAACAAGGGGAGAGGGGGACATCCCCAGGCCCCCCGAATAAAGTGACTCCCACCCCCTGGCCAAAAGAGGTGAACTAACCCTGAACCCCATGGGACAGGGACGCAGGGGAGAATACTCACCGTCCGGTGTCTTCAGGCGCCGCAGGGTCACCCCTTCGGCAAAGTCGCACACATGTGGGATTGCCGGCATGCCACTGCGGATGGAGTAATGGGTGATCGGCAAGGTACTCGGAGTACGCGCCCGCAGGGGGTGCAACTAAAGTGTATATTCACGATGGAGCCCCATCCTGCAGCAGGCCATGACCTGCAGAAGAGAAAAAATAAAATAAAAAACAAAAAGCAGCAAGAAAACAGAGGAGGTCATGTCTGCCTCCTACGAACACTAGACTACTACTGGTTAGTTTAGTGTCTGTGCAGAGGGTATAGCCCATCTAGGTGGAGCCAACACTTTTCCTTTCTAGTGTCAGCCTCCTGGTGTCAGCTGGGCATATACCCATGGTGCTGTGTCCCCCAATGCCATTCACTAGAAAAATACTTTTGATATGTCAGTGATAGTGAAAGGTTTTGAATCTGATTTAGTGGGGGTCCGAGTGCTGAGACCCCCACTCATGGCTCATAGACTTTGTTGAATTTGTCTTCAGCAGTAAGGAGAGACAGCACTCTATGTGAGCGCTTCTTTCTCCTCGTTTCAGCGATCGGTGGGAGTCTCCGCACGCATATCCCACTGATTAAAACCTCTGATATTTCACTATGACATATCAAAAGTTTTTTGAAAGTACACTTTAATAAAAAATTAATATTTATGAAAAATAACTTGTGAACAGCTCACCATGTGGCAAAGTCCTTAGGCCAGGCGCACATGCTGCATGGAAAAAACTCCAGGCGGACCCCATGATAGAAACAATATTCCAAAATACAGGGATAGGGTGGTAGCAATTGTGTGCAAAAACATAAAAAAAAGAAGATTTATTAGAAAAAAAATTGTAGATTAAAAACCTGGTGTGCACATCCAAATTAAAGCTTACGTGTTTCGAACTCTGTGAGTTCTAAGTCATAGCATAAATGAATGGCCTATGCCTCTAAGTAGATACTTCCTATGTGAGATTATTTGTTGCATCAGCAACTCCATCTGCAGAGGGCCACTCACATAATCAAATACATAACACATGTTCACAAGAACATACCGTGGCCTTATCCGTATACCCAGATTCAAACCATAGGGCGTGACTGTATTCAAACTGAATATCCAGTATGCGTCCCGTTTAGAGTCCCTGTACTTTCATGCAATGTAATTTCAGTTAATAGAAAAAGGTGTACAGTCAGGTCCATAAATATTGGGACATCAACACAATTCTAACATTTTTGGCTCTATACACCACCACAATGGATTTGAAATGAAACGAACAAGATGCGCTTTAATCTTCAGACTGTCAGCTTTAATTTGAGGGTATTAACACCTAAGTTAGGTGAACGGTGTAGGAATTACAACAGTTTGCATATGTGCCTCCCACTTGTTACGAGACCAAAAATAATGGGACAATTGGCTTCTCAGCTGTTCCATGGCAAGGTGTGTGTTAGTCCTTCATTATCCCAATTACAATGAGCAGATAAAAGGTCCAGAGTTAATTTCAAGTGTGCTATTTGCATTTGGAATCTGTTGCTGTCAACTCTCAAGATGAGATCCAAAGAGCTGTCACTATCAGTGAAGCAAGCCATCATTAGGCTGAAAAAACAAAACAAACCCATCAGAGAGATAGCAAAAACATTAGGCGTGGCCAAAACAACTGTTTGGAACATTCTTAAAAAGAAGGAACGCACCGGTGAGCTTAGCAACACCAAAAGACCTGGAAGACCATGGAAAACAACTGTGGTGGATGACCAAAGAATTCTTTCCCTGGTGAAGAAAACACCCTTCACAACAGTTGGCCAGATCAAGAACACTCTCCAAGAGGTAGGTGTATGTGTGTCAAAGTCAACAATCAAGAGAAGACTTCACCAGAGTGAATACAGAGGGTTCACCACAAGCTGTAAACCATTGGTGAGCCTCAAAAACAGAAAGGCCAGATTAGAGTTTGCCAAATGACATCTAAAAAAGCCTTCACAGTTCTGGAACAACATCCTATGGACAGATGAGACCAAGATCAACTTGTACCAGAGTGATGGGAAGAGAAGAGTATGGAGAAGGAAAGGAACTGCCCATGATCCTAAGCATACCACCTCATCAGTGAAGCATGGTGGTGGTAGTGTCATGGCGTGGGCATGTATGGCTGCCAATGGAACTGGTTCTCTTGTATTTATTGATGATGTGACTGCTGACAAAAGCAGCAGGATGAATTCTGAAGTGTTTCTGGCAATATTATCTGCTCATATTCAGCCAAATGCTTCAGAACTCATTGGACGGAGCTTCACAGTGCAGATGTACAATGACCCAAAGCCTACTGCAAAAGCAACCAAAGAGTTTTTTAAGGGAAAGAAGTGGAATGTTATGCAATGGCCAAGTCAATCACCGGACCTGAATCCGATTGAGTATGCATTTCACTTGCTGAAGACAAAACTGAAGGGAAAATGCCCCAAGAACAAGCAGGAACTGAAGACAGTTGCAGTAGAGTCTTGGCAGAGCATCACCAGGGATGAAACCCAGCGTCTGGTGATGTCTATGCGTTCCAGACTTCAGGCTGTAATTGACTGCAAAGGATTTGCAACCAAGTATTAAAAAGTGAAAGTTTGATTTATGATTATTATGTCCCATTACTTTTGGTCCCTTAACAAGTGGAGGGCACGTATGCAAAGTGTTGTTATTCCTTCACCGTTCACCTGATTTGGATGTAAATATCCTCACATTAAAGCTGACGGTCTGCAGGTAAAGCACATCTTGTTCGTTTCATTTCAAATCCATTATGGTGGTGTATAGAGCCAAAAATTTGAAAATTGTGTTGATGTCCCAATATTTATGGACCTGACTGTACGTAGCAAATTTCTAAATCGCTTCATTTTAATAAAACCTGCCTGCATCCACCTGAAAAAAGATGTAAAGTCATGGCCACATAAGTTGCAGTCCACTGCCTGTTGTCAGACAACAGCCGTTCCTAGTAACAGAGACTCAGAAGATGGCTGAAAGGAAGTGGGAGCGTGTCAGAGGTAGCTTAGATCCTGAGCCTGATTAAAGAACTGCTTGTACACTGCTTCAAGACATCACAGGAGCCTCCTCTGTTCCTGTGTGATTTCCCCCTCCTTATCTGTTCTGTGAGCTCCAGAGCTGAAAACAAACATAGGGGGGAAGTAATGGAAATTATGTCACAGTAGTACAGTGCTGGCAGAAGGGGGATGCCCCTGCTTCTGAGTGAAATGCATCTAGCTGTGCAGCTGAAACAAGGAGTAATATGGCTGAAAAAAACTGTTCCTTCACAGTTATGATTGTACAAAGAAGCACAGCCTTTATGCAAATTTTTTTTTTTTACTCTGGTACTGTTTAAGGGGCAACCTCCTCCAGTCCCTTCCTTTGAGTGGTCGGTTACATATTCTTTTATCTGGTTTCCACATGTACATGCATTGCAATTGTACATGTGTATAATTACCTAGTCAGTGATGGAAGCGGCTCTGGTGTCATGGTATCTGTTAAAAATTGAAACCGCAATCCATTGCTAGATCTGTTGTACGATAGACACCAACACCCCTTAACAGACTGCCTTGACTTATAATGGTGTCTGTCGTTTTGGTGAAAACAATTGTGCTGCCCTGTGGCATTTTTTATATATTTTTTTAACATGGGAACCTATGGGTGATGTATGCCTATACAGGGGCATCTGCTGCAGATATGTCGGGAAATGATCCTGATGTATACCTCCGAAGGGCACTGCAAAACAGAGTGTGAAAGCAGCCTTACATTGCAATCACTGGGAAGGTATTGTACAATGAGGAAGCATCGTTAATGTCAGCACTCGCCACAATGAACCAAACAGATGTTATCTGTGATGTTTTTTACTTTGTAACGTGGTCCTTTGTTACAGGTCCCCTCTACCTGCTGGGCCTATTGTTTGCCTTTTTCATGTGATCAGGCTGCTTCAGCCTCACAATGTGGCAGATGTTTTAAAGGGAGAGCTGGCAGGCTCCTTTTGGCTTAGGACCCAGTTTGAAAATCAATAATTATATCCCTGTTTTAGTTATTTAATAAAGAAAGTCAACACATCGTTTTATCATCATCATCCAGCGAGCCTGGGAAACTGAGCGACAGATCACAGACCTGTGGGATTTAGATATGGAGCTCTAGAGGTTCTTCTCCTAAACTTATTTTTAGAAAAATCTGATTACTAATGCAGGCTGAGATGGGGAATGGCAAGATTGTGACTGCAGCCATGTCCCGGTTTGACAAGACCGTGATCAGTATTTGAAGTCTTCTGTATATCTCTCTCTTTATATATATATATATATATATATATATATATATATATATATATATATATATATATATATATATATATATATATATATAAATATACACAGTACAGACCAAAAGTTTGGACACACCTTCTCATTCAAAGAGTTTTCTTTATTTTCATGACTATGAAGGCATCAAAACTATGAATGAACACATGTGGAATTATATACATAACAAACAAGTGTGAAACAACTGAAAATATGTCATATTCTAGGTTCTTCAAAGTTGCCACCTTTTGCTTTGATTACTGCTTTGCACACTCTTGGCATTCTCTTGATGAGCTTCAAGAGGTAGTCCCCTGAAATGGTCTTCCAACAGTCTTGAAGGAGTTCCCAGAGATGCTTAGCACTTGTTGGCCCTTTTGCCTTCACTCTGCTGTCCAGCTCACCCCAAACCATCTCGATTGGGTTCAGGTCCGGTGATTGTGGAGGCCAGGTCATCTGGCGCAGCACCCCATCACTCTCCTTCATGGTCAAATAGCCCTTACTTTCAAAGTTTTCCCAATTTTTCGGCTGACTGACTGACCTTCATTTCTTAAAGTAATGATGGCCACTCGTTTTTCTTTACTTAGCTGCTTTTTTCTTGCCATAATACAAATTCTAACAGTCTATTCAATAGGACTATCAGCTGTGTATCCACCTGACTTCTCCTCAACGCCACTGATGGTCCCAACCCCATTTATAAGGCAAGAAATCCCACTTATTAAACCTGACAGGGCACACCTGTGAAGTGAAAACCATTTCAAGGGACTTCCTCTTGAAGCTCATCAAGAGAATCCCAAGAGTGTGCAAAGCAGTAATCAAAGCAAAAGGTGGCTACTTTGAAGAACCTAGAATATGACATATTTTCAGTTGTTTCACACTTGTTTGTTATGTATATAATTCCACATGTGTTAATTCATAGTTTTGATGCCTTCAGTGTGAATCTACAATTTTCATAGTCATGAAAATAAAGAAAACTCTTTGAATGAGAAGGTGTGTCCAAACTTTTGGTCTGTACTGTGTGTATATATATATATATATATATATATATATATATATATATATATATATATATATATAATATAAATAAATGAGTTTCTGTCTGGACGTTCTTTATGCGTGACCAAACGACTGGACCGATCTTTACCAAGTTTGGCACACAGGTACATCAGGTGTCCAGGAAGGTTTTAGACCCAGCTCTCTAGGACGTACCGTTCCTGAGATATTCCTAAAAAATTATCTGCATTAGCCAATAGACGCCAGCAAGCCTTTCACTTAAATCCAAACTGTCACATGTCCCTTATTAGCCAATAGAAGCTCGCAGGTCCTACTCCAGGTTTCCATAACAACTGATCACAGGTTTTAGCAGTTTGCATGTCCTTAAATATTCAGTCATATGATGTGTGTCAGTCAATATAAGTTCATATTAAATTTATCCAGGTTTTCATAACAATACAGCCATAATTAGACTGTACACACGGTCACATGTCCCTTATCAGTCAATAGGTCACTGTTAAAGGGGCGGTCACTGTGGAAGTCACTGTTAAAGGGGTGGGTACTGTGGAGGTCACTGTTAAGGAGGCGGGCACTGTGGAGGGCACTGTTAAGTAGGCGGGCACTGTGGAGGGCACTGTTAAGGGGGCGGGCACTGTGGAGGTCACTGTTAAGGGGGAGGTCACTGTGGAGGTCACTGTTAAGGGGGCGGGCACTGTGGAGGTCACGGTTAAGGGAACGGGCACTGTGGAGGTCACTGTTAAAGGGGCGGGCACTGTGGAGGTCATTCTTAAAGGGACGGGTACAGTAGAGGTCACTGTTATGGGGGGAAACTGATATTTTTTACGCCACACGGAAACATAAAATAAAATAGATAAAATATACCCGTGCGAAGCCGGGTCCTTCTGCTAGTATCTGTATATAAATGCGAAAAAGCGCATAGGGCAAGATGTTTGATCTCTGTGGATGTAGATGGCAGCAGAGCGTGGTAAAAAAAAAATATCAGTAGAAAATGACATATTGTTGAAAATAACTTTTTTAGCTTTTTCTTTTTTTGTGTTTTTATTATTTTTCATGTTATTATCTGTGAAGCCACTGCCAGACACGCCTGGCAGTTGAATTGGGTAGGTAAGATTCAACTATCCGATCCTTATCTCCAAATCTGCCATCAAGGAAGAGTCGGGAGCCACCATACACATTTGATGGCCAGCCGGTCACACTACGGTGTATGGCCTGCTTTACTGTCTTGTAGAGATCTCTATTCAGTATTTAAAGGGGCGGTCTCACTTCTGCAAATAGCATATCATGTAGAGAAAGTGGATTGCAGGGTGGCCGTAACCATAGAAATGAGCAGTGTATAAAGTGATGGAAAAATGAATCCAGCCAGCAAAGGAGGCAATATGGACAATCACAATACATTAGTAAGAGCCTTGTATTAACTTCCTCTACATAATAAATGCTAAGGATCGTCCGATATAAATTTTTTAGAGCCGATACCGATAATCTGTGACTTTCAGGCCGATAGCCGATAATTTATATCGATATTTTATATTTCATAATTATATTATATTAGTTAGTAGTCACTGAGGTGGTGGACATTTGCATTTGGCACTAGTATATTATAAATGTAAATTAACCCCTATCAGACCTCAGATGAATAAAATAAAAAACTCCTCACCTTTCCTGCGCCTCGGCTCCTCTTCATCTCCAGGTCCGGCGTCTCGCTCCCCTGTCTTCTCCGGCCCGCTCTGCACTGTCACCTGACAGCGTGCAGCGTCAGGTCATAGTGCGCGCACTATGTCCTGGCGCTGTTCGGGGTCAGGACAGTGCAGCGCGGGCCCCATCAAAGAAGACCAGGGAGGTTGAGTATCGGAAGCGCTTGCTGCGCTTCTTCCCCGCTCCCGGCACCCAATGCATTCTAGTGCACGCTTCCATAATGGAAGCGCTCACTAGTATTCGCTTTATACACAATATCGGTATATCGGCAAGGTTAGATGCTGATACCGATAATGTACAAAATCCTGAATATCGGCCGATAATATCGGTACTTCTGATAATCTGTCGATCCCTAAAAAAAAAATGCCATTTGTCAAAGTGAGACAACCCCTTTAAATCTCTCAAAAGCCCTGTACTGTGAGCTCTGTAAGGGTCACAGAGCATGACCACAACAACTCTCCCTTAGCAGTCAGAGTCGTTTTTGACTCTGGTTTCTTAAAGGGGTTGTCTCATCTCGCCGTTTCAACATTGAGTCGAGGCTAAGCACCGGCCATAGGTGGAAACAGCCGAGTCGGCCGATACTCCTCTGTAGCCATAATTCCTATTGTAGTGAATGGGCGCTACACAAACAGCATAGCAGAACATGCTTTGGCAGTGTAGCTTGTTCTGATAAGCTGTTTGGGTAGCTCCCATTCTCTACAACAGCACCAGCCCACTCGGCTGTTTCCGTAAGCCCAACCACCTGGTGCCGGCGTCTAGTCCCATTTCGGGGTGGAAACTGTTGTTCACATCTTGAAGCAGAAACCCAGGATGCTCCCATAACACGTAAAGAATATATATATTTTTTAAACATATACAGTCAGCAAATAAAAGCAGGTTAGAAAAAAACTCTAATGTTTCAGTGTACTGTAGTTTGTAAAAAAATAATGACATTCATTTCTCTTCTCCACAGGCCTGAAATAAGGGAGCAGTATCCAAATAAATTTATTCAGAGAGATGACACAGATCGGTTTTATATCCTCAACACCCTATTTAATCTACCAGGTAATAAAACGTCTGCACATCTCATGGTTTGTATCGTTGTAACATAAAGGAATAAAAAAAAATCTGTCGAGCGGCTCAGTCAACGCTGAGCACTACTACTAACCATACATTAGGGTTTTCTTGGACTCTCCAGGAGGTCTTCAAGCTAGAAACCAAAACGCACCTCAACTGATGACATCACCTGACTTGTCTTAGCTGGTAAAACTTGAGGGTCACTTAAAAACAAAAAAATAATAATAATAAAAAATAAAAATTGGTGATTGATGTAGGGCGAACATCAGAAATGTTTGAGATCATGTATAGGGCAGGGATAGCCGTAGAATTGGGAATCAGTTGTTCTTCAGGACGGACACAAAGTACGGTAGGTGATGGTGATAGCTTGTTTCACGACCTACATGTAACAAAATCTTTGTTAAGAACATCGAAATCTGTGTCAACCCCTTGTGTCTGTGCAAACAAGGAGTTATGTAATGCAGAGCGTCTGACCCAGAAATGTATTTCTTCTGCGCTGGCGCTTAATTTGAGAATATTTACTTTGGATTTTATTCCAGAATTTCAAGGACATCTATAAAATGGTAATGAAGCATTTAAAGTGGTTGTCCAGGACTTTGATGGCTTCTCCACAGGGTAGGCCATCAATATCAGATCGCCCTGCTGATCAGCTGTTGCCTTGTAGCTCTGGCGCCAGAACTACATCGCTCCCTACGGTGTGTAGTGGACGGAGCTTGGGCGCTGCTCTCATTCACTAAAAAGGGGGTGAATATCTAGATGTGCTGAAAGGAAGCCAACCAATAGGTGGTGTAACATCAGACAAAAGTGTCTAAAAACGCCTAACCTTTAGCATGAACCACTGTGATAAATCTGGCGTATCTTTAGACTCTAATCTCAGTTTACACCGTCTGAATATTAGGCAGGATTAGAAACCCTGCCCCATACGGCTTTGCTTATAGATCTCATTGCTGGTTGAACAATAACTGAAATATTTCTGTTCCTCCCAGAAACCTACCTGCTGGCCTGCCTGGTTGACTTCTTTACTAACTGTGACCGCTACACTAGGTAAGGACTCCTCTATAAGGTATTATTAGTGCTAATGGCCTTATACAAGATCATCTTTAGTTTAACCTGTGATAATGATTTTATTTTTCACCTTCATAGTCTCTTAGTGCGTTCTTTTTCTTTTATACTGCAGTTGCGAAAAGGGGTTTAAAGATGGAGACCTCTTCATGTCGTTCCGCAGCATGTTCCAAGATGTCAGGGATGCTGTGGACTGGGTTCATTACAAGGTAGATCCTGCATCCTCGGCTTCAGTATATTGCCTTCTATAACGATGTGTCTTTAAAAGGGTTTTAATTGGGTCCGCACCTGTTCCGCATAATTGCGGAAAGGATGCGGACCCATTCTACGGACGTGTGAATGGACTCTTAATGTATGGCATGAATCCTAGCGGTCAGTGGTGGTTGCAGTAGATAAATGTTACTTCAGCTGCTGAGTCAGGGTCTTTAGGATAGGCCATCAGTATCTGATCGGTGGGTGTCCGACACCCGGGACCCCTGCTGATCAGCTGTTTGAGAAGACACCAGCGCCACAGCCTTTTCTCAGCTCACCAAGCCCAACACCGTACATTATACAGCTGTGTGCCCAATGAACGTGGCATCACATGGCCTAGGCTAAGCTGTGGGAAGGAAATGGCATTACTGCAAGCGTCTGTGCCTTCTTAAACAGATGGTGGGCGGGGGTCCCAGGTGTCGGACCCCCACCGATCAGATAAATCGGGATAGGTCATCAGTATAAAAGTCTCTGCAAACTTCTTTAACTAATTACTTGCATAATTAACGAAATAACAGCGCTGGAGCATCTTTTGCTAGAATTGTAACATTCCTCTGTTGTTGTTCCTGGAAATGAATTACCATATTTTTCACCCTATAAGACGCCCCGGCCCATAAGACGCACCAAGGTTTTAGAGGACAATAAGAATTTTTTTTTTTTCATTAGACCTCAGGTCAGACCACCAATTAAGACCTCCAATGTTAATAAGACGTCAGATCAGACCCCAATGTGAATGACTCCCAATTAGACCTCAGATAAGAGCCCCATTGCCTCATATCAGCCCCTATGCCTCTCAGAGCACATAAAATAAAATAAAACACTTACCTCTCCTGCTCCAGACGTCGCCGCTCCTCATCGCCAGAGATCTTCTTCCTCCTGATGTCGGCTGTGCTGTGATCTGACGCCCACAGCGTGAGGCCAAAGAGCGCCCTCACACTGTGCGCAGCCACAGCACAGCCCAGAACCAGGAAGCGGTGAGTACAGAGCCTTCACCGCTTCCCGGTCCTCCGGTACTAATGAGTGCTACTATAATGGAAGCGCCCGCTTATTAGTATTCACCCCATAAGACACAGGAACCGAAAAAAATGCAGTAATCAATACACTATGCGTGTCTGAAACTGTCCATTCCGTCCTCAGACTTTGTAGGGACACACCTTTTTGGCAACAGACATACATCAGGTTTGGAAGCCAAAACCAGGGGTGAATAAAAAAATAAAAAAATTTGTATTTGTCCTGTATACTTTTTATGATCCACTCCTGATTTTGACTTTTAAAACTGCATGCAGAAACCCGACTGTGTTGCCGTACCCTAAGGCTTTGTTCACATTGGCATTTTGTCCAGTTTGTAGAGGTGCCGTCAAGGTTTCCATGTTTTTTTTTTTTAAGGAAAGAACAGTGCAGCATGCAGCGCGCTTCTTCCCATTAATACAGAGACCTTGACAGCACCCCCATGGTCCCGATCATAAGTCGGTGGTGGCCCGTTGTGTCGCTTGACTTCTTCAAATAACTTGCTAGCAGCTCTGATATTGTCGTCTATACATTAAATTGGGAATTTCCAGCTGACAGGACCCTGAATTTCTGTATCTTTGTTTTCCAGGGGTCACTCAAGGAGAAGACTGTGGAGAATCTGCCAAAGTATGTGGTGAAAGACGTAAGTGTATTTTTTTCCTTGGCCTTAATGTAACAATTCTTGGTAAAAGGCGATACACGGAGTGTAACATTCCAGAGAAGGTCGTGTGATCTTCCAGATTTACCAGTTTTCTGTTGTTTTTATTTATTTATTTATTTATTTATTTATTTAGTTCAATTTAGCATTGGGAAATTTATAGGTAAATAGAATATTTTTATTATTTTTCTTTTATTAACAGTTTTTTTTTTTTTTACATTTGAATATTGACTTTTGCCATTTCTTTTTCTACTTCCAGCATAAGCTGCCTCTCTTGCTGAGCCGCATGAATGAAGTGGGAAAGATTTTTCTGGTGACAAACAGCGACTACAAATATACCCACGTAGGTGCTAATTAAACATTTCCATCGCTTTTTGTTGCCAGGGCACCGGGGAAGAACGTGCAGTTCTCTCTGTGTGAGCTGAACATAGGGACAGGATAAAGGAAGAGTTACACAATAACATTAGTTACATGGCAAGATGGGAATTGGAAATTTCTTTTTTTTTTTTTAAGAAATGAAGCAATTTTTTATATATTTTTAAGGTGGCTTTAAGTTGGAGCTTAAAGCGACTGTCCAGTTCAAGTAAAAAAAAAAAAATCAAATTAACTGGGAAACCAAGAGAACACAGTGACCTCCTTTTCATCATTTTTGTTGCAGATCCGCAAATTCCCAAGCTCCTCTTTGGCCATCCAAGATGGCCGCACCGCTTCTCAGACTATGCGTTTGGTAGTCCAATATACTTCCTGCTTGTCCAGCCTTGCTCTTGGATTGGCCAGCACTATTCACATGAGTAGTGCTGGCCAATCCTAGGGCAGCAGGATAATGCACACTATGCATCAGGTAGTCTGAGAATCCTGCTGCCATTTTGGATGGCAGAGGAGGAGCCTGGGAATTGGCAGATCTGCAGCTAAAAGATCAAAAGGAGGACACCGTGCAAGTCCTTTTGTTTGTTACCCAGTAAAGGGTTTTTCTCAAGACTTTAATGCTGATGACCTCATCGGTTATCAGAATCTGATCGGTGGAGGCCCAATACCCGGGACCTCTGCTGATCAGCTGTTTAGGAAGGCATTGGCACTCGCAGTAGCACCGCTGCCTTCTCCAGCTTTTCCTAGGCCATGTGCCGACACGTTTATTGGTCACATGGCCTAGGTGCAGCTCGGGGATGAGGTGCGATACCAAGCACAGCCACTATACTATGTACGGCGCTGTGCTTGGTGATCGCGGAAAAGGCTGGAGCGCCGGTGCCTTCTCAAACAGCTGATCGGTGGGGCTCCCAGTTTCGGAGCTACTTCCCGGTCAGATACTGATGACCTATCTAAAGGAAAACCCCTGTAATATGATTTAATTTTTTTTTTCTTGTACCGGAGGTTTACTTTAACTTGAAATAGGATTTGTCACCTGACTACACATGTACGTGCACTCCTTCCTAAGGCTACTTTCACACTCACGTTTGGTGCGGATCTGTCATGGATCTGCACAGACTGATCGGTTCAGATAATACAACCGTCTGCATCCGTTCAGAAAGGATCCGTTTGTATTATCTTTAACATAGCCAAGACGGATCCGTCTTGAACACCATTGAAAGTCCATGGAGGACGGGTCCGTTTTTTTATTGTGCCAGATTGTGTCAGAGAAAACTGATCCGCCCCCATTGACTTACATTGTGTGTCAGAACATTTGGCTCCGTTTCGTCAGACGGACACCAAAACGCTGCAAGCAGCGTTTTGGTGTCCGACTTCAAAGCGGAATGGAGACGGAAACTGATGCATTCTGAGTGGATCCTTTTTTCATTCAGAATTAATTATAATGCAAACTGATCCGGAAACCAAAACGCCAGTGTGAAAGTAGCCTAACAGAGGTTCGAAGTAAGAATGCATTGTTTGTAAATGACCCAAATCCAAAAGTCACGACCATGATGATGAAGATTGCCATCTCCTGAGAAATGTATATGAACAGGCCCTAGTATAGTTCAGAAATCTCCTTGAGCTATGGAGACAAATCCTTTGTACATCTGCCAAAAAGAGTTCCGAAAATGTATGAAAAACCTTATTTACAAGTAGCAAAAATAAGTGATCACAATATTAGAGCAAAAGGAGAAGTTTATTGGGCAAAACTGTACAATTAAAAGAGGCTCTAGGACCTTGTTGGGCCGCCTCTAGCCTGGATACGAGATGAGATACAGCCTCTAGCCTGGATACGAGATGAGATACAGCCTCTAGCCTGGATACGAGATGAGATACGGTTAGACATGGAGGCATACAGGTTCTGTATGGTTTCTTGCGGCACATTTGTCCACAGATGTTACAGCTGGGCCTGTGGATCCTGCACACTCGGAGGTTGCAGAAGCTGACGTCCCAGCTGGTCCTATAAATGCTTGGTTGGTGATAAATCTGTCGACAGGGCAGACCAAGGAAGCATTACAATCTGCCAGAGACATTCCTGGGAAGCCCTTGCTGTGTATGGTTGACCGTTTTCCTGCTGAGAAATGCCAGTTGGAAGCCCTGCCATGAGAGGAAACACATGTGGCCGCAGGATGTGCTGCACATATCGCTGAGCAGTCATTGTCTCTCGTATCACTACTATGGGTGACCAGATGTCATATGCCACGGCTCCCCAGATCATCACATCAGCAGTTGGGGCAATGTGTCACTCAGTAAAAGCAGGATTGAGGAGCTCACAAATAGGCCTCCATATTCAAACCTGACCATCATGGCATCGCAAACAGAACCTGGATTCATCTCTAAAGACATTATGGTTCCAGTCCATAGCAGTCCAGGTTTCTTGTTCACAGCACCACTGCAAACAAAGACAACAGTAGCTGGCTGCCAATGGCAGGGCACGTAATGGGCTCTGTGACACCATATTTCCTTCTACTGATATGGAAATGTTTGGGGCAGAGACAGTGAGATGTAATGAAGTTGTATCTGTGGGAGCTGCCCGTGCTTGTCTGTGGATTAAACAAGCCTCTCTAATGGCGGTCTGTTAGGGCCACCCGGAGCCTGTTCGCAGTGTGTGCGTGCCCTTGTGTAACCACTGCTAGCATCAGCTCCTAACAGCTAGGTCAGAACGGCCTAGACGGTGGGCAATGTGTCGAAACGACCATCCTGCTTCTCACAGTCCAATGATGCACCCCCTCTCAGAGTGTGTCAATTGGGTAACATGTCTTCAATTGCAGTTAATGATCTCTCACCAATAGGTACACTACCCAAAAGTGGCCTCTGAGAGCATTTTTATAGAGCAGCAGTGGAAGTACAGATGTAGCAGGGTTAACACACAAACTCTTAACTCAAATTTCTCAACTCATCCCGTTATCTTGAAACCAAAGCCATTGAAAAGCGACTAAAGGTGTTTGCTTAACGCATTTAGTTTAGATAACGCGTCTCATAAAGCATGTGTGTTAACTCTACTACATCTGTACTTTCATGCCCTCTTGTGGCAAGACCGACTATCTAATCAAACCATACCTGTAATCCTTTACATCTCTGCCTGAGGAATAACTGCATGCCCAGTCTTGTGAATATCAGACATTTCTATCCGGGCGTGTTATTATTTTTTGTGTGTCTGTAAGTGGATTATTCTCGCCTATACATCACTATGAATGGAACCTGATGTCATTATGGATGTCCGCTCCAGGAGCTAAACCTCAGAAGGAGGAGAAGGAAGAATCAAGCATATTGCATTATTACAAAGTTTTTTTTTCTCTGTTGTCAAAACTTTTTCTAAACCGACCGTAAGGTGCCGGCAGAATGAAACGCGTAAATATCCAGTCACAGAAGTGAGATTGATGGTGGATCCTGACAAAACTGGGAGACTCTGGCAACATGGTCATAGCCAACCTAAAGCAAGTGGTGGATGATATCTAGGCCAGGATAAGGAAAAGCCTTCTCTAATACTAATCTATAGCTTGGAGCCTTCACACAGATCTGACCCTCATCTCATTACTGTACATAGATGCAGATATTGAACTAAATGTTTCCTTTTTTATTCTAGAAAATTATGACTTACTTGTTTGACTTCCAACATGGCCCAAAGGTAAGTTATTAAAGCATGGAGCCATGATGTATTCTCTGTATCTGTGAATACCATTTTTTTAATGTGACTATTAAGCAGTTGATGCTCACTGTATACAGCTCTAATCTAGATGGAAGGGCTTTTGAGAGATTTAAAGGGGTTGTCTGACTTCAGCAAGTTGCATTTATCATGTAGACTAAGTTAATACAAGGCACCTACTTATGTACTGTGATTGTCCATATTGCCTCCTTTGCTGGCTGGATTCATTTTTTCCATCACATTATACACTGCTCGTTTCCATGGTTACGGCCACCCTGCAATCCAGCAGCGGTGGTCGTACTTGCACACTATAGGAAAAGGCGCTGGCCTCTCTGGTGGCTGGGACTACACATAGCCCGGAGCTTTTTCAAGTGAATGGGTCCGCATCCGTGATGCGGAATGCGCACGACCGGTGCCCCATGTAATTGCGGAACCGCCGTATGTGTCCCACAATACGGCCAAGGGAACACTACGGCCGTGTGAAAGAGGCCTAAGTATGCTGTCCTTCACAGGTCAGGCAGGGGGCAGGAGGATAAAGATGGGAGGAAATCCTGGACAAACACGTTAAGATAAGAGTCCTGTTATAGACAAATGCAGACAGGTACCTACAGTAATAAGTGAGTTTTGCGGAAAAAACACATATACAGCATGTATTATATGTAAATCTGCTTCAGGCTAAATGGGTTTTTATTCCGGGTGAATTTCATTGTGGTGATTTCTTTGCCTACACTGGAAGTAACTAATGGTCCGGTAATTTGTCTCCGTGTCTTCTCTTGCAGCCCGGGATTCCTCATCGGCCTTGGCAGTCCTATTTTGACTTAATTTTAGTAGATGCAAGAAAACCTCTATTTTTTGCAGAAGGAACCGTGCTGAGACAAGTAGATACTGTAAGTGCTTCTCTTGCTCTTTTCCTCCTTCGTTTCTTATTCTATACAACAAATGTGCTTATCTCCATAAAAGAACCCACACATCTGGGCAGCTTTCGCCCAAAGGAGAAGTAAAAAAACAAAGCTGTTATGTCATCTATAGTTAGTAGTTTGGAGGGGGGTTGGAAGGAAAATAGCCTGGAAAGTGGTGGATGTCCTCTATTTAGTTCTAGTTGTAATCCTCAGCTGGGAGAAAGAAAAGCTCATTGAATGATTACTGTCCTCTCCCTGCTGTAGATAAAGGCCAGAAAGTGGGGCAGCATGTGGCTCGATGGATCAGGTTAGCGTTACGCCACTCGTGCTGAACTTCATTGCTAATAATGTTGGTCATGGTGGTCAGATTTGTCATTTATTACAACCCCACTGGGTCACGCTGACCCACCAGGGTACCTAACAATCCTCCCCTGAGGTCCAGCAGAAGACAATCCCATATGAAGCTGATTTACTAGTTGCTACGAAAAGTTCTAATGCGTTGACCTCAGTGGGAGCTTCTTTTCCTCTGGCTTGCCTATTTAACACTGAATTTTAGGCAGCATTGTGGCTCCGTGGTTAGCACAGGTGTCCTGGGTTGGAATGTGACCAAGGACAACATCTGGATGGGGTTTGTATGTTCTCCCTGTGTTTGTGTGTTTTTATACTGATAGGGAACTTAGATTGTGAGTAATGTTGAATGAATCGAGCTTTGGATGCTAGATCCGAAGTCTCTTCATTCAAAACTTTAGATTAATATTGTATAGAGATCCTCAACACTAATTGTGAACTCCATTGGGGATTGTCTGTAAAGCGTTGCGGAATATGTCGGCGCTATATAGATGAGTAAAACAAAAAAATATTATTAGATTATGTTCATTTTATACAAGTCCATTGTCTATTGGGAGATATTGAAATATTGTGTAGATCAGTGTCTGGACTTTCCAGGGTGACTGTTAGGTTTTTCTTACATTTCAGATGGCCGCACCGTTGTAGTCTGCCCACTTGCTGGGTGCAGTGTTTTAATGAAGGTAGTTTGTCACTAACATGTGTCTATCCTAAGATAAGTGATAATATAAGGGCAGACTAAATGGCCCTTGTGATCGTTTTCTGCTGTCAATCTTATGTGTTTCTATTTTTAAAATTTGCTTTTCATCCACAGAACACTGGCAAACTGAAGATTGGCACCTACACCGGACCATTACAACATGGCATTGTCTATTCTGGAGGTATGCACCACTTGTAGATCCTGGTGATGCCTTCTAAAACTCACCTACAACATAGGCATGGGAAACGGTTATATTGTGGTCCAAACCCAGTCTGGGGCTAATGGCACCAGTAGAACGTATCAACTCCCAGCCTGGATTATAGATATGTGCACTGTAGCGGTCGCATCTATAATCAAGCATTAGAAGTCTTCATTTGATCTGATAGCCAACATGGCGAATGTAGGGATTTTTTATGTGTACCCCCAAAAAAGTATTAAAGGGAGTATTCCCATCTTGAAAGGTGATATGCTATGACTTTATGATCGGTGGACATCCGACCTCCGTGATCCCCCCACTGATCTTGATAATGAGCGGTCCGCAGAGCTGTTTTTCTCTACAGCTGGACCTGTTCACTTTCAGCTCTGCAGCCCCTTCACAGTCTTTCCCTGGAAGCTAACTGAGCAGAGAATCAGGGCTGTGGACCCTTCTAGCTCAAGATTGGTGTTGGTCCCAGAGGTCAGACCCCCACCAAACATTAAGTGATGCCATCCTAGGTATTTACGAGCACTTTTCCAGATGGGAACACCCCTTTAAATACTTTATACATTTTGTTCCCCCATTAATTGGCTTTCACATTAACTTTCTGGTGGTCATAAAACACAAAGTGCATCAGGCTGAGTTGGTCTCACTATGCAGGTGCTCAAAATACATTTCTCTCCTTAGGTTCTTCCGATATCGTGTGTGACCTGCTCGGAGCGAAAGGGAAAGATATCCTGTATATTGGCGATCACATCTTTGGAGACATTCTGAAGTCCAAGAAGCGTCAGGGCTGGAGAACATTCCTAGTTATTCCTGAGCTGGCACAGGAGCTTCACGTCTGGACCGACAAAAGCTGTAAGGGACCTGAAACCATACTAGTGCTAGAGTAATAATTAGATCTCATCCGCTGGCTATACTACTCTAGAGCGTAGGCAGCAAAGCTAGCAATTAATTTTAGCATCATCTAACTCAAGTGAATTTAGCAGCTAATGCATTTATAATGTAATACGATTTTAATACGGGGCAGGGGATAGATGAGGATATTATAGTCTGGGCATTGGGAGTGGTAATATTTGGTTAAATCTATGTGTTTCTAGAGAAGTCAGAATCGTAGTGTACAGAGTTTTAGGTTTATTAGTATTTTATTTGTGGGGAAGGGCCTAGATATGACAGGATGCATGCTTTGCTTTCATGCTCAGCTGTAGGGTCATATTATGGTACTGGGAGGCCCTTGTTTAATGGGACTTGATACAAGCTTTTATGGTAAGGGAGCAGGCCTGTGAATGGTCTCTGCATGTCGATTTGTATGATGGACAGAAGCAATTCTGCCTCTTTATACATATTTCATTATGAAGACCACATTGTGGAGATTAGTGGTACACAGACACTCCCGTGTGTCACCGTATGGTCCTTCCGTGATGCACCATGTTCTTTCCTAGAAGCCTAGCTTCCTCTGCAACCTGGCACACGGTGGAACATGCAACCATTTTTTTTTTTTTTTTTTTTTTTTTTTTTTTTTTTTTTTTAGCTCATGGATTCCATATGAATCCTCCATGTTCAACCTAAATGTATTACTATTATTTATTTTACTCACTTTTATATAGCGCTGACATATTCCGGAGAGCTTTTCATACGTTATCATCACTTGCTGTCCCAAGTGGAGCTCACAATCTAAGGTCACTATCAGTATGTCTATGGAGTGATGGAGGAAACCAGAGTCCCCGGAGGAAACCCGCGCAAAGATGGGGAGAACATACAAACTCCATGCAGATGTTGTCCTTGGTCAGATTCAAACCTAGGACCGCAGCGCTGCAAGGCACCAGTACTAACCACTGAGCCAACGTGCTGCCATATTACATATCCGTACACCACAGATCTGTAATACGGCAGTGTGCACAAGGCCTAATACCCTCACACTCTGAATTATGCTCAATTGCATGCATAGAACAAAAATGTCGCATGCTGCCCTGGACATTCATTGAGGGGGTCATCAGATCATCTTAACGCAGCAGGAAGGGATGGGATCCGTCAGCAATCTTAAATGGCTTATTTTTTATTTTATTTTTTTTGGGCCCACATTAAATCCAGCACAGGGTACAGTGCAGATTTTCCATCCTGATTTGTGGTTTGAAAATCTTCACCGTATTACGGTCGCTGCACCGTGTAAGAAATCGCATTCACACACTGCAGAAATTAACATGCAGTGTGGATTTTACATTTGCAACCTGTCAATTCTTTCTGCAAATTTTTACACCTTTCAGTGTAGCAGGGTGAAATCCATAACTAATTTTTATCCAATACACATGGACGCTTGTTGCAGTCAGGTGGTGATTCCTCGGGCAAAAACAGCTGATCCCTGGGGGGGATTAGCCGAAAAGTCAGATCAGTGGTTATCCGTAATCGGCTTTGTTTTAAAAAAAAAAAAAAGAACTGGGGCACATTTACTAAGGGGCTTGCGACTATTTTGACTAAAAAGTCAATATTTTGTTGCATGTACAGTTTTATGCCGTGTTCACAAGTTGGGCGGAGTGGGAGCGTGCCAGGGCTGTGGGACTAACATTTATGCCTGGCGTAAAAAGCCAGTCTTAGTAAATGTGCCCCATTGTCTTTGTGCATAAAAAAAAAACGTTTCTGGCATCTCTGTATTGTGTAGTTGAAAATTTTAAAAAATGTCAGAAAAAATGGTAAAACGCCAGGCTACGATAACCAGAATTATGATGAGGCGTAATTTGGCGCAGCATCCGGCAGTCTGTGGGCCTTAACTGACATCTATGGCAGCCCCTGGATGGGGTAGTGTTCAGCATTCTTCTAAGCCAGAAAACAGGCATAGAATATGATAAATGTAGCGGGGCTATCTGCCCTGCACCCCCCCTTGCCGCTGAGGCTGGCGGAGAAACGTCACTTGCACAAAAACGTTTGCGCCGGTGGCGTTGAAAAAGTTGTTTGAAACTTTTTGACGTCACAAAGGACCTGTCATCTCTCCTGACATGTCTGGTGAACCTAATGATAAATCTCCCGATGTGTGAGGAAGCCTTGTATTACAGCTTTAGGCAGCCTTTTACATTTGGCCAGCACCGTGCTGTACCCCCACCAGTCAGTCCCAGCGCAGAGGCTCTTCTCAGCAGCGCTTTCAGGCCTATACACATCACAGGCCGCTTAGAGACACATGACTGCTGAGCACATTGATTGGTCAGAGTGGCGCACGTGACCCTGTCCAGATGCGTACAGGCCTGAGAACGGGAGCATTGTGAGAGGAGCCACTTCATTGGAATTGAGTGTATGTACAGAACTGGGCCAAAGCTGGAACACCCCTTTAAATGTTATCCCATCTTAACAATGCCTGTTTATATAGACATCATAGAGAAGGGGTCCCCACCACCATAAACATCACCCAATCCAGAACATGGTAATGTACAGTACAGTGTCCTCATGCAGAAACAACATGGAGTTTTCCTACTTAAAGGGGTTGTCCAGCCCTTATTATTCTATAATAATAAAAGTCATTACTACCCTTACCAGTCACCAGCTGCTCCATTCTGACACTTCCCAGGTTCTTACCAGTCTCTATTTTCTGGTCTCTCTTGACACCGGAAATGTGACCACTCAGGTCGTCACTAACCGGAGTGAGCGGCCATGTTCTAGTGTCCAGAGGGACCAGGAAGTAGAGATCGGCAGAGAAGCTGGAGGAATTGTAGCGGGAGCAGCGGAGGACCAGTACAGTGAGTGTGACTTTTTATCATTTTACACCATTTTGAGGGTTTATTTTTTTGTATTTTTTTAAACATTTTTAATATGCAGGACACCCCTTTAAAGATGAAGCTTTCCTCCCCATAGAGCTTGTATCGTTTACTGTAAGCCTGGCAGTCATTTTAGTCCATTTCTGTATACGTAATGTGTCCAGCTGGGAAGAAGGGGCAGGTCAGCGAGTGACGTAGTGACTACAGTATATATCTGCATATTGGTTTCAGTCCGATGATGAGCCCTGCCGGAGAAGTGCAGGGTGAGGGTTAAAATCTTTATATTGTGCAGGACATGTTTTCATGTCACCCAGAGGAACTTTAACCCTACATAGGATTGCAGCATCACATGTGCATGAGGTGCCTCATCAAGAGTCCACCACCTTTTTTGCTGAATGCCAAAAGTAAGATTTAATTTTTACCCCCTTAATCCTACTCGAGTGCTGCTTCAAACGAAATGTTATCTTTTACCAGTATATATTTAAATACGCACATGTATGGTGTCTTTCTTCTCGCTCTTTGGTTCTCGAATCCACTTTCTTTTGCTCTCGTGTCTCGCCCTTGCTTTGTTTCCTCCCCCGTCTTGGCTGTTCCCTGACGTGTCCTTGGTCCCCACGTCATACATGTCGCCTGACACCACTTCATATGCTCACCGACTTGTCATTTTACAAGCGGCATGTCCAGTCAAGCTTGCACAATGGCAGAGCTCTTTGTCCTTGGCTACCAGAGGGACCTGCCCATTGTAGTAGTAGACCCTGTGGTAGCTGGGATCCATCCAGACTGCGCTTGTCATGATTCGGCCAGTTTGTCTCCCTTCATATTCTCACATTTTAGTGTCTGTGCAATAGAAAGCTCTTGCGCTTTTTTATTTATTTATTTTTTACTTTCCAACGCCTCTTTTGTCTTTGCCTATGATAGACACCATGTTTTATTTAGTGTCCATGGATTACCTATGTCAAGTGCTTCATGTGCACCTCTTATTTTATTTGGTTTAGCCCTTTTTGAAGAGCTCCAGAGCTTGGACATCTTTCTGGCAGAACTCTATAAGTAAGTAACATGGGGTGGATATGGATGTGTCATCGGTTACCAAAATTTGTGTAGACGAAGTTCAAGATTTTGCATCTTTAGGTCATCAGTACGAAATCAACAAAATTGACATACTTAAAGGAGGTTCTCCGGGCTACAGATATTGATCACCTATTCTGAAGTTAGGTCATCAATATTAGATCAGTGGGGGTCTAACACCTGGCACCCCCAGCGATCAGCTGTGGCACTGGAAACTATACCATTTCTATATGTAGCTGGATGCAGAAGGCTCCGCACACGGTGTAGTTGCCATGCCGGGGTACTGCAGCTCAGCTCCTGTTTACATGAATGGGCGCCAGAAACTACACAGTGTACGGAGCCTTCAGCTTCCACTGGGTATACTGTGAGTTTTCAGCACCGCAATCTACCTGAAACAACTGATCACGGGTGCCCCACCGATCTGATATTGATCACCTATCCTGGGGATAGCCCATCAATATCTGTAGCCTGGACAATCCCTTTACAGAGGACCTGTCTCCTCTCCTGACATTACTGGCTGGAGTAACAGAGGAACGGCACATAATAAGAATTATTAGAAAAAAAATGCTTGAAAATTATTATTTCGTAGGACAAAAGTGAGTGTTTATTACAATGGACATGTCAGGAGTGGTGACATGGCGGCACTGCAGTCTAATATCTTACGGCCATGCAGGACTCCTATAAACTAATGAGGACTGCACCGTTTTTTAGCTGGCCTGGATTGTTAATGGCCACACAGCACCCTAAACGCCGCGGAGCCATCAAGGGTATTTTCACGTAAAGTCTTTTCAACTGGATTTTGTTGCGTATTCAGCACCCAAAAAACGAACGGAAAAGACTTGCAAACCATCTCTATTGATTCTAAAGGGAAATCTGTTTGTTAATTTAAATGGGGCTGTTTTTTTTCTTCTTCCTGCGGTTTTAAAAACCTCGAAGTGGGAAAAATGAATTATAACATGAAAATAACGGAATTCGTAAATGCAATTCTAAACGGAAACCTTTAGACGCATTCCGTTTTGATCTGTCATAATAGAGGTCTATGGGCAACGGAAAACAATAGCGGAATTCATACCGCTGATGTGAACCCGCCCTAAAGCTGGCTGACTATACTGGGTGGTCTGCATCAGTTTGACAGAAGCCAGCAACGGTCTGCATGACTGTTCGGTCCCCGCAGCGCGTCCACGTCACAGCCACGCTGTGTGTTAGTGCCCAAAGAGTCTTGAGGTCCCCTTGTTTGGGATTGAAAGAGTACCAGGGGTCAGTCACCCACCAAACATAACATTAAGACATGTCACCAGATTTCTCATCAACCACAGTGTTAACACAATATCTGCTTATCTGAACGAGGGGTTATTTACACAACCACGTCCATTTTGCAGACCGCAAACTGTGGATCCACACAACATGGACACTGGCTGTGTGCGCCGCTCTTCGCGGTGTGGACCCATTGACTTCAGTGAGTCTGTGACATATCCTACCTTTTGTGGCCGCACAGACCCAGATGCACGCGGAAGGTCTATTACAGAGTCTTAGAGATAATTCACTGGTCATGTTCAGTATTTTCCATTATTTCACGGAGCTTGAGGTAGACCGACGTTATCAGCCTGACCTGTGTATTACTTCCGGCCCCGGTCCAGATGGAGCAGATTCTTTAAACATAATTAAACATGTCAGACTCGTCACTCCACAGGAACATTTCACTAACCTCTCGCCATTAACTTGCAGGCATTTGGACAGTAGCAGCAATGAGAGGCCTGACATCAGCTCCATCCAGAGGAGAATTAAGGTATTGCACGTTCCAGCTTGTTTATGGCGTTTGATTTGCAGTGAATGTGATATCCGGTCCCTGCTGCTGCCGATATACGAGAACTGTTCTAGTGTCAGGAAGAAACTGTAGTGCTTCATTCTGTGCACAATGGGAAATATTCACTAACACCCTCTTAAGGCTAGGGCTACACGCGTGACAAAGGGGTACAACTACATTGCAACATGTGTTGCGTGACATTTATTGTAATGATAGTCTATGATGTTATGATTAATGATAGTTATGATTAAAGTGGTTGTCCAATTTCTCAAACCCCCCTACACATGCCCTCGATGCTAGGGAGGCTCTTCGATGCCTGCCATTGGCTGCTCCCGTGTGCAGGGAGAAGCGGCGGCAGTGCGGGGACCAGGAGTGGCGCTGGGAGCGGGGTAAGTATATTACCGGTGAGGGGACCCACATATTTGGGGTTGTTTTTGAGAAATTGGATAACCCCTTTAAGGACGCTTAGTTGTCTGAAATGCGTAAACTGGAACCTAGAAGATTCTGTTTCCACACCTGTTTGTATTGAATATTTGAATAAAGCAACATGGACTTTTAAAAACCAGTGCTGGATCCTTTTTCCCGAAGTCCATGGTGTCGCACTGAGACATGCTGCGACTGTGACTCATTAGTCGCATAAAAATCCAACTTGGATGAATTTTTTGTGACTGTTGTGTCGCAGCATGTGCGACACCATAGACTATCATTACAATAAATGTCTCAGTGTAGTTGCACCCTTTAGTCGAGCGACTTAGGGCTCATGCACACAAAGTTTTTTGCGTTGCGTATACGGGCCGTATTTTGATTCCGAATACGGAACCATTAATTTCAATGGGTCCGCAAAAGATGCGGACAGCACTCTGTGTGCTTTCCGCATCCGTTGCTCCGTTCCGTGGCCCCCCCCAAAAAATTATGAATCATGTCCTATTCTTGTCCATTTTGCGGACAAGAATAGGCATTTCTATAATGCAAATTGCGGAAGGCACACGAGCGGTATCCGCGCATGGTCGGACCGCAAAAAACTGCACGGTCGTGTGCATGAGCCCTTACTGTTATGCGACACATGTAGCCGTAGTCTAAGACTAGACGTCTAAAAATGCACCAGATTTATCACAGGAGCTGATGCTCTCTAACTTTACTACTTTAATCTTGGTGCATTTTAAGCCATGCGTCTTCTACGGCAGGTAAAGCTTCCTTGTCGTACAAGGCATACAAAACCTCTAAAAGTGTGTAAAACAACACATAAATGTGGTACAAGACATGTACTGAAGACAGAGCTATAGCGAGTTCATATTCTCTAGACACTAGCATGGCTTCATGTGAAGGCAGATAATGCACATAACTAGCTAGATCTCTAAAGATAAAATTCCATAATTGCTAATTGTTCTTATAGCTGAATTCCACAGTAAATGCATACACATAGGGGAGATTGAGCAGAACTGGTGTAAAGGAAAGCTGGATTAGCTGCCCATGGCAACCAATCAGATTTCATGGACCTGCGGCACATATACATGCGATTAGCCATGAGGCTGATCGCATACATTTCACCCCTTAGATGCCATGGCCAAATGTGACTACGGCATCTGAGCCGGCCGGAAGTGGGAGCTATGCACTCCCGTAACCACATTCCCTGGCTGAGATCGGAGATTCTATTACACGGCACTAATAGCCCGAAGCCCCAAGCAGGCTTCGGCAGCTATTAGTGGAATATACCAATACAGGCCACTAGGTGGCAGCACTGTATTGTTATATTGAAAATGTAAGTGTTCAGTGATGATGGCTATATAGTCATCAACGAACACAATGGGCAATCTAATGATTGCCAGTGATAGTCACCCAGGGTAACTTAAAAAAATATATATATATTTAAAATATAACAAAAAATAAAAAAAAATATAAAAGTTCAAATCACCCCCCTTTCCCCAAAATCAAAATACTTAACCAATAAAAAAAAATACACATTGTAGGCATCGCCGCGTGCAAAAATGGCCAATTCGCCATTTTTTTGTCACTTCAACTACTCAAAAGAATTTTATAAAAAGTGATCAAAAAGTCACACACACTTCAAAATGGTATCACTGAAAATTACAGATCGCCCTGCAAAAAATTAGGCCTCGCATTGTTCCATAGTCCTAACTACAAAAAAAAGTTATAGGGGTCAGAATATGGCGATAAAAAAAAAAAGTGTGGTATTGTTGTAATCGTACTGACCTGGAGAATGAAGTTAACAGGTCAATTTTACTGCATAGTGAACGCTGTAAAAAAGTGTGGCAGAATTTCTTTTTTTCTTTTTTTTTTTCAATTCCACCACATTTGGATTTTTTTTTTTACAAATAACCCCTCATAAGGCTATGTGAACAGAAAAATAAAAAAGTTATGACTCTGGGAAGGCGGAGAGTAAAATACGAAAACGCAAAAATGGAAAATCGCCCGGTTCTCTAAGGGTTAACGTGGTTCCCTCATGATTACAAGCATCCCCTGTGAGCCAGCCCAGAATGGTCCTGTCCTGACAAACTTGGTCCAGCCAAGTATTACACAATCGCCCATTCGTATCTGTGGGCACCATACAATACTGCATTCCATAGCAGTTCATGTTGAGTTTTGGTGTAAACTGACCTGCTAAGATGTGACATTTTTAGTGGTAAAATGTGTGACTTTTCTCACCAAATTTGGAAAGCAAAGAAAAAAAGTGTGTAGGATATGTAAAAATGGTGCATGGTTTGCACAAAACCTCCACCTGCTCATAGGATTAAATTTAATTTCCTACAGTTAAAGTATATGATGCAAACTGTAGTGGAGGTGATCTTCTTACCGGTCACTGTATTTGTGAGTTATCTCCTCCCTTCTGATCCTCAGCTGTGTCATGTGACAAACACTCTGATCTCCAACTGACCCAGGACATATACACTGCCTGTCCAAAAAGAAAGTCGCCACCTGGATTTACCTAAGCAAATAGTTATGAGCCTCCTATTGGATAATTACTGCACGGGCTATTATCTTTCAGCTGGCAACAAGTTATTTAACCCCAACTGGTGCAATGAGTTGCATCTCATTTCTTAAACAACAATGTCGAAAGACACATCTCGTGGTCGTGGAAAAGATGTTCGTCTGTTTGAGAAGGGTCAAATCATTGGCATGCATCAAGCAGAGAAAACATCTAAGGAGATTGCAGAAACTACTAAAATTGGGTTAAGAACTGTCCAAGGCATTATTAAAAACTGGAAGGATATTGGCGACCCATCGTATTCGAGGAAGAAATGTGGCGGGAAAAAAATCCTGAATGATCGTGATCGGAGATCACTTAAACGTTTGGTGAAATCAAATCGAAGAAAAACAGTAGAACTCAGGGCTATGTTTAATAGTGAAAGTAAGAGCATTTCCACACGCACAATGCGAAGGGAACTCAAAGGATTGGGACCGAACAGCTGTGTAGCCGTAAGAAAACCACTAATCAGTGAGGCAAACCAGAAAAAAAGGCTTCAATTTGCTAGGGAGCATAAAGATTGGACTCTGGAGCAATGGAAGAAGGTCATGTGGTCTGATGAGTCCAGATTTACCCTGTTCCAGAGTGATGGGCGCATCAGGGTAAGAAGAGAGGCAGATGAAGTGATGCACCCATCATGCCTAGTTTCTACTGTACAAGCCTGTGGGGGCAGTGCTATGATCTGGGGTTGCTGCAGTTGGTCAGGTCTAAGTTCAGCAACAGTATGTGCCCCAAGAATGAGGTCAGCCGACTACCTGAACATACTGAATGACCAGGTTATTCCATCAATGGATTTTTTTCTTCCCTGGTGGCACGGGCATATTCCAAGATGACAATGCCAGGATTCATCGGGCTCAAATTGTGAAACAATGGTTCAGGGAGCATGAGACATCATTTTCACACATGGATTGGCCACCACAGAGTCCAGACCTTAACCCCATTGAGAATCTTTGTGATGTGCTGGAGAAGGCTTTGCGCACCATCATCAATGCAAGATCTTGGTGAAAAATGAATGCAACACAGAAGCTTATCGGAACAATGCCACAGCGAATGCGTGCCGTAATCAAAGCTAAAGGCGCCTCTATCTGCACTGATTTTGGCCTGTAAATTATTTTTCTTTCTGTCTGTACAACTGAAATTTGGGTCCCAAATAAAGGTAAAATCCAAGATTCACATTGACAATAAAAATATTTGTACATATGTCAAATCTATGCATAGGGCCCCCGTTCACCCGACAGCGGCCAAACGGCAAACCGGAGTGTGAACGTAGACTTATTTTCTATGATACATAATGCTTCTCTCTCATGCCAGGTCTGTGTTATTAAATACTTGAATTCCCCATAAAGTAACAGTTCTCAATAATCTTTTCTTAAAACTCTGTTCCCATATTACTCATTCTGGAAATGCATTAATGAATTCACAAGTGGGCATTTCTTTTACTCTTGTAAATAAGGCGTATCCTTACACTGACAATGTCCAGTCATTGCTGACAGTGGAGAAGGGTGACGCCCCATTGTCAGTTTATTCAGGCATTTTCAGGAGGAATAACAGAGGAACAGCACCATTTAGAAAACTCAAAAAATTGCTCTTTCAGAATTACTTGAGGAATGTAATTATTTACCAAGATGGACAGCTCTTTAAAACAAACAGTCCTGGCTGTACTCTGGTGTCCTATGTACTGTATGTTTTAATGCCATACAAAATACAAGCCTGGAGCTCCCGTATACTGCAGAGCACTAAATTTCACACTAAAGTATGTACTTTCATGTTTTCTTGTGTCTCCACGTTTAATATGTGTCTTCTCCATTTCTGAGTTGAATGTGGCTCCCGAACATTTCTCAAAATTGACTGTGGCTCTTAAGGTAAAATAAAAAGATCAGGGACCTCTGCTGTAGTGTCTGATGAGCGTTGTACCAGGAACGGACTGCCATAGAAGAAACAAATGATTCATTTACAAATGTTGTCACATTGTGTTTCCTGCAGAAAGTCACCCATGACATGGACATGTGCTATGGGATGATGGGAAGCCTCTTCCGCAGTGGTTCACGTCAGACTCTGTTTGCAAGTCAGGTGATGCGTTACGCAGACCTCTATGCCGCCTCATTCATCAATCTCTTGTATTACCCGTTCAGCTACCTCTTCAGAGCTGCTCATGTTCTGGTGAGTCTCTACAACCTCCACCTACAGTACCACCTGATACTTGTAAGTCATGTATTAGCAAATCATTTCCTATACCCAGAGCAGGTGTAAGGAGATTGTCCGGTCTTTCAAAATTATATGCAAATGATTTACATGTACTATAAATAGTCAATTACTAATGTACCATCTGTAGCTGAGATGCCAGTCTCAGATGAGGTTACATGACCATGCTCCCGGTGTTTATCTTATGCTTGTCTATCATCCTTACATAGAACACATGGTTATTTGCCCTCTTCCCCTCCCTGATGTAGAAGACGCCACAAACCACATGATCTCCATTGCTCCCTACTGTTCCCACTGCTGCCTACGGGGGAGATCATGTTTCTCATGCTGGGTAGAAGCTTGTACAGTAGCAGATCTGTGTTGTGTGTGTGTGTGTGTGTGTGTGTGAAGATGGGAAGTAATTACAGCATTACCTTACACTAAAAATAGTTGGGCAGGCAGCTGTAAATACAGTGCCTGAAAGAGAAGAGAAGAATAATGGGAACTGTAGTTATTGGTAATCCTGCCCACAGGAAGCTCTGGCAGCATCAGAACAAAGGAGCAGCACAGAGCTGGGCAAGATGATAAACATTCAGACCCATATACAGTAGGTATTTTTCTATATTTTTATAAGTTCAGAAAACCCTTTTAACTAGTTAGTAGAACTGTATAAGAAACTGTACATGTTATTCTTGGTTGCTGGATGGGAATACATTTGCATATATATATGGGGCATACCTTTTGGCTTCATGTTTCAAATGGCCTTACGCGATGTGAACCTAGTCTAACCATGCAATTCTTGATCTACCCCGATCAGTTCTTCTAAAATCTCTTTGCCTCTAGATGCCCCACGAATCCACAGTGGAACATATTCACATGGATATTAACGAATCGGAGTCACCAATGGCCACACGGAACCGCACTTCGTTGGACTTCAAGGATTCTGATTTCAAGCGGCATCATCTGACTCGCTCGATCAGTGAAATTAAGCCACCCAACCTATTCCCGCAAACACCACAAGAAATCACACACTGCCACGATGAGGATGACGACGAGGAGGAAGAAGAAGAAGAGGAGGAGGAGGAGGAGGAGGAGGAGGAAGAATAAGTATTATCCTGAGGAGGATATTGGAGAGCTCACTGTAATATTATACTAGGAAACTTTTGTTCTTTTGGAACAAATTTCCACGAACACAGAAGATATTTTTCTCCCCTATTTTTGTTAATCCCGTCCAATAGTTATGAATTCAAGTCACTTTTATTAACACAGGTTGTACATTTCTGCCGGAGGGTGTGGATACTGATCTGACGTGGCACAGTATTTACTGATTCGTGTTCATATTGTAGAGTTTTTACATTTAATGCCATCCTGAGAAATGTCGTCTGTGAATGACGAGGCACAAATCTCCCATGAGCACTCGTGTCCTGCAGGCACAACATATGTAATGTGATTGCCTTACGTGGACGTTGGTTGCGGTATTCTGCCAACTTCTTATAGTAGCCGACCCACACAATGACCAAATTATGTTGGACAGCCTTTACCTGATGTATAAATAGAGCATGGAAAATGTTCTTCTTAGCTATTGGAAACCATCGGTCCGACACCCGCAGCCTATGATTATTGTTATAAGTCGTTCAGAACATTCTACTTCATTTATCTATAGTGCCTATAGGAAAGAGGGCACCGCTATTTACAAAAATGGTGCAAATTGCATTAGGCTTATCAAGGTTGGGTATTCATTCCTTAAAGTGGCACTGCACTTTGGGAGAGCCTTTGATATCTCATAGGAATATGTCAAAAGTTTTTCCAAAGTACAGGGACACGTTAATAAGTATTGGCATGTTGCTAAAAAAAAATGCAATGACTTCATGATGTGACCTTTGGAAACTGTTCCCAAAAACTGTAAGCGAAGGGTGCCCTTCAGCTGTTTCTCTGCAATGTGCTGGTCCCATCCGCGTGCTGTGCTGGGAACTGCTCCTTTGGATGGGGCAGTATTTTTTTTCGCAGTAGATGGATGGGAGTTCTGCTCTGCAGGGAAAAAAATAATGAATTAATTGTAACCCTTAACTAGCAGTGACGTGAACACCGCTTTAACTAGGCCTTCATTCTGAGGTTTGTGGAACCCCCACAATCAGTAAGTGATATGCCAGAATTTCAGTTTGTGGCAAATCCACCATAATGTCCCTAATTGGGCATTTGAAAATAAATGGGTTTTCTTAACCAGACGCCTTTAAATTTGGCACAAGTCTCTTGTGCCCTTTTATACGTCCCCTGGAATGTGACAAGTGATCATATAAGTGATTATACATTTGTGGCATCACAATTGATGAAGCTATGACTTGCTGTGTGCTAGTTGCACCCATAAAACGGCTCCCTCTGCTGGTTACACGCAGCTCTGCCGATGACTTAGAGGTGTAAATTCTATAGTCTACAGCAAATTTCATTCAATTTTAAAGCTGTGATTGTTATGTTGATGCTATTTGACAAGTTCTAAAAAACTAGTGTTAAGCTCTGCCGGAATTACTATATGGTTTTATGTTGACGCTTATACTGTCTTGGATTGTTTTACTGCACCATGCAGAAATACTTTAGTCCTTCTTACTGGAGCAGCTCTATACGAGGCAGCATACGACTGTATACATGGCCACCAGACCTGATAGTGCCCAGGATAAGCTGAGCTTTTGCTCCCCCACAGCATATACTGTCTAAGTACTCTCAGCAAAAACAGATTTAATACATTTGTTTTTCATTTTAAAGTGAATGTCCTTCAGTGAACACCATTCTATTGTTGTTGTGTGTTTTGTTTTTTTATCCAAATTGATAATTTATGTGCTGATTAATTTCTTCATATACCTTCATAGGAGCTCCAAATTACCTGCATAGACCAAGAGCAAAAGTATACCAATATGGTGCCACCACTAGGGGGAGCTTAGATGCTTACTGCATACAGTATGCCATAAACCCCCTCTAGTGGTGGCTGCAGGCAGGCAAAAGGCTTTTTTATTTTTAATTCTGTTTATCTAGGGGATGATCTGAAGTCCCGACCCCTAAATATATTCAGAAATTAATCTTCATTTGACCAAAAACAACATGGTTTTACAAGGCGGAGATTCACTTTAAACCCTAGCTCCACTACGTTTACTACAAACATAGTAGCATAAAATACCTTTGCAGAATCTTTGTCTCTTCTTGCAGAAAAGCCTCCCCTAGGGTGTAGATTCTGCAGGGTGCACGTTGCCAAGAAACCACTTGACTTACCGTCTGGTGTGACCATCAGTTGAGCTCATGTAGCTGCGTGTATCGATGTGGTCACAGGATAAGAGATGTTCTCTGTGTTCTGGGTGGGAGCCAAAGAGAACTGAATGATGTTTGTCCCTCTACTGTTCAGGGGCCCGAGTACAAGTGTATATCTGGCCGTGGGAGACTATCCTGGTATGTGATGTTCTTTATAACAATAATTACCTGTATCCATTGTTAGTTGTCAAAAGTTTTGACCATAGCAAGCAGTCGGGTGGTATGATTGTGGAGAACTGTATTCTGGTTTGTACATAACCCGCCCGAAACGTCTCGTGAGCCATTACTATTCCCATCCTGCCATTAGGATGCTCAGTCACAAGCAGCTGTCCTTGTATTACTGTAGATATAACCTGTATGGGTTTTCTTTTCCATTCTTTTTTTTTTTTTTTTTTATATGTTTAATGATTGCAGATATATACTTTGCCCCTGCATCCGGTTGACCTCCAGGGCATTTAACCACATGCTCATTCGGTTTGCTGCATTATTTTTGTTTACTAAAAGTGACCAATAGAGTGTATTACTTCAGCTTTATTACTTAGGGCGATGCTCTGCAGCCTGTGGCCCTTCAGCCATTGTGAAACTACAGCTCCCAGCATGCCTTGACACAACAGCTGGAGAGTCGCAGGTAGCAGATCACTGATTTAGAGCTATGACTGTATGGCAGGTCTGGGGCGTATTCCCAGATTACCTTTATACTAAGATGATTTACATAAAGTAGTTTTTACAAACTCATGTATCTATTTAGCAATTATGTTACTGTATACATAATTATTCCTTGCATGCTGGGAGTTGTAGTCCAACAACAACTAGCCACCTGCAGGTTGTCTCTGGGTTCTCAGTGTAAAGTTCACTGGTGCCTCCAGCCCATTACCTTAACTTATATGAAGATGGCCCACACTGCTATATACCGCCATGCTTGTAAGGCTGAGTTCACATCACCGTTTAGCTTTCTGTTTTTATGCTCCGTCAGAACAGAAAAAAAAAAAAAACGCATCCGTTATTTTGAGCATCAGTTATGATCAGTTTGTGTCACTTCCGTCAGAGATCAGTTATTTTTGATGGGAGAAAGTACTGCATGCAGGACTTTTTCTCTGTTCCAAAATAACTGATCTCTGACGGAAGTGACACAAACTGATCATAACTGATGCTCAAAATAACTGATCGTTTTTTTTCTTTCTTTAGCTTTCCATTCTTCTCACAGGAAAGAAACGGTGATGTGACCTCAGCCTGTGTCAGCATGCATAGGTAACCAGGAAATGGATCTTCGGCAGTGCCGACTTGGGACCTTTAAAGTGAATGTCCACCCTGGAACGCATTTTGTATCGAATTAAGTTCAAATTTTTCTTAATATATCTTTATAGTGGTCAAAACCGTATTTTTCTGATAGAGCGCTCCAAATACCCCACATAGACATAGATTCAAAAGATGTCATTCTGGCTGCCTACAGCCACCACTAGAGGGAGCTGATTGCATGCTGTTTATACATTAAACTAAAAAAACTGTATGCACTAAGCACTTAAGCTCCCTCTAGTGGTGGCTAGGGACAGGTGTACTGTTATGTTTTCTATGCAGAAGATTTAGGGCTCAGAATCTAAAAAAATCATCATATAATTAATATAAAGATATATTATAAATTTAATAAGCACAGAACTATGGACCTAAAAATGACTTGATGATAGTAGATAAAGGTGGAGATTCACATTTTATGGCATGTCAACAAGAGCAAGGGTCCCAGTGAATAGCAAAGACACTTTCCATATTTCTTTAGATTTTTTTTTAACTTCAATGGAGCATAACCACAGCATGCGAATGGTCACACTCTCTCCACTATGTGTTAGAGAAGTCCACATTAGCACTATGTCCCCTTCATGTTCTCTTTTCTGTCACACTTTGGGGACGTAGTATTACAGAGCGATATCTAATCCCATAGCAGTGTCGGTTCTGTGACGTCTAAGGAAGTGATCTGTGAAGCACATGTTTGTGAACCCTGCACAATAGAACAGTTCTATGTACATGGACATTGCGGAACTTGAGCCTGCCCTCCATTGTGATATAACATGTTCTCTCTGCACTATAACCACAGGCATGCTTTTTCTAACAGTGATTGCTCTTTTTTTTCCTTATGTTTGATCTTTTAACCTGGAATTGGTTTATTTTCTTTACTGGTTTGTAAATGATACTATACTGTAATCAATAAATTTTAAGAAATAGAACTTTTCACGTTTTTGTTTCCGGGTTGGGGAAATTATTAAAGGGATTATCCCATGAATAATGTAAAAAAAAATTGAAAATCCTACATCACAACCTCGTTCTTACAAAACTAGAACCAGCCCTGTACCTCACATGGATCCAGAGATCTCCACATTCATTGCGCTGCTAGATTATTGTCAAGCTGTCCGTTTAGGGGGCATGTCCTTTCTGCTGCAGCTGGTGGCAGTTGAAGGATGGAACGGAGCATGTGCTTCCATCTCAGTGAGCAGGACGGAGAAGTTAGAAAAAGAGCAAACAGCAGGTGGCGCTATGCAGATAGATTTCATTGAATAACTCAGTATCTATAATACATTTTTTAATTACATGAAATTACAAAAGTATTCAGATCCAGGTGCTGGTGTGAAAACTGTAGAATACTTTTCTTGGGACAACCTATTTAAACCAGTGTTTCATAAGCATAAGATGCACCACAAAAATTAAGAGACACACATCTCTAATTTAAACCAGCAAGGGAGCAGTGTAAACGTGGCAAACCGGGTGCAGAACCCCAAAATCACAAATATTTGCATAAGCACCAAAAATGTATCTTCATTTTCTGGAATATAGGCTTAATAAATGTGGGCCTTTTATCAGAAAAAATAAAAGTTCTAACCACTATAAGCCTCCTAATCTCTAACATTCCGGATACCTGCAACTACCGGATGCTGCATGCTGTTAAAGGGCGACTGTCCGCAGATTTGTGCCTATGACACTGGCTGATCTGTTCTATGTGCTGTTGACAGCTGAAGACATCTGTGTTGGTCCCATGTTCCTATGTGCCCGCATTGCTGAGAAAAATTGAGTTTTAATATATGCAAATTAGCCTCTAGGAGCAACGGGGGCGTTGTCATTACACCTAGAGGATCTGCTCTCTCTGCAACTGCTGCGCCTCTTGCACATTGATTGGGCCAGGTGTGATGACTTTTTCACTGCCTGACCCTGCCAAAGTGGAGAGGGCATGGCAGTTGCAGAGAGAGCTGAGCCTCTAGGTGTAATGGTAACGCCCCCGTTGCTTCTAGAGGCTCATTTGCATATAATAAAACATATTTTTCTCAGCAATGCGGGCACATATGAACATGGGACCAAAACAGACGCCTTCATCTGCCAAGTGCCCATGTAACAGGTCAGCCAGTGTCATAGGTACAAATCTGCTGACAGAGAAGAATCTTTGCTTATTAGGCCTCATGCACATGACCATTCCATTTTTTTTGCGGTCCGCAAACCACGGATCCGCAAAAAACGGAAGCCGCCTGTGTGCTTTCCGAAATTTGCGGAACGGAATGGGAAGCCCATTGTAGAAATGCCTATTCTTGTCCGCAAAACGGACAAGAATAGGACATGCAATATATTTTATTTTATTTTTTGCGGGGCCTCGTAACGGATGCGGACAGCACACGGAGTGCTGTCCGCATCTTTTGCGGCCCCATTGAAGTGAATAGGTCCGCACCCGAGCCGCAAAAACTGCGTGTGCATGAGGCCTTACAGAGGAGATTCTATCAGGCTAGGTTCACATCAGTGTCGGAGTTTCCATTAGCGTAGCAGAATGGCAAAAACTCTAATGGAAATCCGATGTCAGTGGGATCCGTCTGGCGCCATTTTCTGGATCCAGTGCTTCCGTTTTTTCCAGAAGCGTAATGGTGATGTGAAAGTAAAAACTAGAGATATGTCGCACAAGAGTGACAAGGAATCAATTTGAGGTGCACCCACTGACGGATATCACCCAATCCGACAGAAATCAAAATATGTCAATAAGTAGTGGTGGGGCACTCTCTATAGTATTGAGAACAGTAGGGTTTGTTAATAAATAGATAAATATGAATATAAAAGTGATATTCGAAAAATCTATACTACAATTGATTTAGCAGCAATAATAATACTACATAGAATGCTAAAACTCATAACGCAGTGTTCCCAAAAGGCATCTCCTTCCATAGTCCATCAATGGATAGCCTCCAATAATTCCCAATGAATGGGATACTGGTCATCCAGACCTACAATTGTATTGATTGGTCCACAATGTAAAAGGATATATCAAATACGGTTCAGTTATAGCCAGATATCTCCAAAATTCAAATCAATGTGCCAGGTAGTCTCCAGTCTAAAGCGCAAGCAAGCGCTGACAATATTCAGAGCGGCGTATGGTATTATCCCCCAGTATTGGAACACAGACACACGATTATCTACCACCTAAGGACTGCTTGAAATATTCAAAATCCATTCGCGCGAACAACGCCTGCTGTACGGAGAGAAACCTTTATCCTTTGCGGGTCCACCGTTGGCCCGAGATTCTCTGGCAAGTAACAGCCCTTGAGACCGGAGCGCCGAAACACACAAGAGGCACACCGCGTTGAGGCAAGGAGAAATCCACTGAAGTCCTCCTGGTAAGACCGTGTCAGTTTTGTGAAAGTTAGCGATCGCATTATTCGAACAATACAGCGGGACGCTGCTGTCTCAGACAAGTGAGCGGGACGCCGCTCTGAATATTGTCAGCGCTTGCTTGCGCTTTAGACTGGAGACTACCTGGCACATTGATTCAAATTTTGGAGATATCTGGCTGTAACTGAACCGTATTTGATATATCCTTTTACATTGTGGACCAATCAATACAATTGTAGGTCTGGATGACCAGTATCCCATTCATTGGGAATTATTGGAGGCTATCCATTGATGGACTATTGAAGGAGATGCCTTTTTGGAACACTGTGATGTGAAAGTAGCCTGAATGGTCTCTTGTCATGCAGCCTCCTGCAAATTGCAGATCCAGCTCCTGCCTGCTAGGGGGCAGTATTATTTAATAAATCAGAGATTTTAATCATTTTTCAAGCTTCACAAGCTGATGTTAATGCGCCTACTATATCTCTTAAACACACGCACTGTAGTTATGTATACAGTATAGAAAAAACATGGAAAATTAATGCAAGCCAAATAATTAAGCTTTTCCAGCCTCATATAAAATGCGATAAAACCTCAGGGCTAAAGACTTGTTAGCTGTGACTTATTTTATTGTGTCTTTAGGCCGAGGGGTTCATTCACATTAGAGTAAAAAAAATTATTTCCTGCAAGTATGATCAAATTGCAACAAAACACTGCAGTTTTGATTCAATTTCCCCAAAACTATGTGATTGAGATTTATTGGGCTGCTGGAAATTGTGAGACTGCCAGAGATAAAAGAGCGCTGCTCTCTAAGAATCGAGTTGCGACCTTCTGCTCCATTCATACACGCACATGGGATCCCAGTTCTAGTAAATGGTGGGTCCCAGTGCTTGGACGTCACTTATCAGAGCTTATTCTTTATCCTGTGGAGAGGAGATTGATATCATAACATGATTTTTAAAGGGATCATTCAGTAAAATGAAAATGTATAGCAAAGTTGAGGTCGGCACCACACATTTTCTCTTTGAACCCCATTGTGCCTGATGGTCATGTGATCAGAAGTGTGCCAATCGTGTGATTCCCCCTTCAGCATGCCCCACCCCTTTGATGGAGCGTAACACATCTGTCACGTAAATAAACTACCTGCTTGTTTCGACAGCGCAGGCGCACTCTATGCCTTGGTCTTGATACTTATAGTAGGTATTAGAACTCAGAGCAGCTCCATCCAATTTAAGTTAGGATACGGCTACACTGGTCACAGCTAGGATTGCAGGGGCAGCGCAGTGTAGCGGTGTTCCCATAGAAATGAATGGGATCGCAGCGCAAGTTGCATGTGTGCAGAGTCTGTGAGCCTATCCAACTCTCCTGGATTTTTTGTGATTCAGGGGTTACAGTCACGACTCGCGCGGTGACCCCATTCGTTTCTATGGGATCACAGCTACACTGCGATGCCCCTGTGATCCTGACCATGACCAGTGCCCGTAATAGGACTAAGCTGTAATACCAGACCCGGCTTGTAAAAGGATATGGAGGTCTGTCCGCTTCCCTCTTAACATTCCGATCCTTAACGTTCTGATGTGTGTTCGTACTAAGACTCGATACACTGTATGCTAATAAAATATATTTATAAAAAATTAGTCTTCAGATACAATTATTGTTTATGTATATATCCACACAGATTTTTTTTATATACTAGCTGAAGGACCTGGCTTTGCACCGGTATATTTCATCTATTCATTTATTGTTTGTGTGTGTCGTTAAAAGATATCGACAGTATCCACTATAACAGTGACCTCCACAGCCCCCAGCCCTTAACACTGTTTCCCCCACAGTGCCCTGCCTCCTTAAAATGGGACATCCATAGCAGCCTACCCCCTTAACTTTGACCTTTACAGCTGCCTGCCCCTTTAATAGTTCCACAGCACCCCACCCCCTTAACAGTGCCCTCTACAGCACCCCTCCCCTTAACACTGACCTCCATAGGGGACAGTCCCCTTAACTGTGACCTCCATCATTCCCTGCCCCTTTAACAGAGACCTCCACAGCGCCTGCCCCTTTAACAGTGACTGCCACAGTACCCCTGCTTCCTTAAAAGTGACCTCCACAGCACCTGCCCGTTTAACAGTGACCTCCACAGCACCTGCCCGTTTAACAGTGACCTCCACAGTGGCCGCCCCTTTATTAGTGCCCTCCACAGTACCCAGTCTCCTTAACAGTGATTTCCACAATAACCCACCCCCTTAACAGTGACCTCCGCAGCAGCTGCCCCTTAAATAGTGACCTCCACAGTCCCCCACCCCTCAACAGTAACCTGCACAGCACCCACTCCTTTAACAGTGACCTCCACAGCAGCTGGCCCTTTATTTGTGACCTCCACAGTACCCTGTCTCGTTAACAGTGATTTCTGCAATAACCCGCCCCCTTAACAGTGACCTCCACAGAGCTCCATTCCCTTAAAATGACCTCCACAACACCCCGTCCCCTAAACAGTGACCTCTACAGTACCCCGCCTCCATAGCGGACCGTCCCCTTAACTGTGACCTCCACCGTTCCCTGCCCCCTTAACAGAGACCTCCACAGCGCCCGCCCCTTTAACAGTGACTGCCACAGTACCCCGCTCCCTTAACAGTGACCTCCACAGCAGTCCGCCCCTTTAACAGTGACCTCCACAGCAGCCGCCTCTTTATGTGACCTCCACAGTACCCCATCTCCTTAACAGTGATTTCCACAACACTCTGTCCCCTTAAGGGTCCATTCACACGTCCGTAGGTGTTTTGCGGTCCACAATTTGCAGACCGCATATTGCCGTCACTATAATAGAAAATGCCTTTTCTTGTCCGCAATTGCGGACAAGAATAGGACATGTTCTATTTTTTTCGGGAACGGAATTGCGGATCCAGAAATGCGGATGCGGACAGCACATAGTGTTCTGTCCGCATCCGTTTTGGCCCCATAAAAAATGAATGGGACGTGTGAATGGACCCTAACAGTGGCATCTACAGCAATCTGCCCCTTAACACTGACCTCCATAGCACACCGTCCCCTTAACTGTGACCTCCACAGCAGCCTGCCCCTAGGGTGGCCAGAGGTCCAGTTTTAGGCCGGACCGTCCGGTTTTCAGACTCGCAGGGATGTCCTTTTGAACAGCTCACTCTCACAGCACTGTGCTGTCTGAGCATGAGCTGCAGGGAGAAAGTTATCCTCCTTCCCACCCCTGCAGTTGACAGAAGTTGATTTTTACCTTAATTTTTTCAATCCCTGTCGGCTGCAGAGTGGGAGGGGAGTGGCCTAACCAGGTCAGGGGCGTGGTTATTAAGTCCATCTTTTGAGGGTGGCCTGAATGCCCACCCTACCTGCCCCCTTAACTGTGACCTCCTCAGCACTCCTCTCCCCTGCAGTGTCATCCACAACGCCCTGCCCCTTTAAAGCTGACCTACAGCAGTGAAGAAAAATGGTTGGGTTCTTATGGAAACCTGGTGTAAAACTATGTGTATGTGGAGACTAGGGGCCTGCAAGCTTCTATTGGCTGATAAGGGTCATGTGACCAGTCTTCTATTGGCTAATGCATTTATTATTTTTTTTTTATATCTCAGGAACGGTGCGTGCTAGAGAGCCGAGACCCGGTCTAAAACCTTTCTGTACACCTGATGTACCTGTGTGCCAAATTTCGTGATTGTAAATGCAACGGTGCGGATTCCTTTAGCGGATATACACACACTCAGCTTTATATATTAGATAAAGATTTGCAACTGGAATATTTCATTCATTGAGATCTAGGATGTGGTATTTTAGTGTTCCGTTTATTTATTTTTTGAGCAGTGTATATATACAGTATGATTACTCACAAAAAGGGATATTTGGCTTTTGGGTCAAATGTATGGAAAGGGTAAAATGTTCATGCTACAGTGATGATATATCATGAAAGTATGGCAATGGGGACTTCCTCATCTCAAAAAATGTATTTCAACAAAAGCCAACACCAGTGGTGGGTATACCCCAACAAAAATGTCAATAATGCCTCATTCACACGTCAGTGTTCGGTCAGTGATTTCCATCAGTGATTTTCAGCTAAAACCAGGTGCGGCTCTAAACACAGAACAGGTGCATATTGTTCCCTTATACCTTATGTCTGTGGAGGCTCCAATCCTGGTTTTGGCTCACAATCACTGATGGAAATCACTGACCAAACACTGATATATGAACGAGGCTTAACTTGTCATGTGGCCTTGAGCATCAATTACAGCTTGACAACAACGTCTCCTGCTGTTCACAAGTCGACTTAGGCTAGGTCTACATGACATTTGTCGCACGACAATTTTTATAATGGCAGTCTATGGTGTCGCACTGCAACATGCTGCGACTGCTATGCGACAGTCGCAAAAGATCCATTCGAGATGGATTTTTCTGCGACTGTTGCAGTCACAGCATGTTGCAGTGCGACACCATAGACTGCCATTATAAAAATTGTCACGCAACATTGGTGCAACTAATGTTGCAGTGTAGTTGCGACTTATTGTCGTCTTGTAGACCTAGCCTTAATGTCTGCTGAGGCATGGCATCCCACTCTTCTTGAAGGGCGGCCCCCAGGTCATTGAGGTTCTGGGGTACAGAGTTACGAGCCTCTACATGGCGACTCAGCTGATCCCATAGGTTTTCAATGTGATTCAGGTCCGGAGAAAGTGGAGGCCACTCCATTTGAGATACCCCAGTCTCCAGCAGCCATTCCCTATGATGCAACCTCAATGAGCTGGCGCATTGTCGTCCATGAAGATGAAATTAGGCCTGTGTTGTTCATGCAGAGGCACAATGACTGGATTGATGATGTTATTCAAGTAGTATGGGCTTGTCACTGTACCATTCACAAAGTATAGTGCAGTTCTGTATTGACTAGACACACCTGCCCACACTGTAACACCAGCACTACCAAAGGCTCGTCTGGTTACAACAGTGGCTGATGCATAGCGCTCTCCTTGACATCTCCAACATCGTTGGTAGCCATCATTTCTGCTCGGCGTGAATTGAATTTTATCAGTGAACATCACTGAGGCCCTTTGGTTCTTTGTCCAGCGTAGATGACGCCTGTGCCTGGTGGTGTGGTCAGGTACCCTTGCAGGGCATCTAGCACGCAGACCACACTGATGTAAATGGTTTTGAATAGTCTGACATGACACTTGAATGCCACACCACTCCAGGTACATTTAAGGGAGGTGAGAGGCACCCATCATCCGGTTCCGCAGGCCATTGTTCACAATAAAGCAGTCATCAGTGTGGGATGTGGCCAAAGGACGTCCATGTCTCTGCCTTTCTGTGACTTTTCCAGTCTCTCTGTTACAACCTGCTGATGAAACTCTGATATTCTAAGCTCAGTGATCACTTCCATCTGAGAACATCCTACAATGGCGAGTTACTGTTGATCAATTGTTAGGTAATCGTCTTGGTCTCATGATGTCAAAATGTGAACAGCATGATGAGGAGGACTGTTTAAATACCAATTCTAATTGAACCAGGAAATCTATTGGTTTTATCATGGATTGCTGTTAAGGTCCTTGTTAGCACTGACATACTGCCCATACAGGCAGAGCACACACTTGCTATGGGGCCTGTGCATTTGGGGGGCCCGGTGAGGCTGAATAGCTCCACCTCTTTTCTGACTACTGTCTCCCTTTCTCCTTTCCTCTGCTGCTGCCCGCCAACTGCCTAATCTAATTTTTTTGGTTCCTCCATGGTGTGTGTGGGATACACAGCTAGCCAATAAGCAGGAAGATGGTTCGCTCTCTGCACTGCTTATTGGCCAGCTGATTTTTAATCACCGCCTCCTGATCTCACTCTGGGCTCTGCTGCTTCACGTGGCTGCCGTATCTGTCATCATTACAGAGAATGCAGCAAAGCCCTGTGAGAGAGAGAAATAGAGGAGCCATGTCACATCCAGCCGCGCTCCGCTGCTCTGACCTCTGTGATCTGTAGCCTGGAATCTGGACTGGAGACAGCGCAGAAAGAAGCCATCAGAAGCACAGGTCCTACTCCTGGAGCCCATCCTTAGCCAGCACAGACAGGTCTAGACAGCCATTAATTCTGTAATTGACTGTTAGTGTACTACATAGATGTGTAACACAGTTATAGCGCAGGCTCAGGAGTTGAGCCTGTGCCATCAACTGTTGTTGTCAGCTATAATCTACAGCTGACACATACAGTCAGGTCCATAAATATTGGGACATCAACACAATTCTAAAGTTTTTGGCTCTATAAACCACCACAATGGATTTGAAATGAAATGAACAAGATGTGCTTTAACTGCAGACTGTAAGCTTTAATTTGAGGGTATTTACATCCAAATCAGGTGAACGGTGTAGGAATTACAACAGTTTGCATATGTGCCTCCCACTTGTTAAGGGGCCAAAAGTAATGGGACAGAATAATTATCATAAATCAAACTTTCACTTTTTAGTACTTGGTTGCAAATCCTTTGCAGTCAATTACAGCCTGAAGTCTGGACCGCATAGACATCACCAGACGCTGGGTTTCATCCCTGGTGATGCTCTGCCAGGCCTCTACTGCAACTGTCTTCAGTTCCTGCTTGTTCTTGGGGCATTTTCCCTTCAGTTTTGTCTTCAGCAAGTGAAATGCATGCTCAATCGGATTCAGGTCAGGTGATTGACTTGGCCATTGCAGAACATTCCACTTCTTTCCCTCAAAAAACTATTTGGTTGCTTTTGCAGTATGCTTTGGGTCATTGTCCATCTGCACTGTGAAGTCCAATGAGTTCTGAAGCATTTGGCTGAATATGAGCAGATAATATTGCCCGAAACACTTCAGAATTCATCCTGCTACTTTCATCAGCAGTCACATCAACAATAAATACAAGAGAACCAGTTCCATTGGCAGCCATACATGACCACGCCATGACACTACCACCACCATGCTTCACTGATGAGGTGGTATGCTTAGGATCATGAGCAGTTCCTTACCTTCTCCATACTCTTCTCTTCCCATCACTCTGGTACAAGTTGATCTTGATCTCATCTGTCCATAGGATGTTGTTCCAGAACTGTGAAGGCTTTTTTAGATGTCGTTTGGCAAACTCTAATCTGGCCTTCCTGTTTTTGAGGCTCACCAATGGTTTACATCTTGTGGTGAACCCTCTGTATTCACTCTGGTGAAGTCTTCTCTTGATTGTTGACTTTGACACACATACACCTACCTCCTGGAGAGTGTTCTTGATCTGGCCAACTGTTGTGAAGGGTGTTTTCTTCACCAGGGAAATAATTCTTCGGTCATCCACCACAGTTGTTTTCCGCGGTCTTCCGGGTCTTTTGGTGTTGCTGAACTCAGCGGTGCGTTCCTTCTTTTTAAGAATGTTCCAAACTGTTGTTTTGGCCACGTCTAATGTTTTTGCTATCTCTCTGATGGGTTTGTTTTGTTTTTTCAGCCTAATGATGGCTTGCTTCACTGATAGTGACAGCTCTTTGGATCTCATCTTGAGAGTTGACAGCAACAGATTCCCAATGCAAATAGCACACTTGAAATGAACTCTGGACCTTTTATCTGCTCATTGTAATTGGGATAATGAGGGAATGACACACACCTGGCCATGGAACAGATGAGATGCCAATTGTCCCATTACTTTTGGTCCCTTAACAAGTGGGAGGCACATATGCAAACTGTTGTAGTTCCTACACCGTTCACCTGATTTGGATGTAAATACCCTCAAATTAAAGCTGACAGTCTGCAGGTAAAGCACATCTTGTTCGTTTCATTTCTAATCCATTGTGGTGGTGTATAGAGCCAAAAATGTTAGAATTGTGTTGATGTCCCAATATTTATGGACCTGACTGTAGGTTAAGCTGGCAGGGCTGGAGCAAGCGCTAATTCTGCCATTTTAACCCTTTAGATGCAGCATGCTGATGTAACAAAAGTTATGCACATAGAGAGTAATTTATTATACTGAAATACGCCTAAATTAGGATTATTTCAGGTGCAGATGGTGGCGCAGCAGTTAGTTGTGCTGCTATCTGCGACTTTTGCCCGCTCATGCCAGGTCTAAACTTGTGGGTGTAGCGGGGAAGGGGACGGACGTAGAAAATGGTCTAAATGACATCTCAGAAGCAGTCTTACATTTAGAACTGCTGCTGTATGCGCCAAAGTTATGGAGAGGCCGGCGCCCTACATAATTTCAGCGGAACCACCGCCAGCACAGGGCCTTTATTAAGACAGACGTCTAAACCGCCGGTCTACATAAATGTGCCCCATAAAATTTATCCATAACATTTTTATTAGGTTAGCGCAATAATTATACTTTTTAGGCCTCATTCACATATCAATTTTTCACAAACACGTGCTGTCCATATTTTCTGCAGACAGCACAGATACCCATTGATTTTAATGTGCGTCACTGACACATCCATTGAAGTCTATGGGTCTGTGAAAATCACGGACACAACATGGATGGCATCTGTGTTTGGTCCATTTTTCACTCAGACACTCTGGAAATGAATTTTCAGCTGAGCATTGTCTGTGGAATACGGATGACATGTGGAGGGCAAAAAATGAAAACACATGGACTAAACACAAATCCTTCACAGACATTTTGACAGATGAAACATGGATGGTTGTTTTAACAACAAACTGACACAAAAATGTGAATGAGGCCTTACTGTGGGCACACCCCTGTTAAAATGTCAGGTTTCTGTGCTGTAAAAAAAATTAGACAAAGATGAATCATTTCAGAACTTTTTCCGCCTTTAATGTGACCTATAAATTGTACCACAATCCAAAAAAACCCCCTGAAATCTTTTAGGTGGAGGGAAGAAAACAAAACAAAAAACTAAAATAATGTGGTTGCATAGGTGTGCACACCCTCTTATAACTGGGGATGTAGCTGTGTTCAGAATTAAGCAGTCACATTCAAAATCATGTTAAATAGGAGTCAGCATACAGCTGCCATCATTTAATCTGATTAACCCCAAATAAAGTTCAGCTGCTCTAGTTGGTCTTTCCTGAAACTTTCTTAGTCGCATCCCACAGCAAAAGCCATGGTCCACAGAGAGCTTCCAAAGCATCAGGGGGATCTCATTGTTAAAAGGTATCAGTCAGGAGAAGGGTACAAAAGAATTTCCAAGGCATTAGATATACCATGGAACACAGTGAAGACAGTCATCATCAAGTGGAGAAAATATGGCACAACAGTGACATTACCAAGAACTGGACGTCCCTCCAAAATTGATGAAAAGACAAAGAAAAAACTGGTCTGGGAGGCTCCCAAGAGGCCTACAGCAACATTAAAGGAGCTGCAGGAATATCTGGCAAGTACTGGCGGTGTGGTACATGTGACAACAATCTCCCGTATTCTTCATATGTCTCGGCTATGGGGTAGAGTGGCAAGACGAAAGCCTTTTCTTACGAAGAAAAACATCAAAGCCATGCTACATTTTGCAAAAACACATCTGAAGTCTCCCAAAAGCATGTGGGAAAAGGTGTTATGGTCTGATGAAACCAAGGTTGAACTTTTTGGCCATAATTCCAAAAGATATGTTTGGCCCAAAAACAACCCTGCACATCACCAAAAGAACACCATACCCACAGTGAAGCATGGTGGTGGCAGCATCATGCCAAGGGGCTGTTTTTCTTCAGCTGGAACTGGGGCCTTAGTTAAGCTAGAGGGAATTATGAACAGTTCCAAATACCAGTCAATATTGGCACAAAACCTTCAGGCTTCTGCTAGAAAGCTGAACATGAAGAGGAACTTCATCTTTCAGCATGACAACGACCCAAAGCATACATCCAAATCAACAAAGGAATAGCTTCACCGAAGGAAGATTAAAGTTTTGGAATGGCCCAGCCAGAGCCCAGACCTGAAGCCGATGGAAAATCTGTGGGGTGATCTGAACAGGGCTGTGCTGTGCAAATCTGACAGATTTGGAGTGTTTTTGCAAAGAAGAGTGGGCAAATCTTGCCAAGTCAAAATGTGCCATGCTGATAGACTCATACCCAAAAAGACTGAGTGCTGTAATAAAATCAAAAGGTGCTTCAACAAAGTATTATGCAAACATATTATTATTTTTTCTTCCCTCCACCTAAAAGATTTCAGTTTGTTTTTCAATTGAGTTGTACAGTTTATAGGTCACATTAAAAGGTGGAAAAAGTTCTGAAATGATTTATCTTTGTCTCATTTTTTTTACATCACAGAAACCTGACATTTTAACTGTACAGATATAGTTATAATACTGGGGCCACTAAAATGGGCAATATTTAATATTGGGTGTATTATAACGGCATTATCACTACTGGGGGGTTTGTGGGGGTATCATTATTATTAGGCACAATATTGAGGGCACTATTACTAATACTAATTATAATAATACTAAACTCTTGAGCATTATCACTGTAGGGGGCATTATTACTAATGAGGGTACTCAGAGAATTGTTACTATTGGTCAGACTTTTGGGAGCACTTTGAGGAATAAGTATAGTATACGGGAGTAGTGGCGAGCACAGCAGGGACATTATTGCAGGTAGCAGCAGGATAACACTGTTGGGGAAACAGGAGTGGGGGGGGGGTTGTGATAAAAAATTAGGAACTAAGATGTTTGGGTGGCTAAAATAATTTGTCATAGCGGTCTGGTGCAAATGGAGAAGATGAGGAAAGAACTTCTGCTTCAGAGGAGATGTCACTGCATGTAAGGGTACTTTCACACTTGCGTTGTTCGATTCCGTTGCCTGAACTGCCTGCCTGATCAGGCAAACTGTATGCAAACGCATGTCATTTTTTCTGACTGATCAGGCATTTTTCAGACTGATCAGGATCCTGATCAGTCAGAAAAATGCATTGCAATAACAGATCCGTTTTTCCGTTGTCATCAGGCAAAACGGATCCGGTATTTATTTATTTTCTCATTTTTAAAGGTCTGCGCATGCGCAGACTGGAAGGACGGATCCGGCATTCCGGTATTTTGAATGCCGGATCCGGCACTAATACATTCCTATGGAAAAAAATGCCAGATCCGGCATTCAGGCAAGTCTTCAGTTTTCTTCGCCGGAGATAAAACCGTAGCATGCTGCGTTTTTCTCTTTTGCCTGATCAGTCAAAATGACTGAACTGAAGACATCCTGAACGGATTACTCTCCATTCAGAATGTATGGAGATATTCCTGATCAGTTATTTTCCAGTATAGAGCCCCTGTGACGGAACTCCGTGCCGGAAAAGAAAACCGCTAGTGTGAAAGTAGCCTAAGAGGTATGTAGTGCTGTATGTAGTGTCCAAGTGAAATATGCCTGTATCAGTGTATCTGTGTTCTAAGGTCGCAGATAGTTGCGGACAAAGATGGAACAGCTGTCGGGAATAGTGATTCCTGTCTTGATTAGGGCCACCCAGACATAACTTTACTTGGGGCCCCAGAAATGTCAAGTCCGCCCGTGCATATGTAGATCTGAATGTGTGCCTGTTTCCTCCTACCCCCAAGGAATCAGAAGGACTAGCTTGAAAGTTAGGTTTTCCTGTATTTTTCTTCCATTTTTTTTATAACTGTTTTGCTTGTCTTTTCTCATTTTAATATATATATATATACACACTCACCTAAAGAATTATTAGGAACACCATACTAATATGGTGTTGGACCCCCTTTTGCCTTGAGAACTGCCTTAATTCTACGTGGCATTGATTCAACAAGGTGCTGATAGCATTCTTTAGAAATGTTGGCCCATATTGATAGGATAGCATCTTGCAGTTGATGGAGATTTGAGGGATGCACATCCAGGGCACGAAGCTCCCGTTCCACCAAATCCCAAAGATGCTCTATTGGGTTGAGATCTGGTGACTGTGGGGGCCATTTCAGTACAGTAAACTCATTGTCATGGTCAAGAAACCAATTTGAAATGATTCGAGCTTTGTGACATGGTGCATTATCCTGCTGGAAGTAGCCATCAGAGGATGTATACATGTTCTCATTCTGTTTACGCCAAATTCGGACTCTACCATTTGAATGTCTCAACAGAAATCGAGACTCATCAGACCAGGCAACATTTTTCCAGTCTTCAACAGTCCAATTTTGGTGAGCTCGTGTAAATTGTAGCCTCTTTTTCCTATTTGTAGTGGAGATGAGTGGTACCCGGTGGGGTCTTCTGCTGTTGTAGCCCATCCGCCTCAAGGTTGTGCGTGTTGTGGCTTCACAAATGCTTTGCTGCATACCTCGGTTGTAACGAGTGGTTATTTCAGTCAACGTTGCTCTTCTATCAGCTTGAATCAGTCGGCCCATTCTCCTCTGACCTCTAGCATCCACAAGGCATTTTTGCCCACAGGACTGCCGCATACTGGATGTTTTTTCCTTTTCACACCATTCTTTGTAAACCCTAGAAATGGTTGTGCGTGAAAATCCCAGTAACTGAGCAAATTGTGAAATACTCAGACCGGCCCGTCTGGCACCAACAACCATGCCACGCTCAAAATTGCTTAAATCGCCTTTCTTTCCCATTCTGACATTCAGTTTGGAGTTCAGGAGATTGTCTTGACCAGGATAAGGTTGACTAGATAATTGCATTAATGAGAAATAGAACAGGTGTTCCTAATAATTCTTTAGGTGAGTGTATATAAGCACTGAACCCCCTTTTTGTATTAACCCTTTCAGTCCTTGGCAATTTTCAATTTTTTTTTGTATTTTCGTTTTTTCACTCCCTGCCTTCCCAGAGCCATAACAAATGTCATTTTTCCATTTACATAAGTTGTACTTTCCAATGGCTTGATTTAGTATTGAATACAATGTAGTAAGAAGCTGGCAAAAAATTCCAAATGGAGTGGAATTGAAAAAAAATGCAATTCCACCATTATTTAATCTTTTTTTTTTCGTTATAGCGTCCACAGAATGAGAATTTTTTTGGGACAATGGCTATGATCTTTATTTTTTTATGTTTATTTTGACGGTATTATGGGGAGAAAAGGAATAATTTGAATTTTTAGCAAATTTAGCAATTTTTTTTGTTTTTGTTTTTTTAAGTCCCATTAGGGAACATGAATATAGAATCTTCAGATCGCTTCTCCCTTACCCTGCAATGAATTAGCATTGCAGTGTATGAAAGATTCGTTGCTGGCCTCCATAAAGAACAACAGCTGCAATAGTCTGGGATTCTTCCTAAGGCTTCGGGCTATTAAAGAGAAAGAATGGCTTCCCTGATCTCTGGTAAAGCCGCCTCAGATGCTGTGGCATATTGCTTGGATATGCCACTACCGTCGCATAGGTGGATAGGTCTGGGACCTGCTCCTATGTCGAGAACAGGGAGTCTAAGGTGAATGTAGAGCAGCCACATATGCACCCTCCATTCAATCAGAGTTCTGAAAATTGCTGATTTAGGCTGGGTTCACACGGGCGTTACGGGTGACGTGAGGGGAAAAGATGCGGGTGCGTTGCGGGAAAATGCACGATTTTTACCCGCAAGTGCAAAGCGTTTTAATGCGTTTTGCACGCGCGTGAGAAAAATCGGCATGTTTGGTACCCAAACTTCTTCACAGGGGTTTGGGTTAGGTGTTGTGTAGATTTTATTATTTTCCCTCATAACATGGTTATAAGGGAAAATAATAGCATTCTTAATACAGAATGCTTAGTAAAATAGGGATGGAGGGGTTAAAAAAATTTTTTTCTTACTCACCTCATCCACTTGTTCGCTCAGCCCGGCTTCTGTTCTGTCTTCTTCTTTGATGATCTGTGAGGAAAAGGAACTGTGGTGACGTCACTGCGCTCATCACATGATCCATCACCATGGTGATGGATCATGTGATATGCACAGTGACGTCACCACAGGTCCTTTTCCTCAAAAAAAAGAAGAGAAGTCGGGCTGAGCGAGCAAGTGGATTAAGGTGAGTTAAATAATTTTATTTATTTTTTTTTACTATTTTACTATGCATTCTGTATTAAGAATGCTATTATTTTCCCTTATAACCATGTTATAAGGGAAAATAATAATGATCGGGTCCCCATCCCGATCGTCTCCCAGCAACCATGCGTGAAAATCGCACCGCATCCGCACTTGCTTGCGTTTTCACAAACCCCCATTCATTTCTATGGGGCCTGCGTTGCGTGAAAAACGCACAAAATAGAGCATGCTGCGATTTTCACACAACGCACAAGTGATGCGTGAAAATCACCGCTCATGTGCACAGCCCCATAGAAATGAATGGGTCCGGATTCAGTGCGGGTGCAATGCATTCACCTCACGCATTGCACCCTCATGGAAATCTCGCCTGTGTGAAAAGGGCCTTAGCAGTCCCCGAGTGGTAAGCGGACAGGTGGCCCGCTTGCTCTCCATTCACTGCTTTGAGACCTCCGAAAATTGTGCAAGTGCAGTGCACTCTCCATGTGGGAGGCCCAGTTCTTAAGATAGGTGCAGGTCCCAACACTAGGATCTGGTCCTATCTGACATTTGTGGCATATTCTAGCAATATGCCACCAATGTTTAGATGGGAAACCCTCTTATAGCAGAGGGGTTAATACAGAATGGTGTCACCTGGGCGGATGAATCTACTGCCTGGAAATAAAAAGAATAGAAACATGATCATATAAACTAGATAACTTACCAGTGATATCACGGAATGTAAATGTATGGATACTCCATCCAAACGTGATGAAGACACTTCAGGAACATAAAAACGCACATTGCCCTATCACAGGAGGGTTATTATGGGGGCAGACATCTTTATGGGAAAAGATTCAGTAAAACTTGTCTTTTATTGACATGAATTCCTGCTCTTTCTGGGCTTTGAAGTTCAGGAGGTGGTCCTATCAGTGATTGACAGCTACCTCTATATGCACAGTCAGGGCTGGACTGGCCTCTATATGCACTGGCAGGGCTGGACTGCCCATCTGGTGGTGCAAGAGAAGGCCACCCACTCCAGCATCGCTAGGCCAAATCATTCGGGGCTTTGGCCCCAAATGTTTTGCTCAGGGCCCTGAAAGTAGAGGCACAGGAGCCAATGTTTCCTGGTCCAGCAATTCACTTTCATAGGCCACAAACCACTAGGCCTGAAAGCTATCCGGTGGATAAGGGAGTCACGAGGTGATTCATCACAACAGTCTGTGCCAAGTCCCAGGCAGCCCAATGACTTCATTGCTACCAACTACACTGGGATGCAAGGAACTCGGGTAAGAGGAGCGTGGCCTGCTTTGCAGACAGAAGACACGAGGGGGTTTTACCCTTTACTCGAGTGTCCATGGATGTTTGTCTCTAATAGACAATCCTTTCATACCAAAATTCATTGACTGTTTAGGTAGCGCAAAAACACCGGACAGGGACAAATATTTCTAATAGATACTGTATTTACTGTTTCTATTTTTTTGGAAAACATACTGTACATAAAAAATATAAAAAATAAATAAATGTTTTGGCATTCAGTGTCCAAATAATACAGCCATACAATGCCTAAATAGTAAAGACATTACTTGTAAAGGCCCTGATGCTTTCTACAGCAGAGAAGGTACATCACTGGGGACCTTGAGCAATTGTACAGCTGGTAATGCCCTAAAACCAGTTCTGAAATCTGCAATTGTGTGAAAATATCCTTAAAGGGGATGGCCACCTTTTTGGGGGGTTTTAGCAAATCCTCCTCTTGGCCAGACCTGCAAAGGGGAAGCATATTCGCCTGCTCCACGCCACTGGGTCCTGGCTCCATAGCGCCCTGGTCTTGGCTACCTTGCTCGGGTCTCCCGCTGTAAACATCTGCTTTGATGCTGCAGCAGTGGTGACCTGACCTCTGTTGCATCTTGTCAATTGGCCAAGTGATGCAATAGGTTGCAGTCATTGGTTGCAGCGGCGTCAAAGCGGATGTTTACAGTGGGGAACCTGAGCAAGGCAGCCAAAGCCAAGGAACAAAGGAGCTGGGACCCAACAGTAGGGAACAGATAAGTATGCTTCCTTTCAGCAGGTCTGGACAGGAGGGGGGTTTTCAAAATAGTATTTAATAGTATTTACCATTATTCTCACACTTAAAGGGGTTACCCAACCCCTATAGTGACCCCCCCAAATTCCCCAGGCCCCTACTATACAATATACTTACCTACTCCCCAGCACCCGCATCCCTCCTGATCTCTGCATGGCCACCGTTGCAACTCCCTGTTGTGCGGATCAAAACACCTGGCGACGGGGGGAGCAGCCAATAGCAGGCCGTGACGGGTGCTGAGGAGCATTCGGGGGGGTGGGGGGGGCTCATTATACAGGTTGGATAACCCCTTTAATGGTAACAGACAAAATTTATAGTTAATGGATTTTATGTAGATTATGCAATAAAACAATAAAAAAGTAACAGTAAAAGGAAAAATAAACAAACACAAAAAAGAATAGCAATCATTGTTTATCTAAAAAGAATACCAAAACCAAAAAATACATTAAAAATAAAAATCACAACATATACAAATGATACAAAATAAATAGGATAGATTGCAAATCTACAACACAATTTGATAAATTATAATATTAATTTGAATAACTATCGGCCCATGTAAATTTATACACTTCATTTGTAAATGTTTTTTTTTTTGTGCTTAAATGAAAATGTATATACAACAGTTTTTGGATACCACAGTGTGAATATATGCAATTGTACATTATACTACATGATACTGTAACACATAACACTTTAATAATACAGAATGTTGGTAAATCACAGCTTCAGATTAGAGCACATTCCTGACGTTTTTGGGAAGAATATTCTGAAACCAAATTTGCAGGTTTTTATATGATTTTAGCTGATATTTTTTCCTAAACACATTTGCTTAATCCAAAAAGCATTTTATATAGTGGAAAAATTCTGGATTTTACATAGATTTTATTTTTTTCCTAGTAAACATCCATAAAAAGTCACATCAATGAAAAAAATATCTGTATTATAAAGTATTCTATCTGATTATACCTTTATATTGCATACTATTTTTTAAATATATAGTAGATGGTAAAAAAAAACTAAAAAGTTTCATAACTCCCTCATCTACCTTTGTGGTCTTTATCGACACAAAAATTGCATATTAAAATTGCAATTACCGGTAAGCTAGCAAAGCTTTTGAAGGCACATACATTCACGGTAGCTTTAATTAAAGAGGAAAAACTTTGAAAAAACAAAAACAAAACTATATTCCCTGTGAAGAATAAAATTATTAAAGCACATAGAATGAGAACATTCTCCGGTCTCAGATGAATTCAGCAGTAATCCAAAAAAATGTTTTTATGTAATCATGCCACTATGCATCATAGCAGTCATATGGGGGAGGTGAAACCAATCTAACTCGGACCATAAATTCTATAACAAAAAATTACATCAGCAGGGATGTGCTTCCAACAAACAATAAAAACTTTTTGGGGACAAACAATTGTAGTAACGATCATTCATCCCCCGACACCATACAGCAGCCATCATTGGTGCATGTTATTACAGGTAACAAACGGGCAATGATCTGGAATGACTGTTCTTCTTTCGAATCATTGCCTGCTCTGTCGGCCACAAAAAGGTGACCAATTTCTGTTTTTGATATCTGTAACATAATTTTTTAGGGGTTACTAAAGTTTGGATACATATTTACTCAATAAATATTTAGAAAGATAATTAGTAACATTGCTCATGTAAAATCTAATTTGAACTAGCGTCATCTTGGTCTCATTTATCAATATTTTGAGTTACAAGACTCAAAATCGAATAAATGACAAACCACAGGCACTCAATAAATATACTGAAATGCCTTAAAACAAAAATATTATTTCCTAATTTGTGATACAAACCTTTTCAAGGGGAAAAAAAAACTATACTCTACCCCCTCCCTCCCCCCCCCCAAAAAAATCTATATTTTACTAGAGGACATTACATTACTAACTTCGATATTTATGAGGAAATGCACCCTTTGTTGGTTATTAAATTATATGTAAAATAACAGTACTAAATAAAGGTCACCATGAAACAGGCAACAACTGCAAGCGATAATAGTGGTAGACAGTTGGCCCATCTCCATTTTCTTTGAGTCTCACACCATTTTGGTCAACAAATTAAGTACAGGTGAAACTCGAAAAATTAAAATATCGTGCAAAAGTTCATTTATTTCAGTAAAGCAACTTAAAGGGTGAAACTAACATATGAGTTAGACTCATTACATGCAAAGCGAGATATTTCAAGCCTTTATTTGTTATAATTTGGATGATTATGGCTTACAGCTTATGAAAACCCCAAAGTCACAATCTCAGGTGCCCTTTGCTCAGGGGGTATGGATTAATTAGCTGACTAGAGTGTGACACTTTGAGTCTAGAATATTGAATCTTTTCACAAAATTCTAATTTTAAGCTGCATTAATGCAATTCCTTTTAATTTGCATTACTGAAATAAATGGACTTTTGCACGATATTCAAATTTTTCGAGTTTCACCTGAATTTTCTTGAACAAAATGGGACTTCTGGATAGTTTCTATAGAGTTTAGTGATTTTATCTAGTCATAGAAGCTTCTAATATACTTATATTGTATAGGTTATAAACATTATCGAATGTATTGCTCTGGTAGAATCATCGGTACATTATTTTTACTTGCCTGTTCAAAATGGCCGCCTCAATGCAACAGTTTTTGACAAATCATAAAAAGAACTTAAAGAAGCAGGTGTGAGAACTTCAACTTTTATAATAATGAATATCATAAAAAAAGGTAACTTTATGACACTCCATTATTATGTATAAATTACAATATTTCAATCAGAAGCAAAAAATAAAAATAAAATAGAAACCTTTGCATAATAAAATTAGCTCCTGCTACATAAAATATATAGTGTTTGTTAGATTATGGTAGTGAACCTCCAGACTGATGAGTTCAGTCAAGGATTTTGGGGGTGAAATGCTTTGTGTCTCATTAAGATTTTTCATTCAAGCTTATGACAAAACCTTCTGAGGTGCTCCCTAACATTACTGAGAGGCTCATGTCCTTCCTGTCCACCCCGGTTTAGACACAAAGAGCATAAAAAACTCCCTAAACTACCATTATTTACAGGAATGCTACTTGTATACGGCTGCTAAAATACTTTGGCAATGCCAAAGTTGTCCCTAACTAGTTGAGTCTCTCTAAAACAGAGAGCAAGAAACAGGCTTAGATGGTTGTCACAGTGGTCACTAAGACATATTGTCTAGAAATTTTTTGTGCAAAATAACATGAAAAAAATATACATAATAAATAAAATACCACTGTGTAGGTCTATAGGGTAGTGGTAGACAGTACCATATTAAGTCGTGTTATCTAAAGGTTTCATGCCCATGTAAGGGGGCGGGTTCACATCAACATTAGGAATTCAGTTATTGCTTTCCGTTATAACCAGTTATACCCGTTATAACAGAATTCATAAGACGGAATTCTAAAACGGAAACGTTTAGAGGCATTCCGTTTTGATCTGTCATGATAGAGGTCTTGTTTCCGTTATGCAGGGCGGAAAAAAAAAATGTTATAACGGAAAGCAATAACGGAATTTATAACGTTGATGTGAACCCGACCTAACTCTGTTCATTGAACCAATGAGTCAAAGAAGAGTACCAAGTCTGACAACACCAAAGGACAGTCTGACAGGACCAGAGGATGGTCTGCTCCTAACGTAAGAAACCAGTATAATATAATAATCAATAATATACCAGTAAAGCTACCAAAGGCTAATCATACCTGCATCTCGAAACTCCACTTTTCACCAGTGACTATGAAAAAAATCTACCAACCAAGGTTTTGTGGAAGCTTTGGGTTCCCTCAAGACTTGTGCAAGGTTCCCTGGAAGACAGCATTAGCTGCCACTTTAGAGTCGGATGGAGTAGTTTTAGAACAGTAATGTCGCAACTGTGGCTCTCCAAGGACTGTCAAGTTCATATTGGGAGTTGCTGTTTCACAACAGCTGGAGAGCTAAAGGTTGGAGACTACGGTTTCAGAGGTTCTTCGGCAGGAGGACATTCTGTCATGGATTCCTACGTGATAATAAGTTGGAAACTGCCGACTACAGTTTTATGGAACTACCTACATTGTAACAAATAATCTCATCACTGAAAATGACTGAAGAAACCTGACCAAAATAATTCATTCTGCTGACGCTTCCTTGCCTCATCCTACTTCTTGGCCATGACGATCATCCATGTCGATGGCGATCAGGTAAGCATAGAAGGGAAGGCTGCGCCTGCATGTAAGGTGGCCTTCTCTTCAACCAGCTGATCTGATATTGATGACCTATCCTGAGGATAGGTCATCAACATTAAAATCCCGGAAAACCCCTTTAAAGGGCCGGTAACAACTGGCTTAAACAAATATGGTAAAAATTATATATATAACACAGCATCATTTATGGATAAGATGGCTCCCCTACAAATGGCTACGACATTCAAATATCACAGTGCAGGTGTCATCTAGACCGCAGGATTACATTAATCTGAACTTGCTACCTCTACTTGATAAGAGCACTAAGAAGGTGACCAGTTGGTGTAAGCTACCACTCTCAGTTATTGGATGAGCCAACTTAGTTAAGATGGTGTTGATGCCACAATTTCTTTATGCTGTATACTACACAATAGATCTGTTTGGATACCAATGCGCCACTTTTATAAAATCCAGGGTTTGTTTTGATCTCTAATATGGATCAAGCAGTCTCCAAGAATCCGCTTAGAAACCCTACAAAGAGATAAGGACAATGGGGGATTGGCGATCCTCAACCCATAGCTGTACTTTCTGGCGGCACAAGCCCAACAATGCAAAACACAGGGTCTAATGGGAAGTTTGGGTCCGGTGGGTGCGCTGGTATCTTACCTAATGGGAGGGAGGCCACCAGGATATATACTGGAGCTTGGCTCAGTTATACGTCCCCCAGACAATGTCCCGAGTGTGCATCTATTCTGTAAAATTTGGCAGAAGCTGAGAGATATTACTAAACTTTCGGGATGCAGCGCCCTTACCCCACTCTTGAACAATCATAATTTGACAGAGGTAAAGGGATTAGCTGGTTTTGGTACATGGGAGAAAAAGGGACTATACTGGGTGTCACAATTGTACATCAATGGGACAATTAAAAGGTTTGAACAAATAAAAGCAGAGTTTGACCTCCCGAACTCTTTCTTTTATCAGTATTTACAACTTCGGCATGCCCTAGCAACACAGGGCAAGACAACGGATCTTACCGTACATACTTCTATGGTGGCGGAGCAGATTAGAAGTGGGGGAGGGACTAAGGGGGTGATTTCTTTTTTTAATAAATTATTGCCTTCATTTTATCAGGAACATTTTCCACTGTCAGTACGGGAGAAGTGGTCTCGGGACATGGGTCCCTTAACAGATTCACAATGGTCAGAGGGGTCATCTATGGGTTCCTCATTGTCACTGTGTGAGGCACACAGACTCTCACAACTATTTTTGATACATAGGGTCTATAGGACACCCATATTCCTTCATAGGTTAGGTATACGCGACACGTCTATTTGCCCTAAATGTGGTATTCCTGACGCACATCTACTCCATATGTTCTGGGAATGTCCTGCTCTAGGCTCCTTCTGGCGTGCAGTACTGGATGTTATTTTTGAAGTATATGTATGTAATTAGACTCCCTGCTGAACCATTAACATGTATATTGGGCCTACTGCAGGATGACTCCACAGAGGGACCTAATATTGGTATAAATAGATTACTGTATCAAGCCAGGAAACTAATAGCCAAATACTGGATCAATACCACTGTACCAACCAAAGAGGAGTTCATTGCACGTATGAATGTGATAATTGAGCTAGAGAAGGGAGTGTATTATAAGAGAGGCTCTATTAAAAGGTTTGACGCTATATTGGGGCCGTAGATGGCAACACAAAGATTGCCCTCCAGGCGCCTATTATCTCTTCGATTGGGGAGGGGTAGTGCTCGGTAAAGATAAGGTGGGGACAGTTTAGCTTTGTTTGACCGTTAGGATATACTTGTGACAAGAAATGTATCATTACAGGTCGGGAAGGGAGAGAGAGATGTGGTTTAAGTGCGTTATGGTGCGGTTCAGGGAAGGGAGGGGGTTGGGCTAGGTGATTGAGTATGTTTTGTTTATGATTGTGGAGGTACCCAAATTGGGTCTGTATTTTGCACATGAATCTGTGTTATCTTTGTTTATGTATAAAAGCCAAAGAAAAATCAATAAAAAATTATTTGATAAAAAAAAAAAAAATCATATATAACATATACATGGCGTCTTTGCTTTAGGTACAATGACTACTTTTTATATACACAGAGCTGACTTCTTTTTCCAGCACTGTACATAGAAATGACTAAGGCCTGTTTTATACTTGCGTTGTTTTCCGGTATTGAGATCCGGCAGAGAATCTCAATACCAGAAAAAAAAGTTTCAGTTTAGTCCTCATGCGTCCCGTTCCGGCAGCATTCCATTTTGTGACCAGACACAAAACTATTGGCAAGCTGCGGTTTTGTGTCCAGTCATAAAAACGGATCCAGCACTGAAAACAATGTAAGTCAATGGTAACAAATTCATTTTTTTTAGGAGCCTAAAAAAAACTGATCCGTCACCCATTGACTTTCAACGTATTTAGTGATGGATCTGTTTTTTAGAGTTTTGATTTCACACAACCGTATCCTAACGGAACGGATGTGTCCTGATGTGTAAAATCAAAAACGGATCTGTTTAATTCTGGTATTCAGATCCTCTGCCGGATCTAAATACCAGAATTAACAATGCAAGTGTGAAAGTAGCCTAATTCACTTCAGTCTCTGCCCCAATACTGTTAGAGGAGCTACAATATTTTGCACCACTTGAAGAAAAAGAAACCTATGCCTGGAGGGGCGGTGCAGGATTTCTGTCTTTGGTGTTCCTTGCTTCGCCCCTTCAGTCCCTGCACTACGCATAACACAGAAGTTCAGTTTTTCTTGGAGTTCTCCTTTAAATAACTATGGACAAACCAGGCAACTTGCTGATAGTGGTCTGATACTGGAACATATAAGCCTTGGTTCAGTTACTGAACCCATAGCACCAGTTAAAGGGCTTCTGTCACCCCACTAAAGTAATTTTTTTTTTTGGGGCTAGTTAAATTACCTATATTGCGATATATGAAAATATAATTGTGTTACTTACTTTGATTCAGCAGTTTCTTCTAAAAACGAAGTTTTATAATATGTAAATTAGGTCTCTACCAGCAAGTAGGGCGGCTACTTGCTGGTAGCAGCTGCAGAAAACCGCCCCCTCGCCGTGTTGATTGACAGAGCCAGCCGGGATCTCCTCCTCATTTTTGAAATGCCGACAGGGCTGGCCGGAGGAGGAGATCCCGGCTGGCCCTGTCAATCAACGTGACGAGGGGGCGGTTTTCTGCAGCAGCTACCAGCAAGTAGACGCCCTACTTGCTGGTAGAGACCTAATTTACATATTATAAAACTTCGTTTTTAGAAGAAACTGCTGAATCAAAGTAAGTAAGACCATTATATTTTCATATATCGCAATATAAGTAATTTAACTAGCCCCAAAAAAAAAAAAGACTTTAGTGGGGTGACAGAAGCCCTTTAAGATCTGGAAATATCCACAAGGATTAAATATCCAATATATGACATTTTTGTTGTATCAGGAAAAAGATAAAAGAACAAGAACATATCACAAAAACATACAAGTTAACTAGCAACAAAATATGTTGGAATTCACTGGAAGTTAGCTGCCCTTAAAGTTGATTAACACTGGCTCATCAAATATAAACTCTAGAATCTTAAAAAAAAAAAAAAAGGCTTCCTTGTCTGTTTGGCTGCTTTTACGGTAAGCAGTATACAGGTGAAACTCCAAAAATTAAATTATCGTGCAAAAGTTCATTTATTTCAGTAATGCAAATTAAAATTTGAATTTTGTGAAAAGGTTCAATATTCTAGGGTCAGCTAATTAATCCATACCCCCTGAGCAAAGGGGACCTGAGATTGTGACTTTTGGGTTTCATAAACTGTAAACCATAATCTTCCAAATTATAACAAATAAAGGCTTGAAATATCTCGCTTTGCATGTAATGAGTCTCATATGTTAGTTTCACCTTTTAAGTTGCATTACTGCAAAAAAATGAACTTTGCACAATATTCTAATTTTTCGAGTTTCACCTGTAGAAAAACATATATTTCCTACTGGAAACAGTCAACAAGTGGCTATTGCCTGATCTGTAATTCTTTATATGTGTATTTATTAGTACATTTAGTACAAACAAGTGGCCTGCATTTAATTCCTGTCCACAATGATATCTCGGTGCCCCATAACAGATGAAAATCCAATGGAAAAACAAAACAAAAATAATTGCAATAAAACTACAGACATAATAAGATCTGTCAGCAGTAATCAAGCTGTTTGTTGATGGTTTCCAAGGCAACAGTTTGGCTTTTTAAGGCTACAAAGAGTAAAAATGAACTTCTACTGATACTTGAGAACAACAAAAACATCATGGCAACCGGTTACAAAGATAAAATATTTTAGAGTTGCTAACGACTCTGCCAACGATTGCCAAAAGCAGAATAAACCAAAAGGCCAGAAACCACATGGAGAATGGAAATTCTGTCAATTATAGTTGAAAACTGACAAATTTGGAAAAGATCAGAAGTAACACCTAAGGAATTTATAAAGCACACAGCATAGAACTTGCTTCGTGACAGAGTATGGCAGAAACTAACACTATAAAAAGCAGAACAAACAAAAAATTCCAAGTTTATTTTATCATAGGCAACATGTAACAAACTAAAATACAATTTCCTACGCATTTCACATGGACCCTGCACGCACAGCCATAGCATATGCTTTGTGAACGCAAAACGCGTAGGTTACTGTATTTTAATTTTGTTGTGTGTCCCAAGATGAAATAAACTTGTCATTTTAGCTGATTTTGATGTATCGCAGGAACTAAACTGACTGGCACATGAGTGGCATGTTCAATTCCATTAACAGGAATAAAACTTACCAATCAAAAAGACCAATGAATCCCAAACGGGGAAAGAAGGAAAACATTTTCCAATATTTGGGTTCACTCCGGTGTTATTGCTGACCAGGGATATAAAATCATGGCGTCCGGACTCTCTGCACCCACACCAATCAGCGGTTTAAAGGGGCTGATGGCACTTGGCGAGTGCAGCGGCCTTGTCCTTGTTTATAATGATCCGGAATGCTTAACCCTGCAATTTTAGTAGCGGCTACGCTCTGCATTGCAGCTGGGCACCTATTAGGAGAGCGGCAACCAATGGACCAGAGTGGTGGCATGAAAATCCGTTTCATTCACACGAATAGGGGTTGGTTTGGTAGTACACTCATGAATGGGCAAAGTGCAGAAACGTCTGCAACAAATCATGTGCATGTGAATAGATGTCTTTCTATAAAACTTTACCGGAGAATGTCTGTACAGGGGATATAGCATTCTCTCTCTAGGAATGCCTTTTTGGCCTGGTATAGAGGGCAAACTGGTCAGAATACATGGCAAATAGGGTACAGGTCCCCCAGAGAGGACAATAATAATAATGATGTTTTATTTCACTGTTCAGCCACAGGAAAGTAATCATTAGTAAATCATGTAAAATAACTCAAGCTTCACAGGGGTCCGATCGCCTTTTTCTTTAAACAAAAAACAGAAACTGATACAAGAAGTGAGGTAAATAGTCTTTGAGACTATCCTCCTACCCCATCTATGTGCGTAAAAAAAAAATCCCCATTTTTGGTTAAAAAAAATTAAAATAAATTGAATTGCGAGAATAATTTCAGTGTGTCCACTGTGGAAAACACGCTCCATGTGGTAGCGTGATTTCCCATTATGGACACAGATTCTTTCAAGGGACCGCTTGGCATTACAATTGTTTATAATGCTGTGCGTCTCTGCCTGAGCCTACATCTACTGACCTGTGCTGACATAATGCTGTCAGTATAAGGCTACTTTCACACTCGCGTTTGGTGCAGATCGGTCATGGCTCCAGCAATGATCATGTAAGTTGGGCCTTAAAAGGGTTGTTTGGCCATTTACAGGTTTTTAAAAAGACTCCCCATGGTGTATAATATTAAGGTAAGTCCATACTAACCAGGCCGATCCTCCTTTCCGTTGCTTCCACACCGGTCCCTAATTCCTGCTCCCTCTTGACGCACAGGAAATAATAGCTCAGCCAATCGTTGGCTTAGACAGGTCACTGTTGAGGCAGTGATTGACTCTGCAAGCATTTCCTGCATTTGAGATGGAGCAGGAAGCAGAATCCAGTGGGGGACCATGAAGGGTTGGAAAGGAGGCGGCAGGGGATCGGGAAGGTATTTACTTATTTTAGACTATGGGGGAAAAAAGGCTTATTTTGGTGTGTCCACTCCACTGTGGAAAACACGCTCCATGTGGTAGTGTGATTTCCCATTTGGCTCCGTTTGGCTCAGTTTCGTCAGACGGACACCAAAACGCTGCAAGCAGCCTCCAGAGCGGAATGGAGACGGAACAGAGGCAAACTGATGCATTCTGAGCGGATCCTTTTCCATTCAGAATGCATTAGGGCAAAACTGATCCGTTTTGGACCGCTTCTAAGAGCCCTGAACGGATCTCACAAACGGAAAGCCAAAACGCCAGTGTGAAAGTAGCCTAATTCAGTGGATGCAAGGTCGGCCAGAGACACATTATAATACTGTGCGGTCCTGTGAAAAGAGCAGTGTCCATAACAGGAAATCGCGGTCCCACAATGGACGCGCTCATCTGAGGTTGCCTAACAAAATGTAAATGGTCGGACAACCCTTATAAAGAGTTTCTCCAAAACAAGAAATGATGACATAAGGCTATGATATGCCATCACTTTTTGACATGAGGGGGTCTGACTCCCGGGACCCTCACCATTCCTCAGAGGAGAGAGGTTACAGCGCACTGCAGCTCCTGCACAATGATGACACTCTTTGCCACCTGCCACTCAGACCCTTCGTTCAGCGGGGACCCAGAGGTCTGACCCGCGCCAATCATGATATTTATGCCATAACATTTTATTATGGGAATAATAGTTTGTCTACTTCAGAGAACACCTCTATATTACATAAAAATGCACCAAAATTAGCATCATAGCTACAACAAACCATCAACTTCAAATCATTCTACAGCAGCCATGTAAGATACAAGAGATATTTCTGCTGGCACCATCAAATTCATAAATAAAGTCAAGGAAACAAATTACTTCTCCACAATATGTGCAGTTTACTGGCAATATATGCAAATTACTGGCATATTTGTGCCTCTGCCCAATTTGATTCCTATGCTGCTGTGAGTTCAGGTCAGCAGAAACACAGCTGGGCATAAAATGCTTGTGTAAAACTGTCTTATGATGGATAGATACAACTAGATACTGGTGTTGAACCTTGGCTATACATCATATTACTTATCTTGTACTGAATCCAAGTTACAACACATATGATGGACCATTCTGCATTTAGACTACTACAGGACTCTGAGCTAACATTTCACAACAAACCCTGCAGGTTCAGTGTCTGATCTGTATTTTATGAAGTGTAACCTTTTCACCACACTTCCTAGAGAAATTGGGTTTAATAAATGTTCAGATATGTAGAGAGAATCTCTAAATCGCACATCCTCATACCTATGCTTCTGATATAACAACTGTTTTCAATTATCAGCATTTCTTATGATAAAACATGGCTATACAGCGATGCTATCAATCATTTGCTGCTCACTATAAAGAGGCAATTAGTATACAGTTTGATCAAAGAGCATAGGCCCACTTACCGCGACAAGGTTGCCTCTCTATTACATACAGTAGTCAATAGTATAGGAATGAGGAGGTGCGATTTAGTTTCACTCTACAAACCATGATTTAAATGCTCTATAGTCTTTCTTCCCCCATACTAAGTCAGCACTCCTCCCCATGTGGCACAGGTGCTCTTTACTTAAATTAGCAGTAGTCTGCACAGGGTTTTAATTCCTACCACATCTCAGTTGGAGTTCCTGAGAAGCTGTGAACAGGTGATCCCTTAGCACCAGTTCACATGCGGCGCTGGATGGCGGCCGTCGCTGTTTCTGTGCTGTGCTGGTGGAGCTGTGGGATCCGAGGCCTAGGTGGCTCCGCTGTACAGCGGGGTAGCTGGTTGGCTGCTGGATCCAATTGCCGGCTGGAGCAGTGTGGAGGCGTGGTGGTCGCCACACGGCACTGCGCTACGGTTAGAGTAGGTTCCCACTTAACAAGAGGCAACCTTGTCGCGGTAAGTGGGCCTATGCTCTTTGATCAAACTGTATACTAATTGCCTCTTAATAGTGCACAGCAAATGATTGATATAACCGCTGTATAGCCATGTTTTATCATAAGAAATGCTGCTTATAACATACAGTAGTCAATAGTATAGGAATGAGGAGGTGCGATTTAGTTTCACTCTACAAACCATGATTTAATAAATGTTCACTTAGCAAAAAGAACTACAATACAGATGCCCGACTAAGCAATAAAGCTGGCCATACTCATGCTCATTCGCCAAGTGTGCATGTTCGTTTTAATGGGGAGAGAAGGATAAGCCACTGCTAGCACTGAAAAAGGTCAGCAATCCTGAACTCTAACATGCCTAAACCCCTCTTTCCCACCCAATATATAGGTCGTTAGGGGAGAAGAATCGGGAGACCCCCATACACATTTGGATGCGTTCAACTTTTAAATCGCATGTATATACGGTAGTTCGTTTTAGGTCTGACTATGATTCCAACAGGAATTATCAACATGGTGAATCAGCTCTGGCGTCTAATAAAGACTGTAAAGATCTCCTTCACACACACATTTCTTAGCCTTGGTTAGGGTCCATTCACCCGTCCGCAATTTCGTTCCGCATTTTGCGGAACAGAATTGCGGACCCATTCATTTCTATGGGGCACCACGATATGCTGCCCGGATCCGGAATTGCGGATCCCCACTTGCAATTCCGTTCCTGAAAAAAATAGAACATGTCCTATTCTTATAGGCATTTTCTATTAAGTGCCGGCGATGTGCAGTCCGCAAAATGCGGAACTCACATCACCGATGTCCGTGTTTTGCGGATCCGCGGATCTGCAAAACACACACGGATGTGTGAATGGACACTTAATGAATTTTAGGCATTTTTAGTGGCTTTTTTATTTATTTATTTTTTGACATTTATAGCATTTTTGCTCTATATAACTTGAAATACACCAAAACCCCAAAAACTATTTGGGGGAAATTTACCATTCCTGTTACGTCACTTTTCGAACATAAAAATTGCTACTTTTTAAATGCCACTGTGATAAAATTGTGACCTAAGTGGCATTCCTGGAGAACCCCCTTAACTCCGGATCAGTACAAGATAAGTAGTGCAATGTATTACACTGTATACTGTTACTTTTATGTAGATTTATGGATTTGTAGAGGTTTATACTAGAAGTAAATCAAGAAAAATTGAACACACACTGGTGGAAATACTGAATCATCTCATCGGGCACATCCTAATGGAAACTTAGCTAAGAAGGAAGGGTGGTCCATTCAATTACAAGCACAAGAAGGTATAGAAAAATAGCTATCTAGGCACACGCTTTACCTTTTACATAGCAGCATTGCTTCTCTGGTATAATACAATTCATTGGCATCTAGGAGCTAAATCAGCAGAAAAATAGCAGATCTACAACGATTAGCAGTTTAGTATTGTTTTAAAGAGGCAAATATAATCACAGTCATAAAAATCTATTGGACTTGCTATTATAATAATTATCTAAAAATCTTGCATTGGTTTTGCTTTTCAATTTGGTAAATTCTATAAAATATAATTCTAAGTTTTTTTTTGTTTTTTTTTCTCCAAAAAGGTGGATTCATGCAGAGCACAAGCGCAGGGAGTTGCATAACCCCCCCCCCCCCTCCCCCCTTGTATTAACAGCCAATACCATAATGTTAAGGTGCAGCAAGTGCTACTCAGGCTGGAAGCAGCCGTCACGAGTCCGTCAGTTTACCAGCAACCAAATGTATCAGTGGGGCACCGGTCCCTCGCAAAATGAAAGCGGCTTGGGCAATTTCATGGGTGGTGTTATGGGTTTTGACAGCTGGCCAAAAAAAAAAAAATGAGGCCCACGTGCATGGAAAGTTTTATTCTAGTCATTTTGTCCGCCAAAGTGCATGCAGGAGAGGTGTATGATGGAAACTGTTGTTGATCAGGTAAAATTTGCAAAAATAGACAACGCTTGGACTGATTTAACTGTACTCAGGTAGGCTTTTTGAAATTGCTTGTGACCATGTATGGAAAGTTTTATTCTAGTCATTCTGCCCGCCAATGGCTGCCCCAGTGCATGCAGGAGAGGTGTACGACAGAAACTGTTGTTGATCAGGTAAAATTAGCAAAAATATACAACAATGCTTGGACTAATATAACTGCACTCAGGTATGATTTTTGACATTGCTTGTGACCACAATGAAAACAGATAAACTTTAAAGTCTGGAGGCACAGAATGCAGATATTTTGACATTTCCAAAATTTCAAGACTTGAAAAATTATACAATGGCATCCTAAATGACTGTGTTCTGCTTGACTGTATAAAACCTAGGAGACATTGATACCGACCAGTGCAAAGGCATCCTAGGCCTCGTTAAACCCATCAGCTATTGGATTTGAAAATGACTGGGTGCTAGGGGCAACACTGCATTTGCGCTATGTTATACAGTCAGGGAGAAAGGTCACGTACTCAAGTACAGTAGTTGCGTCAACATTCACGTACAAGGAATATTGAAGATAACCCGTTACTCACAGAATAGTGCAATACAATGTCATTTCTTGGTACCTATACGTTTTAATTATTTGGACAATGATTTGAGAACAGTATTAGCAATTTGTATTCTATAGTCTCGGGTGACAAAGGCAGCGCATAAGGGGGTTAGCTACTTACTGAGACCATTTAATTGTATCTGAAGTTTATCCACCACTTTAAACAGATTTTACAATGATAGGAGCTGCACACTTCAATGACATCAGCTGAGATCTGGGACCACTTAAGATCGCCTCAACCAGAGTGTCCTAATGCACCTTTTAATCTGGGAAATGACCATGCCTGAGGGTTCACCTCTTTAATAAAATCTGTGGTATTCAACAAATGGATGACACTTGAGAGGGTCCCATACATGTAAAATCATTGGTGGGTTTGGTCAGCTGATGTTTATGGCCCTTAAGAGTGAAAAGAAAAAGCCTAAGTGTCATGGGCATTGATTGAAGTGAAGGAAGAGAACATCTTTGGGATACCCTTTAACGGCTATGGACACCTTCAGGACAATTATTTTATGATTGCGTTTTACTCATTTTGGGGTGAAAATAATTTTTTCAGTTGTTTCTTAAAATATTTCTGTCGTTTTTGAGTTACAGAGGTTAAAAATCAGTCTGTTTGCAGCGTATCCATTTTCAGTTCCAACAGCTGAAGCCTTATCTCTGATCTCCTTACCTCATAAACACTCACTATAGCCAAACTCTTATCAAACTAATAAGAATATGGCTTAAATGACTGTTGATGAAGTCAGGAGATCAGAGAAGGCTTCTGCTGAGATATCTGCAGGGACTGAGAAGTGACACTCTACTAACAGACTTACAGATTTTTAACCCCTGTATCTTAAAAACGGCTGAAATTTTTTAGGAACGACCAATTGAAAAATTTATGTTAAGCCCAAAATGAGTACAACACAATCATAAAAGAATTGCCCTGATGAGGTCTATAGCTTTCAAACTCAATGGAGCTTTTAAACTCTGTGGATCTTTTAATGGACTAAACCAATATTTAGGAGAAAACAGATCATCGATAATACCACAATGTTGTTGCTAGGTCCTACAGAAGTCAACATTTTCATGCCAATGGACCAGCTGTCGGCAAACGCTGAAGAGACCCGTTTTGATAGCAGGTCTATATGCAGAGTATTCCTTTTCTAAAAACCACAGCAGGGGCTGTGGAGTTAGTCCTGATAAACTGATAAGAAATACTTGATCCTTGAGAACGGGCTTCATTCTCATAAACATTAGTTTAGACCACCATATCCCTATTTAGACACATCTACTGAAATAGCTGACTCAAAACTGATCAAACGTAAGGAACACTGAATGAGTGACTCTGCAAACCCAATCAATTATCAACAGATGCCAATCTATAGTAAGATACTCGAAGGGTGGCACAGACCACTGAAACCGCCAATTACTTCTCTAAGGGTCCTTTTACACTGGCAGATGTTTTGCACTAAACAAATGCAGATCAGTGACCATTGTCACCCTTGAGCAACACTTACATAGACCAATCAAAGACACTGCATGTGCCTGGACCATCGGTAAAGCGACTGTTCGGGCACATGCAGTTCCATTACTGTTACTAGCATATCCCAGTTTACATAAGGTGATGTACTGCTGAGAAACAATGATTTTTAATACTGCATAAAAGATGCGATCACCCAACAAACAAGCAATCTATGAAGTCATCTGTGGCATGTTTACACAGGGCAATGGTCGAGTGAACAAAACGTTCGTTCCCAATCACTGTCCCGTGTAAAAAATCTCCTTAGAGAAGTCAATTTCTTTTTTCTCCAGAAATACCATCACTCTTGTCCAACGGCACACGTGGTATTACATCTAAGCATCATTCGACCTTGGCAACAAAACTAGAGACAGCCAAAGGGGCAAGAGTGGTGCAGATATTGCCAAAAAATTTACCCTCTTTAACAAACTTGAAAATTGCCTTTAACTAATACTGGACATGTAGCAGAAATTGTAGACAACAGAATTATTGGACAGCAAAGATTTTAATTTGGAGGAGCGTTTGGCAAATTTAGCGTGACAATTTATGGGTTGTAAATCTGGCCACATTGTGGCATATAGGACAAGATGGCTCAGTTGAAGGAAGTTTACAGTTTATTTTTCAATGGATAATCCACACATATTAAGGGATATTCTTTTATATCAGCACCATTCTCAGGGTAGACTATATTAGGTAACCTATTCTATGTCTGGAACTCCATTGGGTCTCTCAGAAGTGGCAAATGTTGCATTAAATAGAAAAAAATAATTCTATATTATCTAAAATATATTTTATATATTACTTTTGAGCACTTTTAATGTATGCATTGTTCAGTCTGCTCATGTTGCAAACATTTTTTAGTTCTAATATCACCTTAAATATCATCCCATCACAATGGTAATAGCTTTTGACTTAGCAACTGCTTCCAAGACAGTTAGCATACACCGAATTGTCAATGTAGACAGACATAAGCAGGGAGTTCAGTAATACATTTACGGAAAAAAACGCAATAAAACTGGAGTGAATTTGGAGAAATGGGGGAAAAGAAATCTATATTTCTTTCTTTTTCGACTACCATATTTGGTCTCATACACCAATCCCTATCTTATTACGTGTTCTCTGTTAAGAAGCGTGTCTCCAATGCTTTCACTTTAAGCTCATCAGGTCCTGCCACAGCTGGGCTCAGAATCTTTGGTCTCAGGATGCTGGATGATACGTGGCAGGTGCACGTACTCAGCGTGGTTTTTTCAGTCGCAGAGACAGGAATCCAGGAATGAAGCTGAAGTATGAAGTGGAGATAGTCCTGAATTTTAGCAAGCTGCATGTCACTGGCTCAGATGGGCCCTTCGTTGTGCATACTGTGATTGGACTTGTGTGAAACACAGTTCTGTTCGTTTATCAGATTTGCCGTTTCGTCAGCTAACCCGTCATGTAGCTCTGTTAGAGTCATTTCAATTTTAGTATTTTCACTGTCTGAGGATTGTGGGGTTTTGTCCATTCGTGAAGCCATCAGGGCATTTTGGTACTGCTGTCTTGTAATCTATTAAGAAGGTAAAAAAAATAATAATAATAAAGAAAAAAGATCAATAAAATGGATAGCTAAAATAACATCCCTGCAAACATACAAAGGAGATTTATAAAGAATAGAACACAATAAATAACATTCCTAGATACTGGAATCTTTACCTGTAGCTGTAGTAAAACCTTAGTTCTCTGTTGCTATGTATCTTTAAGATTCCTCTAGTCTAACCGCTTGCTAATCTACTAGTCCCTTCTACCCATTCCCCCGCCCACTAGTCCCTTCTACCCATTCCCCCGCCCACTAGTCCCTTCTACCCATTCCCCCGCCCACTAGTCCCTTCTACCCATTCCCCCACCCACTAGAACCTTCTACCCATTCCACCAGCCACTAGAACCTTCTACCCATTCCCCCAGCCACTAGTCCCTTCTACCCATTCCCCCAGCCACTAGTCCCTTCTACCCATTCCCCCGCCCACTAGTCCCTTCTACCCATTCCCCCACCCACTAGAACCTTCTACCCATTCCCCCAGCCACTAAAACCTTCTACCCATTCCCCCAGCCACTAGTCCCTTCTACCCATTCCCCCAGCCACTAGTCCCTTCTACCCATTCCCCCAGCCACTAGTCCATTCTACCCATTCCCCCGCCCACTAGTCCTTCCTATCCATTCCCCCGCCCACTAGTCCCTTATACCCATTCCCCCACCCACTAGTCCCTTATACCCATTCCCCCACCCACTAGTCCCTTATACCCATTCCCCCACCCACTAGTCCCTCATACCCATTCCCCCACTAGTCCCTTCTATCCATTCCCCAGTCCCTTCTACCCATTCCCCCGCCCACTAGTCCCTTCTACCCATTCCCCCACACACTAGTCCCTTCTACCCATTCCCCCACACACTAGTTCCTCCTACACATTGCCCTACCACCTAGTCCCTCAACCTATAGTCCCTCTAACCATTGTGTCACTTACACAAGCCTGACTGTATCCAGCAGCCCCATAGAGCTGAATGGGGCTGCAGTACACATGCGTACCTAGCTACCCCATCATCCATTCTGCCACTTAGCTATCACAATTTTCCTCCATGTCCATTCTGTCTCCCTCATGTACCACCATCCAATCCTTCCATAGTTATAGCATAATTTCCCATGCCCATCGTTCCACCCATACTGTGATACCATTGATTCATGTGCAACCATCTGAAGCAAACAACAATACATTAGAAAAGATAATCTGAACATCCTGATTATTCACAAATGCAAAAAATATATAAAAAGATCTTACCTTGACAAACTGCATGTCCGTTACGGCTCTCACGGAATAATCGGGAATATATACTTGCAAAAACGAAGAATTTAGCTGATTGTTACTGCTCCCGAGCGTTGGTGTGACGGCATCGATTCGATCACTTCTATTTAGAGAGTCCGAATGATTTAGTCCACAAGGGCGGGGTGGTGACTTATTCTCCGCTAGCAGAGAGCAAAGAAAAACATAGTATAAATAGTGAACGGTTTTACCGAGGTTTCTCAATGTTTGACAATTCTCTTGGGACGGTGCTGTACTCCCTCAGTAGACTCCTTTACATCCACCTGTACTAGATTCTGGCTTACATTAGGAAAAACATCACAAATTGATGCAAAAAATTGCAGACAACTCTGAAGATGAACCAACTTAGTCATCTGCAAGGGCATCCTCCATGGTGATCATGTTCGTCATGGTTCTGGCTTCTAGAAGCTCTTGCTGACCATCAAATGAATGGTGTACCACACAATACCTTGCCAGGCCGGTCCATCACAGCAGGAGTTACTCTTACTTAGGAAATCTATTCTCTGGCTTAAAGGTTCTTACTCGAGACCCTCACTACGAGGTGCATATACCATGATAGGACATATGGACATGTTTCATGTCTTCATGAAAGAATCTGTTTAAAAGAGGACCTGTCCACTCTCCTGACATGTTGGTTTTAGTAACTACTTGCAATCCTCATGTAGTTATGATTCCTTTCCAATAGCTATGTTGTGCCATTCTTCTATCATTCCTTTTAGAAGTTTATCAATATATTGCGAGCAGTTTGCAAGTCAGGGCCATCTGGGCATTACCAGCTTGGGGGGGGGGGGGGGGGGTGTCTGACAATGGCAGCACTGATTGGATAGTGTGCATGGACACACCCCCAACTGGTAACACCCAGGAGGACCTTCATTGCACATTGCTAGCAATTAATTTTTAACTTTTATGAGTCATAAGAATAGATGCCCCAGAATTGATACTACATGGGGAATGCAAGTAGTAACTAAAACAGACATGTCAGAAGTGGTGACAGGTCCTCTAATACGTTCTTTTTCCAACAGTAAGAACTTATTGTCTACTTATTTTAAACAATATTTAGATTTTTCATAGATACGGTTTGACCTTAACTGTAAATAAAGGTGGCTTCTTAAAGGAGTTCTCTGCTTATTATTAGAGGTGTCCCTTAACTGTAAGATTATCACAAGGTGTTCCCATGCTGGTACCCCAGCGATCAGCTGTAATCTGTGTGGAAAGCTGACATATTCAATTGTCTGCATCACTGCCCCAGGGGAAATAATTCACCAATCTGGGCAAGGAATGAGGATCCTTAAAGGGGTTGTACCATCTCACACATTGGGGGCATATTGCTGCTAATGTTAGATAGGTGCGGGTCCCACCTCTAGAACAGGACTGTGCATGTGCGGTGTGCTCTCTATTGACTTCTATCAGAGTTCTGTTAAGAGCAGAGTTGAGTGAGCGTGCTCAGCTTCTTCTGGAACTCCGATAGAAGTGAACTGAGGGCGCACAAGCAGCAAGCTATGCCAACTCTCTATTCACCTCTATGGGAGTTCTGGAAATAGCCTAGCCGGGGCTCAGTTATTTTCGTCCCTCCCATGGAAGTCAATGAAGGCTGGCTGCGCTTGCGCAGTCCGCCACCATACACTTTAGGGGCCCTGTTTTAAGGATAAAAGATCCCACCTCAGAGACCTGCATCATTCTGACATTGGTGGTATATCATAGCAATATGTCACCAATGTGTAAGATGGGGATATCCCTTTAACAGACAGAGGATACCCCCCTCTAATAGCCTAGAATTTTATACTAAGGTGTATGTAAATGAGTTTTCTAAACTGGGCAACCCCTTTAAGGGAGGAAAGCATGTACTAAAAAATGTATTAAGATAGAAAAGCTAAAACTGGAAACATCTGCAACAGGTATTGTTTCAGAACGGTTAAATGCCATAAAACACACCTATCAGACTAGTCTTAAAGGGCATCTGTCAGCAGATTTGTACCTATAAAACTGTCTGACTTGTTACATGTGCACTTGGCAGCTGAAGGCGTCTGTGTTGGTCCCATGTTCATGTGTCCCTGCATTGCTGCGAAAAATGATGTCTAGGAGCAACGGGGGCATTACCGTTACACCTAGAGGCTCAGCTCTCTCTTCAACTGCCACGCCCTCTCCACTTTCATTGACCGGGCCAGGCAGTGAAAAAGTCATCACACCTGGACCTGTCAATCAAAGTGGAGAGGGTGCAGCAGTTGCAGAAAGAGCTGAGAATGATTCATTATTCGATCTGTCTACACTTTCAATGTGAAATACCATGCAGATACCAAGTAGAAGAGGACACTATCCAATGCAAAAATAAAAAATAAATCTGATAATTTTTCCACATCTATTCACATGGAGCAACAGAAAATGGGCTTTTTTCTTCTGTAGAATGTGTTGCGCTCTCAACCTACGTACAAATGTTTACAAGGCTTCATACACTACTCACAAAAAGTTAAGGATATTTGGTTTGTGGGTAAAATTTGAGGATGAACCTAAAACGCACTCTAACCTTTACAGGTGAACTTAAAGGGAGTCTGTCATCAAAGTTTCACCTTTTTAACCCTTCCCATAGCTTTCTAGCAGCCTTACAGTTAATAAAAACGTTACCTTTATAAGCAATCGTGGACTTATAAAACAGGCAAAAAATAACTTAGTAGCATATGCAAATGAGGGCTCGCAAGTGCCCAGGGGCTGCGTTACCCTCGTAGGTGCCCAGCTAGCTCAGCCTTATTGTCGCTTCCCCCCGCCCATCCTTTCCCTCTGACCGCCCATCTACTTACTTCTTGTTTCGCCGAGATCCCGCGCCTGCACACTCAGTCCGTCGGCCGGCGCATGCGCACTGCGATGCCCATTCCTTGTACGGCATCACAGTAATTAATGTGCATGCGCCGGCTAACGGCGCGAAGCCGGCGCATGTGCATTAATTACTGTGATGCCGTACAAGAAATGGGCATCGCAGTGCGCGGGCGCGGGATCTCGGCGAAACGAGAAGTAAGTAGATGGGCGGTCAGAGGGAAAGGATGGGCGGGCAGAGGGAAAGAATGGGCGGGGGGAAGCGACGATAAGGCTATGCTAGATGGGCACCTACGAGGGTAACGCCGTCCCTGGGCACTTGCGAGCCCTCATTTGCATATGCTACTAAGTTGTTTTTTTGCTGGTTTTATAAGACCAGGATTGCTCATAAAGGTAACGTTTTTAGTAACTGTAAGGCTGCTAGAAAGCTATGGGAAGGGTTAAAAAGGTGAAACTTTGATGACAGACTCCCTTTAATGTGACGTTTTCTAAACTTTTGAATGCATATGTCCAACAGCTCAATGTTTCAGTAGTTTTTGCACAACTTGCTGTTCTCTAACAAAGAGCTTAACGGCAAAATTTACAACAGATGTTTGATCCATGAATTGCTCAATAAATTTCCTGGTTCAATTACAATTAGTATTTAAAAAGTCCTCCTTATCATGCTATTCAGATTTTGACAGCAGGAGACCAGGATGACGCCTAACAATTGATCAACATTACCTCACCATTGCGAGGCTTCAAGCAGGAAGTGGCCACTGAGCTTAGAGTGTCACAGAGTGTCATCAGCAGGTTGCAACAGAGATACAGAGAGACTGGAAGAGGCACAGAAAGGCATAGAAGTGGACGTCCTTTGGCCACATCCCACACTGATGACGGCTTCATTGTGAACAATGCTCTGCGGAACCGGATGATCAATGCCACACAACTCCAGGCACATTTAAGGGAGGTGAGAGGCACCCAAGTGTCACATCAGACCATTCAAAACCGTTTACATCAGTGTGGTCTGCGTGCTAGACGAACTTCAAAAGGTACCTGACCAAAGGCGTCATCGTCTTGCATGGGTCAGAGAGCATCTACGCTGAATGAGGGACCAGTGATGTTCACTGATGAAAGTCGGTTCATCGTGAGCAGAAATGATGGCCGCCAACGATGTTGGAGACGTCAAGGAGAGCGCTATGCATCAGCCACTGTTGTCACCAGACGAGCCTTTGGTAGTGCTGGTGTTACAGAGTGGGCAGGTGTGTCTAGTCAATACAGAACTGCACTATACTTTGTGAATGGCACAGTGACAAGCCCATACTACTTGAATAACATCATCAATCCAGTCATTGTGCCTCTGCATGAACAACACAGGCTTTATTTCATCTTCATGGACGACAATGCACCAGCTCATCGAGGTTGCATCATAGGGAATGGCTGCTGGAGACTGGGGTACCATTGAAAACCAATGGGTTCAGCTGAGTTGCTGTGTAGAGGCTCGTAACTCTGTACCCCAGAGCCTCAATGACATGAGGGCCGCCCTTCAAGAAGAGTGGGATGCCATGCCTCAGCAGACAATATGTCCACTTGTGAACAGCAGGAGACGTCGTTGTCAAGCTGTAATTGATGTTCAAGGCCACATGACAAGTTACTGAGACACTGACATTTTTTGTGGGGGTATACCCACCACTGGGGTTGGCTTTTGTTTCAATAAATTGAGATGAGGAAATCACCATTGCTGCTTTTACTTAAATGTCATATTTTGATGATATAATATCAGTGTAGCGTGAACTTTTTGCATTTTACATAAATTTTACCCGAAAGCCAAATATCCCTAACTTTTTGTGAGTAGTGTATGTTACATAAAGCCATGAGAAGAACACAGTGCGCTAAACTGTGACCAGATGACAGACAATGAATGACAGGATAACAGAAGATATCACAGCAGCATATCCAGTGTGACTTTTATTGGGGACCAGAGTGCACACACAAGTACGACGTTTCGGCTACGCAGTAGCCTTTCTCAAGTATACTGGTACAAGATCAATCAAACATATAAATACCATAATAGGCCTCCCGTGACAACATGTAACCAATAGGCTCGAACGGCTATTCAATAGCACCTGTGCGTTAATTAAAATGATCACTACCAATAGAAGTGTTGCTCCAAAATTAAATATACCTGATAATCATTAGATAGGCTCCAACCGCGTCCTCATATTGGCCAAGTATGTCGGCATCTCCATGGGCACATTGCGCATGTCCATGATGTCTAACACATATATGCATATATACCTTAAAATCCCAGTAAAAACAAGATATACTGAAAAGGACATCAACATATAAGGACATGTTCTATCTATCTACTGTATATTGTTTGCATTAAACTCTATGTTCAATCCCTGGGGTTGTAGAGCTTGTAAGGTAAAAATCCATTTGAGCTCTTTTTTCTTTAGCATACGTTCCCTGTCACCTCCTCTCTTGGGAATCTGCACCGAATCGATGACCCGGAATCTCAGTTGGCTGACAGAGTGTCCACAGTCAGAGAAATGTTTGGCCACTGGCTTGTCCAGCATTTTTTTCCTTATGGTACTTTTGTGTTTATTGATACGTTCCCTCACCTCCATGGTCGTCTCGCCCACATAGATTAAACTACATGGGCAGACGATCATGTAGACGACATACTTAGATCGACATGTGTAGTACTCTCTGATGTTGAATTTTTTGCCACTATATGGGTGTACAAAGGTGTTACCTTTCAACATATTCCCACAGTTGCAACAGCCAAGGCAGGGGAAATTACCTGTCTGTCTAGGTTTTAAATATGTCTGACCTCCCTTCTTGACTTCACCTATGTCTGTATTAATCAACTTATCATGTAAGTTAACTCCACGTTTGTATGCCATCAACGGTGGTTTATCAAATTCACTTACTGAGGGAAGACCACTGTGTAAGATATGCCAGTCTTTTCTCAAGTGCAATCTCTACACTGTGGTGGCCATAGGTGGATACAAACTGGATTCGTCCCATATTCTTATTCCTAGAGGAAACCTGAATGGTGGACACCCTGTCAGCCGAGGAGATCCGCGCCCTCGATCTGCATGGATATTTTCTCTTGGCAAATTTATTGCACATCTCATCTATGTGGTTCATGAACACATTATCATCTGATACCACTCGTCTCACACGTAGCATCTGGCTCCACGGTAAGGAGTCAAGCATGCGACGTGGATAATTACTGTCATATCTTAAAAGGTTATTCCTGTCTGTAGGCTTCTTGTATAAATCTTTTTTTAATTGGCCTCCTTCTAGGTATACCCTGACATCAAGAAACTAACTCCTCAGAGGAGGAAGTCGCAGTAAATTGTAGCCCGGGTACTCCATTATTGAGGTGTTGATGAAAATTATTCAAATCATCCATTGAGCCACTCCAAATCATAAAAATGTCGTCGATGTAGCGCCACCAGTACTGGACCCACCGACTATATTCGGATGCATATACCAATTTGTTCTCGACCTCCGCCATGAACATGTTGGCATAAGTTGGTGCCACGTTGGACCCCATGGCCACACCGCGTGACTGTTGGTAAAAGGTGTTGCCAAAGAGAAAATAATTCCCTTGAGGACCAACTCAAGGAGATCGAGGACAAAGCGGCGTGCATCACAGGTGAGTCCCGTGCCGGCCAGGGCCACATCGACGACATTTAATCCATACTCATGCATAATGGACGTATACAGAGACACCACATCAAAACTTACCAGGTAGAAATGTGTGGGTAAAACAATACCACAGAGTTTGGTTAGAAAGTGTCCCGTGTCCCTGACATACGAGGGAGCTGAGGTCGCATGGACACGGAGTAGTTTGTCAAGAAATATAGCAATAGATCCCCTGCCCGACACTATAGGTCTGCCCGCGGGGGTCTACCAGCTGTTTATGAATTTTGGGGAGAACGTAGATGAGCGGAGTGATGGGAAAAGGTATCTTAAGGAACTGACACAGTTCTGAATCAATGATACCACGTGCAAATGCCCTATCAACAATGTTAGTCACCTCTCCGGTGATCTCCCATTTGGGATCATGTTGTAATTTCACATAAACCTCCCCATCACTCAGCAGCCCTCAGGGTGGCCCTGAACTAGGAGCAGAGTAAGACCACCTGTTCCTCCTGGATATGGAGGAACAGGAGTCTCACTGGCCAAGCTGCAAGGAGAGGGGGTACATAAACAGACGTATGGATATGGCAGGAGAACTACACTAGTTCACACCTACCTGCCACAGCCTTGCTGACTAGATACCGTGCTCACAAGCTGATGTCCACACCATACATAAATGGACACAGCAAACACACATACACACACAGGAACCCAGATCCATAGCTGCATTAAACATGAAAGGAAAACAACATCAACTTAACATCACATATAAAACATTTATGACCACAAGGGTGGCCCTCACTGGCAGATGGTATAAAGTAGGAGGACGACTCCAGCAGACCATGGCTGAAGTACCCCTCTGACTTCTGCTCTCTAAATAGCCCATGTAGCCACACCCACACAGACACACCCAGTGCACACACACTAGGAAGGGAATTAACCCTTCCCACACCAGGGAAGGGAAGGGGACGTGCACACATACAAAAACCTCGTGCACAACAAACAAACACAAGGCACACCTAATAGACAGGTTGCCAGGTGCAACCGCATGAAAGGACAGCGAGCAGCCTAGCAACCAGCTCCAGCTGCTCTACTGCCACATACCTAATGTTGCCAGCGGCAACCACAGGTGAGGCAACATACTTCAGCCCTCACCTGTGATTGACAACAACCACAGGCAACTGCATGCGGTTCAGGAGTCACGGCCATTACCATGGTTGTGACACCGTGTCCATGATCACCACAGCTCCCCCTTGTCGGCTGGTTTGATAGTGATGTCTCTGTTAGACATTAAAGGGATTCTGTCACCAAGTTTTGGGCTACAGAGCTGCGGATGTGCACGGCTAGATCGCCGCTAGCATGTCCGCAATATATCTGTCCTATAGGGCTGTGTGCTTTTAATTTCTTTAAAAAAGGATTTTAGAGATATGTAAATTAGTCTTGTGTGTGTCCAAGGGGCTGTACGAACCTTCCTTGTGCCCAACCACGCTCGCCTGTGAAGGAGCCCAGCACCGCCTATGTCCTCCGAATCTCCTCCTTTCATCAACTATAGATTGCCGTAATCTCGCGATGTGCGAGCTCGCGCATGCGCAGTTCTTTCCCTGAGTCTGATGCCAGCACAGGGAAAGAACACTATACCGGCACTGCGCATCGCGAGATTACGGCAATCTATAGTTGATGAAAGGAGGAGATTCGGAGGACATAGGCGGTGCTGGGCTCCTTCACAGGCGGGCGTGGCTGGGCACCAGGAAGGTTCGTACAGCCCCTTGGACACATACAAGACTAATTTACATATCTATAAAATCCTTTTTTAAAGAAATTAAAACCACACAGCCCTATAGGACAGATATATTGCGGACATGCTAGCGGCGATCTAGCCGTGCATGTCCGTATCTCTATAGCCCAAAACCTGGTGACCGAATCCCTTTAATGCCTTAAGGGCCTGTCTCTCATCATATGACAAATTGGGACGGTAGAGTCACTGCTGACTGCATTCCTGCAAACTTCTGATATGTTTAGTTACAATTTGGATATAAGATTCCACAATGTGGTTATTATGTGGCGGCATGAAGCCGCTCTTGTTGCTCAGCTCAAATTTGACCAAGGACAATTCAGCAGCTTCCCCGCCAGAAATAGCCCTTCTGTTGATCCTATTATCAAAGAATGCCTTCAATCTGAGGCGCCTAAAAAAGCGCTGAAGGTCAAGTTCCAGCTCAAACCAACCAGTGTCTGCCACAAGACAGAATGAAAGTCCATGTGCTAAGACGTTGATCTGGTCATCATTCAATTCCATAGATGATATGTTCACCACCAGATTGTTTATTTCCTGTGCATGCGTCTCGTCACCCTCTCTCGGGCTCCCTGGTTGTATACCGGGTACATCGGTGGAGAATGATCTTTTCTGGACTCTGTGGTGTTTTCTGCCACCACGTCGGAGTTTCCTCCTCCTATATGTCCCGCTCTCCCTAAAAAAGACGATTTGATGGAATCGTCAGTAGAATCTGACTCGCCTGTTGTAAATCCAAAATGGCTTTGGTCAAAGCTCCTCCCTCTGCCCCTTCTCTTAGGGGGTCTGGTACGGGTTTGTTGGTTTTGCCAATTCTATATCCATCCAGACTGATAGTCCTCCAGACACTCCGTGTCCATGCGACCCTCCTATGTCAGGGACACTTTCTAACCAAACTCTGTGGTATTGTTTTACCCACCCATTTCTACCTGGTAAGTTTTGATGTGGTGTCTCTGTATACGTCCATTATGCATGAGTATGGATTAAATGTCGTCGATGTGGCCCTGGCCGGCACGGGACTCACCTGTGATGCACGCCGCTTTGTCCTCGATCTCCTTGAGTTGGTCCTCAAGAGGAATTATTTTCCCTTTGGCAACACCTTTTACCAACAGACACGCGGTGTGGCCATGGGGTCCAACGTGGCACCAACTTATGCCAACATGTTCATGGCGGAGGTCGAGGACAAATTGGTATATGCATCCGAATATAGTCGGTGGGGTCCTGTGCTGGTGGCGCTACATCGACGACATTTTTATGATTTGGAGTGGCTCAATGGATGATTTGAATAATTTTCATCAACACCTCAATAATGGAGTACCCGGGCTACAATTTACTGCGACTTCCTCCTCTGAGGAGTTAGTTTCTTGATGTCAGGGTATACCTAGAAGGAGGCCAATTAAAAACAGATTTATACAAGAAGCCTACAGACAGGAATAACCTTTTAAGATATGACAGTAATCATCCACGTCGCATGCTTGACTCCTTACCGTGGAGCCAGATGCTACGTGTGAGACGAGTGGTATCAGATGATAATGTGTTCATGAACCGCATAGATGAGATGTGCAATAAATTTGCCAAGAGAAAATATCCATGCAGACTGTTACACAGATCGAGGGCGCGGATCTCCTCGGCTGACAGGGTGTCCACCGTTCAGGTTTCCTCTAGGAATAAGAATATGGGACGAATCCAGTTTGTATCCACCTATGGCCACCACAGTGTAGAGATTGCACTTGAGAAAAGACTGGCATATCTTACACAGTGGTCTTCCCTCAGTAAGTGAATTTGATAAACCACCGTTGATGGCATACAAACGTGGAGTTAACTTACATGATAAGTTGATTAATACAGACATAGGTGAAGTCAAGAAGGGAGGTCAGACATATTTAAAACCTAGACAGACAGGTAATTTCCCCTGCCTTGGCTGTTGCAACTGTGGGAATATGTTGAAAGGTAACACCTTTGTACACCCATATAGTGGCAAGACATTCAACATCAGAGAGTACTACACATCTCGATCTAAGTATGTCGTCTACATGATCGTCTGCCCATGTAGTTTAATCTATGTGGGCGAGACGACCATGGAGGTGAGGGAACGTATCAATAAACACAAAAGTACCATAAGGAAAAAATGCTGGACAAGCCAGTGGCCAAACATTTCTCTGACTGTGGACACTCTGTCAGCCAACTGAGATTCCGGGTCATCGATTCGGTGCAGATTCCCAAGAGAGGAGGTGACAGGGAACGTATGCTAAAGAAAAAAAGAGCTCAAATGGATTTTTACCTTACAAGCTCTACAACCCCAGGGATTGAACAGAGTTTAATGCAAACAATATACAGTAGAAAGATAGAACATGTCCTTATATGTTGATGTCCTTTTCAGTATATCTTGTTTTTACTGGGATTTTAAGGTATATACACATATATGTGTTAGACACACTTTTATTTACCCCTTGTTTTTATAAGAAAACAACTTTTTTATTCACACCACCTTTATGATCATTTGCTCTCCAATATACGTGGTTGCTCACTGTTTTTTTTATAGGCGGTCCTTTATATACATACTTTCTGTCATCCCAATTAGAGTAATAAAATCACCTAATAATTATCACCATTTCCCCCATATATGATTGAGTGATCGATTATATCGACACTCTATTCTATTGTCCATCTTGCAGGTAGACCATGCCAAGATACATATGGGAAATATTTGTGCTTTTTTTGATTGATGACGCGCCTAACATGTGACCGGTAACAGTGATGTTTATTGGTTGATACGCGGTGCTTATGCATAGATGGGTACAGCCCTCTCGCTGTGTGTGGCGACAGAGCCCCGCCCCCGCATCGACGCGATGACATCATGGACATGCGCAATGTGCCCATGGAGACGCCGACATGCTTGGCCAATATGAGGACGCGGTTGGAGCCTATCTAATGAGTATCAGGTATATTTGATTTTGGAGCAACACTTCTATTGGTAGTAGTGATCATTTTAATTAACGCACAGGTGCTATTGAATAGCCGTTCGAGCTTATTGGTTACATTTTGTCACATGGGGGGCTTATTATGGTATTTATATGTTTGATTGATCTTGTACCAGTATACTTGAGAAAGGCTACTGCGTAGCCGAAACGTCGTACTTGTGTGTGCACTCTGGTCCCCAATAAAAGTCACACTGGATATGCTGCTGTGATATCTTCTGTTATCCATTTATACTTATTTCAGAACACAAAAAAGCCCATTTTCGATTTTTCCTCCCCAGATTCCATAACTTTTTAATCATTCCATTCACGTAGCCATATGAGGACTTGTCTTTAGCGGGACAAGTTGTGTTTTTTAATGGCACCATGTCTTATACTGGAAAATGGGAAAAAATTCTTTATGGGGTGAAACAAAAAAAATTCCACAATTCCTCCAAGGTTTTTTAGGTTTTGATATTACAGAGTTCACTTTGCGCTACAAATGACATGGTGTCCTTATTCTGCGGGTCAACATGATTACATCGATACCAGATTTGTATAGTTTTTATTGTGTTTTGCCAACTCCCTCTGCCTAACTCCACAGATGCCATTATCTTTATTGACTGTGGCATCTGAGGGGGTTAAATGACCAGGTTCAGAGTCATCGCCGATCTTGGTCATTGCAGTTGTGTGCCTACAGCTGACACCCGCCATGTGTAGAGCGGGCTCAGTGCAGCAGCCCACAATATACAGTCCCTTACACATTTTCACGTACGTAAGTGAAGGGGTTAATGTTTCTTTGCGGCTGGTAATTCCATCAAACACAAGTACAAGTCAATAGCAGATGTCAGACAGACTAAAAATCTAAATCACGTAAATCAAGTTGACTGTATTGGGGATGTCTTACGAAGATTCCCTTTCCATAGACCCTACCAAGACTCTGAGTCTGGTAGACTTGGCGCACCCTTCATTGGCCATTTATGTAATGCACTAACTTCCCAGTAGAGGTCACCGCTGGGAAAATGTAAATCCAGAAGGGTATGGGACCTGCGGCGATCACCAGCTCCTGTCTCTGTGACACAACCCCCTTCATAAATCATATCTATATGAACCTTAAGTAAAAATATACCTACACCTCAGTATGTGCCTTGAAGGTCAGCCATCATGAAAGGCATCTTGCTAGTTACCGTATATTAATTTAAAGTTTGATCACTTCTATGTTGCCTGAAAGAAGCACGCTGCAGATTATTCCTCCATTTTTAATTAAAGAGAGATTATTGTAGGTTAAAAGGAAAAAAAAAATCTGGCAAATTGTCAATATCCCTGGAGGCCAATAACTTAGAGAACCTGGAATGTGACAATCCTGAGAAGGAGAAAGAGACCCGTAATGTCACCTGTGTGCCCAAAGGGTCAAATGCCTAAAATGTGGGATAGCACGGTGGCTCAGTGGTTATGGAGCAAAGCCATAATCTTAAAGGGTTTTCTACAAATAAATCTGAATCACCGTCTAAGAAAAAGGTTTACAGTTTTCAACTGTATTTCATGTTCCAACTGATCATTGTTTTGAAGATCTCTGCTTGCTTTCAGAAATCTACAATCGTAGAAGGAGACATGGAAGCCAATAAACAATTTAAAGGGAACCTGTCAGCTGGATATTGCCCCCCTCCCAAACCAACCTGAAGTATGTGACCATTCTACTCGTCATGTATCCGATGGCGTCTTTAATTACCTCCTCTGATGGTTTATTACTCAGGCAAGGGTTTGGAGTCAAGAAGGTGGAGGTCTCGAGACAGGAAGTCAGCTTTGATGCACCTGAATCCCACCCCATCAGAACTGACTGACGGTAATGACGGTCCCTGTCCTGATGGACATCAATCAATACCGATGAGGTGGGAATCGGCATGACAATGCTGATGTCCAGTGGCAAGACCTCCGCCTTCTTCATTCCAAACCATTCATTTAAATATGGCATGAGCAGTGACTAAAGTGCATGTTCTGAGAAAAAAAACATTGGAGGAGGAAGGACATGAGGTGCAGGATGGACCCAGGATGGTCCCACCTTCTGAGCGGTTTGGGGGAGGCAATATCCAGCTGACAGGCTCCCTTTAAAAACCGATTCACAATAATGATTTGATATCATTGTGTCAACAAGTCACACATGTTCACACTGCCATTAGGAGCCTCCTCTGGCAGTTTCGTCAGTTTGACAACAAGAGTGGCGCAGCATGCAGCACTATTTTTGTTGTCAAAATGAAGGAAACCTCAAAGGATCCGCAGTACGACATGTGATGGAGCCTCTACACAAATGTGGATTATGAAGACTAATGTTGTGATGGCCTGCGACTGGTGTCATAACTGGCAATATGACATCATCAGAAATAAAGCAGGATTCTGAGGTCACCCTGGTCAATATAATGATGTCCCTGTTTTGCCATTCACCATTCCCAATCAATAAGCATCATGAGGTCACTATAACGGTGTCATCGTTGCTATGGTAACCTCTGTGATGACACCACTCTCATAGCAACCAATTCCACTCTTGCCATAGCAACCATTTGACCACACAAACCACCATATTTGTGCCACAGTGCTATGGCAACTATTGTGAAGCAATCACTTTCATGGTGACCACTGTGATGGTCTTCAATATATAGTGTAAATGGCACCTAACCCACCCTATATAAATTAAAGGGGTATTCCGGATGGTTGAGGTTATAGGATAGGGAATAACTATTAGATCGGCGGGACCTCCACCAATCATGAGAACGGGGTCCCCATACCCCCTGCAGTCCCCTGAAAAGAACGGAACATGTGTGTGGCCACGCTGTACTCGGCGATCTCCGGAACTCCTATAGAAAAGAATGGAGTGGTTTCAGGGGACTACAGGGGGTATGGGGCCCCCATTCTCGTGATCAATGGGGGTCCAAGCAATAGGAGCCCCGTCAATCTAACAGTTATCCCCTAACCTATGCATAGGGGATAATTTCAACAAACTGGAACACAGGGATCTGGGAGTGCTGCTGTATCCCCTATTACATACAGAGGTACAGAGATAGGACTATAACTCAGTCCTGATGGAGTGCTGTTGGGTTGCAACTTTTCCAGAAATATATCAAGGCAATTAACAGAAGCTACTGTCATTTTGGAAAAAGAGAACTTGATATGGTTGAAAGAGGGCCGACAGAATATGTGAGACATAGGAGCAAAGAGTGAATAGACCAACTAGTGCCAGAACGAACAGAAGACATGCATGATTTACCTGGAGAACCAGCTAACGATTCTGTCCTGCTGACAACAAAGGTACGAGACAGGGACAAGGGAACTGTAACCAAGGAAAGAAGAGATAAGGAACCATAACCAGAGCACGAGAGGGGAACCGTCTACACCAGTGGTAAGCAACCATCACAAGGGAGCAAGATATGGTGGCAACCAGGAGGGACCACAATATCTAACAGTGGGCGGCTTATCTCCCACAATATACAAAACAACCAATGTCTTATAAGTGATGGTGCAACTGGTATAGAAGAATCCACAAAGGAGGAGGAAATGTTTCTTTTTTGTGAAATTACCAAAAAATACAATAATCATTTCATACAGATACCTGGCAATACAGTTACAATTGAATTATTAATATTACACTTTTGTTTAGTTTGCACATATTCTAAGGTTGTTCACGTCGTACAAAGATTCTTCATAAATAGAAATTAACATAGAAATAGGTAATGGACAAAAATAATTGTTAATCACTGTATAAATGAACAGTTGTACAACTTTCTAATACAGAATGGGAGGAATATACTGTAATTAGTCTTGAAGGTGTTTTTTGGATTCTAGATATTGAAGACCTATCTTTAGGACAGGTCATCAATATCAGATTGTGGGGGTCCGAACGTAAGCACCCCCACTGATCTAGCAAGAGGCATCAGAACTCATATAGAATGTAGTTGGTCCCACAGCTCCATCTACTGTGTAGTGGCCGTGCTGGGTTACTGCACCTCAGCTCCCGTTCAAGTTCTCTGCGTTAGTCACGGCGGCTGCTTAGAACAGAATATCTATATAGCACTGGATGCACCAAATTTATCAAGAGGGGCAGCCCAAAAACATTTGTTGTTAACTTAAGGGGATTGTCCAGGATAATGGAAAAAAGGAACTTTAAAAGGACTGCTCCCTTGTCCATAGGTCATGCCTAATATTGCAGTCCCATTGTGATGAACTGCAAAACCATCAAGCCCCATGGACAAGAGTGGCACTGCTTTTAGGAAGTAATCCAGGGCAAACCTTATGAACATGCACATGAGGCTAATTAGGTGTTTGGAGCAGTGGGGGCGAGTCTAGCTCCTTGGAGCACTGCTTCACCGCTCCCCTTCCCTTTGAGTGACAGGGCCAGGCATCATCACTGTCTTTCTGCCTGACCCTGTAATCCCGATGCATTCACTGACACACGTGTAGATCAGTGCCAGTGCCAAGATCCGATCTGCGCTCGCACTGGTGAATATTGAATTGGCACAGACACAGGTTAGCACTAAGCGTCAGGGAAAGTCTACTATCTGATCTGAGCATGCACTGGGGAGGCTGAATTGGTGCATGCGCAATTTAAGTCTAAGCATCCGGAAAAGTATACTTTCCCGAATGTCAAAGTCCGATCTGCGCATGCGCCAGTAATACTGGTACAGGCAGGAAGACAGTGAGGGTGCCTGGACCAGTCACTCATGGGGAGGGGAGGGTGGCTAACGAAGGAGGGCGGTTAAGCAGTGCTCGGCCTAGGCCTGCCTTTTGGTGCCCAAACTGTCAATTAGCAAAATGAATAACGTGCAGATTTCTCTAAAACGAGGCCCCAGATTTGAACTACTAAGGGATCATTTAACTCAGCATGATCGACCCTAATAGACAGTATGCCTGGTTTAATAGGGTTGATCATGCTGACAGATGTTAAAAGCATGCCTTTCGTTAAATGATACTACTGAAATTTATTAGAACAAATCAAAAACTAAAAACATATAATATGTGCAAATAAACAAATGAGTGAATCAGGAGAGAGCAGCTGATAATAGTGATGTAGGTATAAAAGGTTACACACAAAAAAGAGAGAAGGAACAAGTGAGCGGATCTTACAGGTTACACTACAACGTACATGTCCAACAGATTGGTGAAGATCAGGCACCTGGGACTGATGGGTCCTGGTCTCAGCACTGGGCGCCTGGTACCTCATTAGACCAAAGGCAGAAGGCTGGGCCCAGAGAATCCATTATTTTCTACATATGTGACCTTGGAAATCTATTATTTTGAACTGCTAATGTAACTTCACGTCCTCTGCGATGGCTGTGGATGTCCCTGCAGCAGCCTGGCTGTCCGACTGGAGGGTGGTAGTAGATTATCTGTATTCTATGTGACAGGCATGAGATGTCCAGATAGTCATTTTCTCAGTATAGTATAATCTGTACTGAGCATATAAGATGGAAAGAGACTCATGGGGGAGGCAGAGAGGGGCGGGGGAAGCAGAGAGGGTCAGGGGGAGGCAGAGAGGGTCAGGGGGAGGCAGAGAGGGTCAGGGGGAGGCAGAGAGGAGCAAGGGGAGGCAGAGAGGGGCAAGGAGAGGTAGAGAGGGGTGGGGGAGGCAGAGAGGGGCGGGGGGAAGCAGAGAGGGTCAGGGGGAAGCAGAGACGGGAGGGGGAGGAAGAGAGGGTCAGGGGAAGCAGAGAGGGTCAGGGGGAAGCAGAGAGGGTCAAGGAGAGGTAGAGAGGGGTGGGGGAGGCAGAGTGGGGAGGGGGAAGGCAGAGAGGGTCAGGGGGAAACAGAGAGGGAAGGGGAGAGGCAGAGAAGGGCAAGGGGAGGCAAAGAAGGACAATGGGAGGCAAAGAAGGACAATGGGAGGCAAAGAAGGACAATGGGAGGCAAAGAAGGACAATGGGAGGCAGAGTGGGGAGGGGGAGGCAGAAAGGGGCAGGGGGGAGGCAAAGAGGGTCAAGGAGAGGAAGAGAGGGGTGGGGGAGGCAGAGAGGGTCAGGGAGAGGTAGAGAGGGGCGGGGGGAGGCAGAGAGGGTCAGGGGGAGGCAGAGAGGGTCAGGGGGAGGCAGAGAGGGTCAGGGGGAGGCAGAGAGGGTCAGGGGGAGGCAGAGAGGAGCAAGGGGAGGCAGAGAGGGGCAAGGAGAGGTAGAGAGGGGTGGGGGAGGCAGAGAGGGGCGGGGGGAAGCAGAGAGGGTCAGGGGGAAGCAGAGACGGGAGGGGGAGGAAGAGAGGGTCAGGGGAAGCAGAGAGGGTCAGGGGGAAGCAGAGAGGGTCAAGGAGAGGTAGAGAGGGGTGGGGGAGGCAGAGTGGGGAGGGGGAAGGCAGAGAGGGTCAGGGGGAAACAGAGAGGGAAGGGGAGAGGCAGAGAAGGGCAAGGGGAGGCAAAGAAGGACAATGGGAGGCAAAGAAGGACAATGGGAGGCAAAGAAGGACAATGGGAGGCAAAGAAGGACAATGGGAGGCAGAGTGGGGAGGGGGAGGCAGAAAGGGGCAGGGGGGAGGCAAAGAGGGTCAAGGAGAGGAAGAGAGGGGTGGGGGAGGCAGAGAGGGTCAGGGAGAGGTAGAGAGGGGCGGGGGGAGGCAGAGAGGGTCAGGGGGAGGCAGAGAGGGTCAGGGAGAGGTAGAGAGGGGCGGGGGAGGCAGAGAGGGAAGGGGGGAGGCAGAGAAGGGCAAGGGGAGGCAGAGAAGGGCAAGGGGAGGCAAAGAAGGACAAGGGGAGGCAAAGAGGGGAGGGGGGAAGCAGAGAGGGGCAAGGGGAGGCAGAGAAGGACAAGGGGAGGCAGAGAAGGACAAGGAGGAGGCAGAGTGGGGAGGGGGAGGCAGAGTGGGGAGGGGGAAGGCAGAGAGGGTCAGGGGGAAGCAGAGAGGGAAGGGGAGAGGCAGAGAAGGGCAAGGGGAGAGGCAAAGAAGGACAATGGGAGGCAAAGAAGGACAATGGGAGGCAAAGAAGGACAATGGGAGGCAGAGTGGGGAGGGGGAGGCAGAAAGGGGCAGGGGGAAGCAGAGAGGGAAGAGGGGAGGCAGAGAGGGAAGGGGGGAGGCAAAGAGGGTCAAGGAGAGGTAGAGAGGGGCGGGGGAGGCAGAGAGGGAAGGGGGAGGCAGAGAGGGTCAGGGAGAGGTAGAGAGGGGCGGGGGGGGCAGAGAGGGGCAGGGAGAGGTAGAGAGGGGCAGGGGAGGCAGAGAGGGAAGGGGGGAGGCAGAGAGGGTCAGGGAGAGAGAGAGAGAGAGAGAGAGAGAGAGAGAGAGAGAGAGAGGAGAGGTAGAGGGGCGGGGGGAGGCAGAGAAGGGCGGGGGGAGGCAAAGAAGGACAAGGGGAGGCAAAGAAGGACAAGGGGAGGCAAAGAAGGACAAGGGGAGGCAAAGAAGGACAAGGGGAGGCAGAGAGGGGAGGGGGGAAGCAGAGAGGGAAGGGGGGAGCAGAGAGGGGCAAGGGGAGGCAGAGAAGGACAAGGAGGAGGCAGAGTGGGGAAGGGGGAGGCAGAGTGGGGCAGAGGGAGGCAGAGTGGGGCAGAGGGAGGCAGAGTGGGGCAGGGGGAGGCAGGCAGAGTGGGGCGGGGGGAGGACTCTGCTAATATATACAGACTCATAACTATGTGTCTGGTGTATTCTTCAGTGCTGACAGTAGCCAGGCAGCACATTTTTTGTGCCATTTTGGCTACTGGCAGTATGGACCTATAGCTATAGTATGCTGCCCTTACATATGGCATAGAAGCTGAAAGATGCACTAAGCCATTTGTGTTTTTGATGGGAATTATGTACGTGGTTTTATTTCCTGGCGATGCCCTTTATCTTAAACTTCTCTATTCTGAATCCTCATGGCACAGGGGACTCGTTGGACTGTTAGGTTGCCTATGTGCAGTCGTTGTTATACAGCTTCACATTCATGTATACCCATGATATTTTATCTCAAGTCTGTAGGGTACAACCAACAAATGTGTACACAATGTTCACCACAAGATGGCACTGCATCCTTCTTGGACAGTATCCGGCAAACTCTTGCTCCTGGCACAGAAAATAACTCTGTAATCAATGCATTGTTCCTGGGAAATGATGTGTGAATGATCTGCCTGAAACGATGTGTAACTCGCTTTTATGCCTTAAGAATTTTATGACTTCAAGAAGTTTGCCTGCAGGCCTTTCCACTGCTTCAGTCGAGAAAAGGGCATTCTGGGCGGTTTCCAGGAGGTGAAATACACACCTTGGGTCAGATTTATCATTAGCTCAAATCAGAATAATGGAGTGAAAAAGTCGCAAATTTTTGTGCAACTGCTAAAACTGCGCAAAAATTAGCGACTTTTTTCTGCTCTGCACTATGCTCGCCAGTTTTCTGAAAGTGGGCGTGTTTTCTTATGTAAATGAATCTCTAGACAGATTTACTATTGCGACTATTTAAAAAGTCGCAAAAAAGTCGCAAAGAAATGCGCAATTTCACTCCAGTGAGGACCATGCTTATCTTATGAGACTTTTTAATAGAACATGTAACTTTTTCGTAAAGACGTGCGACTTTTGTAAAACTGCTTACTGACGGATAAACTGCTACCGTGAAACCACATTTATTACAGTCTTAAAGGGCCGATCATAAATCTGACTTGGCTAAAACTGACTTTAGCCATATGTGAAAGTGGAGTGAGCTGTCAGAGTCATGATAAATCTGGCCCATTGTTTTTAAGCATTAGGAAACACTTGATAGAGATAATGCTACAATAAATTGTATATAAGACAATACTTAAAGGGGTTGCTCAGAATTAAAGGTTTTTTTTTTCTTAAAAACAAGGAATGCTTTAAAATAAAAAAATAAAAATAAGATTAGATTAAATTTAATCCCCCACTGCTCCAGTGCTGCTGTCACAGTGGCCACTCTGGTCTTGCTGACTTATCCTGCAGTGATGATGTGTTCTACATGTGCATACGACCACTACTGCCAATCGCTGGCATCTGCGGTGATGCCTGCATGTACAGCGCGAGACTGCTGAGGCCAGTGATTGGCTGCAGCGGTCATATGCGCATGTATAGCCTATCCTTACTGCAAGTCAACAAAGACCAGCAGGTCCATGGGAGCACTGAAGGAGCAGAGGATTAAATAAATTACGGATTCCCCTCTTTCAGGAAAAAAAAAATTTTAAATCTTGGTCAAGCCCTTTAACTTGGTCTTCGTGAAATATTACAGATCGGTAGGATTAACATGTATAATGAAATCATGCTATCCTTAAAGGGCACCTGTCAGCAGGTTTGTACCTATGACACTGACTGACCTGTTACATGTGCACTTGGCAGCTGAAGGCATCTGTGTTGGTCCCATGTTCATATGTGTCCGTCCGCATTGCTGAGAAAAATTGTGCTTTTATATATGCAAATGAACCTCTAGGGGCAATGGGGGCGTCGCCGTTACACCTAGAGGCTCTGCTCTCTCTGCAACTGCCATGTCCTCTCCACTTTGATTGACAGCACCAGGCATAATGATGTGTTCACTGCCTGGTCCTGTCAAAGTACAGAGGGTACGGCAGTTGCAGAGAGAGCTGAGCCTCTAGGTGTAACAGTAACGCCCCCGTTGCTCCTAGAGGCTCATTTGCATATATTAAAACATAATTTTTCTCAGCAATACCGACACACATGAACATGGGACCAACACAGACGCCTTCAGCTGCCAAGCGCACATGTAACAGGTCAGCCAGTGTCATAGGTACAAATCTGCTGACAGATGCCCTTTAAAGGAGGTTGGGTATGAGAAACTATGACCGCATTCTACCAAAACAGCGCCACTCGTGTACATGTGCGGTAATGCAGCTCAGCTTTTTTAAAGTGGCACTGGCCGTTTTTGATATGTTATAGGGACATATCAAAATTTTAGGTTATTGGGGGTCTGAGCGCAGAGACCAATCTCTAGAATGAGTTGAGAGAAGCACGCACATATAGTGCCCCCTCTCGTCGCTGCACATAGACTTTCTATGGAGTCCGCCTCGTTTCCTGTCCTGCAGTGAGAGAGAACGCACTAAGCCAGCACTTTTGTCCACTCGTTCTAGAGATTTGAGGGGGTCTCAGCGCTCAGACTGCCACTGATCTAAGCTTTTGATATGTCTCTACAACACATCAAAAGTTTAATAAAGTACAGGGACACTTTAAGAAAATGGAGCTGGGCTGCAATTCTGGGCTGTTTTGGAAGACTTTGGTTACTTTCACATTAGCGGCAGCCTTCTCCGGCAGGCTGTTCCGGCGGGTGAACAGCCTGCCGGATCCGTGCCACCGGAGGTCCGCTCTGGCCCCATTGACTGCAATGGGGGTGGTCCGGAGGTCCTGCGGCAGCACGGCAGACATGTTGTAGTTTTATTCCGGCCGCCTCTCGGCATGTTTGGCGCGCTGCCGGAGCTGACCTCCGGTGGCACACGTGCACTAGCGGCAGCGCTGATCCGCCAGGCTGTTCACCCGCCGGAACAGCCTGCCGCTAATGTGAAAGTAGCCTTTTGTGTTCTGTTATTTGCTAGTGACACATACAGATTTTGAGATTTTGTCATCAATTTTACCCTCTGCATTGCAAGGGATGATCTCTGCAGTGAAAGTCCACAGCCGTTCCATACCAAACCCCTTCCATATGTTTTGTACCATAAGTTGTCAGATCTACACTGAACTCACCCCTAGCAGCTGCATCTTTATTCCTTGCCACACAATTTAGCTGGTTTTCCCGCCATATATAAGTGGAATCGTTATATAACGATAAAGTTCGGCAACTTGTGAATATATTTAGCATTCTTCTACGGCACTCGCCATTTCAAAGTGCTGAGGATCCTCTGCTTTCAGACTCGCACTCGACTTGCCACATGACATGGTTGTCAAGATTTTCCAAAGAGGCAAGTCATGTGACCGGTTCTGAAAGCAATGGATCCACAGCCATTTAAAACGGGATGTTCCGGAAAACCCCTTTAACTCCCAGTGAATGGAAACTTCCTCTACATCAAGGGGCTGAAACCTTGTACAACTGATTCATATGCATGAACCCATAAGCATATCACAGATCACTCTCAGACCTCATGAACACGACCGTATGTATTTTGCGGTCTGAAAATTGCAGATCCGCAAAATACGGATACGGTCCGTGCTGCATCCGCTTTAAATTGTAGACCCATTGACTTCTATAGGGCATGTTCTATTTTTTTGTGGAATAGTCATATGGATGTGGAAAGCACATGGATCATTTGTGTGCTTTCTGCATCCGTATTTTCATTCCGCAAAAAAAAGATACAAAAAAAAAAACAAAAACAGACCACGAACCCATGAAAGTCAAACCGGATCCATATTTTGCAGACCCACGATTTGTGGACCACAAAATGGACATGGTCATATGCATGGGGAATTAAAGTGAGAGAGATACCACCGCACACTCAGGGTTATCATGCACATACAGGCAGATCATGTCCAATCAAAGATTTTTTTTTTTACGTGCGACTCAACGTTTGTCGTTTATCTTATTAAATGCCCCTGCGGACTCCTCTACGTGGGAGAAACCACACAAACCATACGTGATCGTATCACGAGTCCACAATTAGATGGAAGAAGAACTGGCTCCCAATCCCTGACCATTTTAATAAAGCCCCCCACAGCATTGCCCAACTCAAGATTTAGGTCATTGAAAAGGTACAACGTCCACGACGCGGTGGAAACCATGTACGCCTATTAAAAGAACACGACGCATATTGGATCTACACGCTACAGAGCCTAAATCCCAAAGGCCTTAACCGGGACTTTAATCCATACATCTAATCCGTGATCCTTATGATGAGTCTATTTGATTGTGCACCTTGACTAATGTTCTACGTCTTACTTCCCAGACCCATTGATCCTCCGTTAGACCCCAGAGGTAGTATGCACCCGTCCGGCTTTCTTCCTCTTCTCTTCCCCCATTCTCCACACAACACACTCTCCTCTCTTTATTTCATTTGTTAAATTTTTTCCTTCATTTTATTTCTATTTCCACATCTATTTTTATTCATTTTATCACCCTTTTTCTTTTCTTCTCTCCTTTTCCACATTTCTGCCCTCTTCCTACTCCTTTTTCTCACTTAATCCTTCACTCATTTTTTCCCACACACCCCTACCTTCTTAAACAGTATTCCCTCTTAGGCCCCTTTCACACAGGCGAGAATTCCGCGCGGGTGCAATGTGTGAGGTGAACGCATTGCACCCGCACTGAACGCAGGCCCCATAGAAATGAATGGGGATGCGTGAAAATCACAAGCATCCGCAAGCAAGTGCGGATGCGCATGGTTGCTAAGGAGACGAGGGATGAGTTACCCGGGACCCCATTTACTTTATTATTTTCCATTATAACATGGTTATAATGGAAAATAATAGCATTCTTTAATTCAGAATGCTAAGTAAAAGGTCCATTGTAGGGTTAAAAAAATAAAATAAAAATGTAACTCGCCTCATCCACTTGATTGCGCAGCCGGGCTCGTCTTCTTTCTTCTTCTTCTTGCAGGACCTGGCTGGAAAAGGACCTTTGGTGACGTCATCGTGCTCACCACATGGTGAGCGCAGTGACGTCAGCGCAGGTCCTGCTGAATGAAGATAGAAGGTTCTTCTATCGTCATTCAGCAGGACCTGCGCTGACATCACCGAAGGTCCTTTCCCAGCCAGGTCCTGCAAGAAGAAGAAAGAAGACGAGCCCGGCTGCGCGATCAATTGGATGAGGCAAGTAACATTTTTTTTTATTTTTAACCCCAAAATGGACCTTTTACTTAGCATTCTGAATTAAAGAATGCTATTATTTTCCATTATAACCATGTTATAATGGAAAAAAAATTAAATATACAGAACACCGATCCCAAACCCGAACTTCAGTGAAGAAGTACGGGTTCGGGTCTGGGTACCACAGTCAGTTTTTTATCACGCACGTGCAAAACGCATTGCACCCGGGCGAAAAAAAAACGGAACATCGGAACACAATCGCAGTCAAAACTGACTGCAATTGCGTACCTATTCGCTAATCTGCAAGGGGCCTTATTTCTGTTTTTCTCTTTTCCTTTTTCCCCTCCTTGCCTTTCCCCCTTCCTCTGCTTCCCACACACACACACCACTATACACATTTACCAACATGCCCCCTATGTTCACATTCTCCCCCTTGTTTCTTACATTCACACACTGTTCACTAGTTCCACACCACTGTTATCTCCACCTTTCTCTTATCCTGTCCCATACCCAGCATGGCCGTGCCAGCTTCAGTGAATCCCCACCTAGCCTCATGCCCTTTCTGCTCTATTTCACGCCCGAAGCCGCACGACTTCGCACATGACGCAGGCGCACGGCACCTTCTTAGATGCAGTCTATGGCCCTCTCTCCCACACACTGGCCCGCAGCGCGTTCCCGCTGTCCCACGGGGGCCCTCCTAATATCCTGCACTTTACTCTTGGTAAGCTCCTCTGACGGCACTGGGGTTGCCCCCAGCAACATACTGCTTTTATTTTATTATTTATCTGCATTACTTTATGCTACATTGCTATTGCTATTATCCATTTGTGCTACATGATAGCACACCACTATGATATCTGTTATATAACAACTGTGCCATTGGTGCTACATGACAGCATACTTCTATGCCAATTCACGTTACTGTACTATTCTGTGCTACATGACAACATGTTAGCACCCCGGACACCCCAGCAATCCCAGCTTTGGTTCCACATCATAGCCTTCCTCTCGACAGCCACTCATTGACGCATTTATAGAGGCTTTGACCCATATCTTCTAATATCTATCTTTTTAACACATTGGTCTCATCTATAATCAGCCCTATGACTATATCTTTAGAGAACATTTTACCTCCGACTAATGTTTTCATGTTTTTTTATGTTTTTTTCCATTAGTGACTTATGTGACCAAGGTCCGAAGCGACACAATATAGGCATTCTTCCGTTATTACTTTTGTACCCATTGGAGGATATGTCAGAATAAAAGATTATTATTTGCATGATAACCCTGAGTGTGCGGTGGTATCTTTCTTACTATTATTTCTCCGGATCCCATCCACTCCACTGAAGCACTTCACAGATTGGACAACGAGTGCAACCCTATCAATCTACATGGGGAATTAAAGGCATACTAAATCCATTAGAAAAACATTTTCTCCCTACAGCTCGTCCTTTTTCTTAGTCCCATTTTGTCTCATATTACAGTTAAAATTGAGAAATATATAAAGAAAACGTCTCCGTGTCCCACAATGTCACCCATGTCCTCTCTCTTCCTCTTCACAGTCTGGCTGTAAGACAACTGGCTGCTGCAGGAGCCCCCCCCCCCCACCCCAGGACAAAAATGGTTATGTATGCATGTATTTCAAGGTTTAGTGTTCCCTTAACCATGCAGGTGAACATGATCAAGAAAATTTTTAGCCCCTGGATGTAAATAGGGTTTCCTTCAATGACATCAAGCAGATTTGTTGAAAACGACAAGGTATTAAAACACAAAATATATTAGAGAGTTGCATACATGATAAAGGGGTATTCCTATTACAGACACTCATGGTATCTCCATGCTGTAGACCATAAATGTCTGCTAAGTCCAGGTCCACCTCTGGGACCCACAAATCAATCTGTAGAACAGTGGTCCCCTGAACTTCCCTTGCCTAGTGAGGTCACCGCATCCAAGCAGAGCAAAACATACGGGGGATTTTCTGCATAAAATTACTAATTTGTAGGATTATGTATGCAAATTGATGAAGCTCAATACTTTCTTGCATCTTCTCTTAGAATTTGGGTTATGCAGGGATCTGTCTGTTGGTGCAGGACACATAGTAATGGATTCAGTAATGCTGCAGGAAGGAATGTGCACACCAACAAGTAAAAGTCGTTGGAGGGTGGCAATCAGTTGTAAACCTCTAAGCAGCTGTAGGAACAGAATACCTGGTGATGCTGTGAGTGACATCACGCCGTAATATGAAAAGGCACCAGCTTCAAATTTCATCCCTTCCTTCCCGGCTTCCACTTCCACTTTCCCCTGCAGATAACAGATGGTGGTTATCGCCTTCGTCGTCCCATCGGGTCATTTAGCAAAACAGTAACAGAACATATACATTTTGTATAGTGGTCCCCATTCCTCTGTGCACGATGCTGCATGGGGAAAACACAAAAATCCTTAGGCCCCTTGCAGACGAGCGTTCCTCCCGCAGCGAGTCCGCATCGCAGCACCCGGCCTGACCTCCCAGCACTGACGGGATTCACATAGCATTATACTGATTTATGATGCTATGTAACCCATAATGCTGCCAGTGTTATCCAATACATTCCAGAACTGCAAGGGTTTATAGCATCATAAAGCAATATAATGCTATGTGACCCCGGCAGCGCTGGTAGATCAGGCCGGGAGCTGCGTTGCAGACTCGCTGCGGGAGGAACGCTCGTCTGCAAGGGGCCTTACTCCTTTCAAAACCAGTAAATTCAGACAGGCGGTTAAAGGGGTTTTCCAGGATCAAGACACTGATGGCCTACTCTAAGGAATGCCCATCCATATCAGATCAGTGCAGCTCTGAATCTTGCCACCCTCACCAATCAGCAGTTTACATGGGGCAGTCAAGCTGATCAGAGGGGGTACCGGGAGTCAGATCGCAACAGATCAGATATTGAAGGCCTATGCTGAGCACAGGCCATCAAAATCCTAATCCCAGAAACCCCTTTAAGACAAGTCTCCCTCTTGCCCCACCTTCAGTCTTGCACTACACAGTCTTTCAGTGAAAGGACCCTGCAAACAGCAGTACAGATCTCAGCTTACAGGAGCCATGTATGCAACACGAATTTCATCTGTAATTTTTGTGGATCTATATTTTTGCAGACCACACGTGTGAATGCACCCTTACAAATTCACGCCATCTCTGGTCACCGTCTCAGTCCATTCATACTCAGGCCAATTTCACGTGAGTGAATTCAGTCCGAGAAACACACTCCGGTGACGACTGTATTTCCTGTACTGAACACTCGAACACGCAGCAAAATAATGATTTATGAAGCTGCGCGTTCCTGCCTTATCGCGGGTCTTCTGAACTGTTGTCACAGCAGCCACGGTCAGGCAGAAACACACAGCATCATAGATCATTATGATGCTGTGAGTTCAGGTCAGAGGGGCAGGGTTCGGTCCGGGAAATACAGCGGACATACGGGGCGCATTTCCCAGACTGAATACGGTCGTGTGAAATTGGCCTTAGAGAGGTTATCCCACAAAACTCTTAACTCGCTTTTCTGGAGTACTTATTCCTCTTTGTGGATGGACACTTAGTCGCTTCACTATGCCGTCACTGAAGAGGAAGACAGCAGAGAAGCTACTGAGCATGTTAGTCCACCACTGAACGCAGGAGAAGGTGGACCAGAAGGATAAACAGTATGGGGCGCTACCAGGGAGAAAAATGTACAATAGTTTTATTGCATGGATATAGCAATAATAATTATTCATTAAAAAATGCCCTATTCCTGGCATAGTAATACTTTTCATACGATAACCCCCTTTAAAAGGGGTCGTCTACTAAGGACCACCCCTGTTCATATGCTGAATTAGGGGGCCTCTATTAGCAAAAATGGAGAACTGCTTTAGAAGAGGACTTTGTGCAAACTTACAGAATAGGGACACACCAATGGCATCTGGGAGAGCTGCATTAAAAAAAGGAGACTGTGCTGTGGACAACCCCATTAAAGGGCCACCAGCAACCTGTCCTAGAATATGAGGAGGACTGGCTGCTATCACTTGCAGAGCTGCCTAGAAGGATGAGGGGACAGGGCCTCACAACACACTGCACTGCTCTACAAGAGATGGTAATGATGCGATACTGACTATGATATGTCATCATGGCTGAGCAGCCTTACAGGAACGCTCACCAATGTGTAATATATGCAAGTGCCAGACCATAGTGTGTAGTGAGGCCCTGTCCCCCATAGGCAGCTCTGCAAGTGGAGGCAACCAGTTCTCCTCACGTAAAAAGATCATGCCAAGTAACTCCAAGTGAAGTAAATACAAAGTAAGTAAATGCCAGCCTACCAAGGTATGGTGGTCCCAGTGCAGTCCCTCCACCAATACAGCTCATATAAATATTAATTATATGAAGAGACGTCTCCTACCTGACTGACCAGATTTGGAGGCTGTAAGCACTTTTGTACGAAGCCAATAAATAACCAAAAATGACCACGAGGCACAGCGTTTCTGCAACAGTTTACACAGAACATGAAGATCATAGGGGCAAGTCTGACCTGTAAAACCAGCACAAAGTAGTCCACCGGCTTATTACGCTGGTAGAGGTAGTATTCAGGAGACTTCTTGTTCCTGTCATCGAACTTTAGTTCCTGGATGACATTTGGATGTTTGAGCAGCCTCAGAAGAATCTTCTCTGACATCTGACAGGGGCTAAAGGCATCCACTTCTGCAGGGGAAATAACGCAAGATAAATTACCATACAGTCCAGAAAGCTCAACCGCTTCCATACTCAGAGGAACCAGAGGCTAAGCAGGACCTGACGACTCTCCTGACATGTTTGCTTTAGTAAATACCTGGATAGCCAATGAAAGAACAATCCTGGAGCACCTTTTCTTAGAACTCTGCATAGTGGTGTTCCTCTGTTAATTCTCCTGTAAATGAACAAACAATTTGACAACTGGGCATCACTATCCCTCTAGTCAACAAAGAGTCCCTATATAATCTGACACTGTCCGAGATGACCTGATAATGTCAGAGTGTGCAAGATACTCCCCTTTGACAGGTAATTGTCAATTCACTTGTGCATTTCCATGAGGAGTAACAAAGGAACAAAAAAGAAAAAAAGTAGCAGCACTTACAAATCTATAGTAAAAATTCTCTATGGTGGTGATGCCCACAGTGTTGGATACTAGTCTGTAGTATGCCCGAATCATCCAGAATAAATCACAAATAAAACTGCAGCACTCGCCGGTCTTCAATTCATGCTGGTTTATTCACCAAAAATTGCGACGTTTCGACCTCTCTGTCTTTCTCAAGCACTCCGAGAGGTCGAAACGTCGCAATTTTTGGTGAATAAACCAGCATGAATTGAAGACCGGCGAGTGCTGCAGTTTTATTTGTGATTTATTCTGAGTAACAAAGGAACGTCACAATGCAGAGTCCTAAGAAAAGATGCTATAGAATTGTTATTTCATAGGGTATACAGGGTACAAGTCCCCTTTAAAATGGCATTTATGTTATGTATATTGCCTTAAAAGGGGTAATCCAGGATTTTAACACTGATGGCCTATCTGATCGGAGGGGGTCTGATACCCCATACTCTAACTGTTTAGATGTTTCAGAGTAGCTCCAGAAGTCTTTACGAGAAGTACAACGCTTTATCCATTGTGTAATGGACTAAGTTAGGAACTGCAGCGTTCACTAAATCGGAGCGGCTCTGCAGTAACCAGCATCGTCCACTAGACAATGGAAGGAAGTTCCAGTGCCGTAAACTGCTATTTGGCATGGGTGTGGAGTGTTGGACCCTTAAAAAACAGGACTCTCCTGAGGATAGGTCACCAATAGTAAAATCTGGGAAGACCCCTTTAAAGGCATTGTGCCAAGTTTGAAACTTATCTCCTATTCATAGGGTAGAGGATAAGAGTCTGAATGGTGGGAGTCCCAGTGGCCAGATGACAAGAATGGGCTTCTGGTGTCTCCCTGTGAAACGGGAGACATATGATCTCCCCATTATTGTGATCGGTGGGATTCCCAGTGGTCAGATGACGAGAACAGGTGTCTGGTGTCTCCCTGTGTGAATGGAGAGGCTCCATTCATACTGGAAAATACAAGACCTCCCCATTATTGTGATCGGATGTGGTCCCAGTGACCAATGACAAGAATGGGTGTCTGGTGTCTCCCTGTGTGAAGACGAGGCTGCACGGATACTGGGAGACATATGATCTCCCCATTATTGTGATCGGTGGGGGTCCCAGTGGTCGGATGACGAGAACAGGCGCCTGGTGTTTCCCTGTGTGATTGGAGAGCCTCCATTTGTATGGGGAGATACAAGATTTCCTCATCATTGTGAATGGTAGGGGTCCTTGTGATCGGAAGGCAAGAACTGGGGGAGAAGCTCCATTCATACGGGGAGACACAAGATCTCCTCATTATTGTGATCGGTGTGGTACCCAGTGGTCAGATGACAAGAGCAGGTGTCTGGTGTTTCCGCTGTTTGATTGGAGAGGTTACTGTCACGGTCCCTCAGGTGACTGATGTCAGGAAATCGAGAAAATTGGCTGAGCGTGGAGGAATCTAACAGACTCCTTGATTTCTTGATAGGGTTAATGACCACTTCCCTTTTCTCAGCTGTTGCTCAGTGGTCATCACTTCTACCCTTTATAGTCTCACCCACCCTTCTGACTATGCTGTTGATAGCGTCATTTGGGTTTGGCTGAGCTGGTGTGAGATCCTCTCTGGTGTTCCTGTTCTTCCATCTCTACAGAAGTTAAGTGTCGCGTTTGTTTATATTTGTTATATTCCCTGTTGTTGTATCTGGGCCTGAGACAGAGACTTCCATTCGTCCATCTGGGGAAAAATGGGTTGTCTCTGGTCCTATACTTATTCCAGGGCCTTATAGGGAAATCAGGGCCTAGGTATCCTGCTTATGAATATTCCTACCTTCAAGGTCTATCCATATTGATAGGTAGTCAGGGCCCGGATTAGGGTTGTCTAGGAGGTGACCTGTTTCTTCCCTACTTTCCAGGCCCAGTTACTGTTCCCCTTCCGTCGTGTGTCCAGTGTGGAGTCCCCCCTCCCCATACTGATCGTGATTCGTGACAGTTACATTCATATGGAGAGACACAAGATCTCCTCATCATTGTGATTGGTAGGGGTTCTTGTGGTCAGAAGTCAAGAACTGGGGGAGAAGCTCCATTCATAGGGGGACACACAAGATCTCCTCATTATTGTGATCAGATGGGGTCCCAGTGCTCGGATGACAAGAACGAGAGTCTGGTTTCTCCCTGCGTGAATGGAGAGGCTCCACTCATACGGGAAGATACAAGACCTCCCCATTATTGTGATCGGATGGGGACCCAGCGTTTGGATGAAAAGACTTGGGGTCTGGTGTCTCCCTGTGTCAATGGAGGGGCTCCACGAGACACGAGATCTCCCTATTATTGTGATCGGTAGGGGTGCCAGTGGTTGGAGTCCCACCGATGAGACTCATATCCTCTGGATAAGGCATCAGTCTAAAGCTTGGCACAACCCCTTTAAAACACTGAATACTAGTGATACTCCTTTACATGTTATACAGAGACTTTTCTATACGGAGAGATGCCAATGAGCATATTACTGGCCACAGATGAGCCTGTATGTACAAGCATAGGATCATTACGCCCCCGTTCTGTAACCCTCTCTCTTTGTTTTGGAAAAGGCTGACCCTGTGCCCTTTAGTGCCCGGAGCAGAGAAAAGTGCCACCACTACACGGAGGAAGTGCGAACAGGCGTAAGTGATCTCACGCTGTGATAAGCCGAACTTGCCTGTTGCTAAGAAACGGTGCATAGCCAGGAGAAGTTGCGGTGATATTTTAACCTTCATCTCATTGTCGGTTTGCTTAAAAGCGGAGAAATCTTGTTTTCTCTCTCGATGGGTTATTTTCTTTTTTGTTCTGTTATCAGCTAATAGAATTAATACAAAGAAAAAATGCAAATCTGTTAAAGAAATCCAGCATCGTGCTGCACATGCTGCAAAAACGGACAGACTGAGAAAAATACTAAAAAAACACAACTGAATCAACAGTCCAACCAAGCAACAGGTATATCTAATATCAGAAAGATATCCGGACATATTGAAGGCCATGTTCACATCTCCATTTTGGAGATCCGGCGCAAATGCCGGCTGTCGACCCGACAAAAAAAAAAAACTTTGGATGCACCGGTTTTTGTCCGGCCGAAACCCGACATTTATGCTGGAAAGTGCCCGGATCACCGCCAGACCTCACTGCAGTCAATGGGAATCCAGCGGTGAAATTGAGGATCCGGCAGGCTGCTCTGTGCCGGAACTGCCTGCTGAATCTCCTAACGAAGATGTGAACAAAGCCTTAGGTGTTACATTTGGACTGTAAATGTACAATATGACCCCAGGCCATGTATTCTAAGGGATCGGGTGGGAGATCCTATGACTGAGCTGAGTATCCAGAGAATATCGTTCCGAGCCAGTAAGCTGATTGCCCGTTGCTGGATTCAGCCTCGTCTGCCCACTTAATGGGAGCTCATCAATACGATGAACATAGGCTGGATTTTTCTGAAGAGGAACCGTCTAAATTCTAAATTCGAAGCCCTTTGCAATAGATAGTTTGATGTTCCAGGTCTGCCCTCTCAAGGTCTGCTGTCTGAGATCTCCGGAACAAGGAGATAACAAGGAGTCCAAGGATTCGGTCAGTAGAAATCTGACAACTGCACGGCTAATACACAACCCTGTTAATGCGGAACTGACGCAACTCTGCTACATGTCTAATTCTTCAATTGGGTTTTCCTATGGTGGCTTATACTTAAAGAATCTTTAGGATGTTACATAATACCTGATTTATTTTTTTTGTCACCGTGAAGTACTCCTCAACTCACTTTCATTATGCAAAGATCCTATGCTATATTGTCTCTCCAAGGGGGTGGCAGGGGGTTTGTCGGTACTATGTTCATCGTGCTGTACTATTTAAAATGTTCAACAAAAATTATCTGATTTAAAAATAATAGATCGATATCAAGTGTACAGAAAAGGTGATAAAGTTTGGCTATGTGCAAATTAGGTTTCTACTCTTAGTATACACTAAGGACAAGCTTCCGCGGCACGTTCAGGACACATACATACAGTCCCGCTCTTTGGTATGTGCCAGTATACCTTATACCGAAAATACTGTTTGAACAGTACAGAAAAGTGTAGTCTACTGTGCTTTTTTATATACAGGGATCACACAATATATACCATTTTTTCCCCACATGGAACTTATAGGCAACGTATGTCACTACATGTCCTTACAGTGGCAAACCTCAGAGGTATACGTCGAAAAATCCTCCTGAGCATGCCCCCAACAGTAGGCTCAATTTGGTTTCAAAGGAGCCTTACTAATAAGCAACCATTCACATGGCATTACTAAAAAAGTTTAGAAAATGATATACCATATTTTTTGCATAGATCACCATCAAAGAGGACATTAAAGAGGACCTTTCATAGTTTTTTTTATTAATTAAGATAAATACCGGTACCTTTACTTGCGGGGTACTCCCTACTGATGCTGCCACCCTGCCTGATTTTTTTAAATATCGCTCCTACGCCCCGCTGTGCCCCCCTGCAGTTTTCCCGCTCAGTATGCTAATACTGAGCAGCGGTACAGGGAGGAGGAGACGCCAGGGTTTCTCAGTGGGCGTCTCCTTCTCCCTGGCTGTGCCGCGATCCAATCACAGCGCAGAGCGTCACAGCCAGGGAGAAAGAAAAAAGCTCACCTTCCCCCTGGTGGTGACGCTCTCTGCCGTGATTGGATCGCGGTACAGCCAGGGAGAAGGAGACGCCCACTGAGAAACCCTGGCGTCTCCTCCTCCCTGTACTGATGCTCAGGGGGCACAGCGGGGCGCAGGAGCAATATTTAAAAAAAAAAATCAGGCAGGGTGGCAGCATCAGCGGAGGGTACCCTGCAAGTAAAGGTATTTATCTCAATTAATAAAAAACCATGAAAGGTCCTCTTTAACCTCTCCATAACCTTGACCTCCAGGGCAGCAGGCATTTCCCAGTTTGTAACCTGGACTACCAGGAGAGAAAACTCTAGACTACTAAGTATGCAGATATTAACCTCTGCATTGAGCTGAAGATCCAGAGGAGCAGACATTAACTATTCCATAACCTTAACCACCAAGGACAAATGGTTCAGTGGGTCCTGGGTTCGTATTCTCGCAAGGGAAACATCTGCATTGAGTTTTCATGTTCTCCCTCTTTTTCTCTCCAGTTTCCTCCCACACTTCAAAAACATACTAATATGTTACTTAGGAATTTAGATTGTGAACTCCAATGTGAACAAGCACCGATGTAACTGGTGACCATTTAAATGCAGGCTGAAGAATATGCTGGCACGATATAATGGAATTAAATAATCCTAAGCCACTCCACTACCCTAGACCACCAGGGAAGTCTGAAATTCATCTAAAAGCCTTTGTTTCCTTTATTACTGTTGTTTAGCCTTGAGTGCATCTTATAGTCCACTGTATCCGGTAGTTATAGCAAATGTATCAGAGACATTATTTCAACTCACTGTATAAATCTGTTTCATCTAGGATTTCAGACTTGATTATTTCTTCTATAACATCTTCCAAGGTAACAATCCCTAGGACTTCATAAAACGGGTCTCCTTCTCCTTCATTGTTCACTCGCTGCACTATTGCCAGGTGGGATTTGCCTAGAGAAATAGAAAGACGTATATTAGGCCCTCTTATTTTCGATTACAAAGAAATTGAAATATAAAAAAATAATATATCACTGCATACAATAGATTACAATGTAATGAGATGAGGCTACCAAGAAAGTCAGGATAGCAACACGTAATACTAAGGAAGTCTGATAGAAACATCCATGAACGTTCTCATTTGTAAGGTTCGAGGTTACAATTGGGTATTGCATCCATGGGTGCAGGTGCAGCACAGGAGAAGTCGGGATGATAGCTGCAGACCAGTGCTCTGTGAACGGTGTCTCTCCGGAGTTGGTGCCATTACTGGTAGTTGCCAGGACGGCTAGGTGACGCCGCATCGCGTTTTGCCAATATTTTGGGAAAAACTGCATCACATCCACCACACTGTCACAACATGCTACAACTAGACAGACGTAGGCTGAAGTTACCGTACAGATGCACACTACTGGCAGTACAGAATACAGATCATACTTGGGCTACTTTCACATCTGCCTTTTTGCTGGATCCGTCATGGATCAGCAAAAACGCTTCCGTCATGACAATAGAACCGGCTGTATCCGTTAGGAGCGGATCTGGTTGTATTTTCTCTAAAACAGTCATGACGGACCCGGCACTAAAACAAGTCAATTGGCGCCGTTTTCTTTTGTGTCCAAGAAAACGGATCCGCATCCCATAACACGCTCAAAAACACTGCTTGCAGCAGTTTTCTGTCTGGCATAGGAACGCAACCAAACAGAATGCATTCTGGTGCACTCCGTTCCGTTTTGTCCCCATTGACAATGAATGGGGACAAAATGGAAGCGTTTTCCTCTGTTATTGAGATGCTATGATGGATGTCAATACCGGAAAGGAAAATGCTGATGTGAAAGTAGCCTGAAGTAACCGGAAATGTGGTACTTGCAAATTTGAGGGCATATATTAGCCATGGATTTAACATTCTGCACTGGAAAGGCTGAAATCTGCAATGTGAATCTGCAACGATAATACAAAAAAATGGGTTTCGACGTTTTGGACTTAAAGAACCTTTGTCAGCAGGTTTGTGCCTATGACACTGGCTGACCTGTTACATGTGCGCTTGGCAGCTGAGGACATCTGTGTTGGTCCCATGTTCATATGTGCCCGCATTACTGAGAAAAATGATGTTTTAATATATGCAAATGAGCCTCTAGGAGCAACGGGGGTGTGGCCATTACACCTAGAGGCTCTGCTCTCTCTGCAACTGCACTTGAAAACACCCTCTGCAGTGAAAACATAATCACGCCTGGTCCTATCGATCAAAGTGCAGGAGGCGCAGCAGTTGCAGAGGGAGTTGAACCTCTAGGTGTAATGGTAACGCCCCTGTTGCTCCCAGAGGACCATTTGCATATAATAAAACATCATTCTTCTCAGTAATGCGGGTGCATATGAACATGGGACCAACACAGACGCCTTCATCTGCCAAGTGCACATGTAACAGGTCAGCCAGTGTCATAGGTACAAATCTGCTGACAGATGCCCTTTAAGAAGTCATGCTTATTATTTTATTATGCTAAGAGTGAAAACCCCATTCACAAGTACTGTACTGAAAAATGTCAGACACCCTGCATTAACAATACGGGCCACGTCTGTACATGGCCTCAAGGGGTTGATTAATACTTAGCTAATATAGTGGATTCCCCATTCTGGATCCTCCTCTACAATTAGCCAGAGCTAAGAAAGCAGTTCTTGCTTTGAAGGACCTGGCATGTCCATGCACTAAATTAAAGGTAATGCCTCATATCTCCTGTAGGGGTGCTGTAGAAGAATTTAATACTTGCCGTCAGGTTCCCACACAGATTGCAGCTGACACTATGTGGCCAGGATATTATCAGCCAGTCAATCTGACAAGAAACTATTGTCTAAACTAGGCAACCTCACTAAATTTCAGTGTCACGACAACTGAAAAATGGTTCAGAATTTAGTGATAAGAGTAAGGTTAGCCATCACAAGACACTTGACAGATGAACAATCATTTGGCCGGCAGCCATCTCTCCCGATCCACTATATACAAGCACACTAGGCGTGTTTTGTGTATGGGGAGAGAGAAGAAACTTCTTGCCAGGTACCTCTGAGAACAAAAAGGATTGGGCATGTTGAGGTTCAACTGCCCGATACTGATCTTCCCTGAAATCTCAGAAGAGAGTCAGGAGGCCCCTCTACACGTCAGATGGATGTCTGTTCCCGATGGTCAGCCATCAAGTCTAGTGTTGAGCAAACTTGTGTTTTCAAGGTTCAGGTTCGGGTTATCCAAGAATTCCGTTATGGATTCCGCTACCACGGCCCATAAGTTATAGTCCGTGGTAGCAGAATCCATAACCCGAACCCTGTACGGCGAACTCATCCCTAATCAAGTCTAAAACAGCAGGAGCCAGCAGATCCAAATTGTAGTTGGACATTTCCTTTCCAATTCTCACCACCACTATTTCAAGACGGGCAAAAAAAATAATAAATCCTTATCCAACAAGTCTCTCTTTTATGGCCACTTTAACAACTTAAAATGTAGTCACCGCCTGATAATTACTCTGCATGAAAGCAAAAGACTTTAGGACCATGCCAAGAAAGTAAAGCCTTGCATTCTGTCTGAGGAGGCCTGCCATGTATGGCATTCAACCAAAATAGCATGAATTTTCCAACAAGTAAGGAAGACTGAAATAAATCTCTGCACAATGCCGATAAAAATACACTGTAGACGGCTAAAATAGCGCTAGTATATAACCGGCCCGGGACCTAAGAGATCGTCTTCCAGCCGATATAAAACAATGACAGTCACCCAATAAATGCAATTTTCCCATGATCTGTCGTAAGTGGTTAAAAATTCTTGGTGAATGCTGTTTGCTGAAAGTTGAAATTCTTTCGCTATTCTCAGCTTGTGATCATTTAAAAGGAATTTTCCAAAGCAGGGTCTAATATTAGACTTAAAATGAAGTTTCCATTTCGTTCCAGTTATATTCTCACCAAAGTAACTGCTATATAATCTGATTGTCTTGGAGCCACTAATTTAAATGCAGATAGACATACTTAACATACCAGCAGAACACCAAAAGAGCCGACATTCGAGGGGCTGCTGTACAATCATCAATGCCATAAAGAAAACAGCATAAATGTATTGGAAACTTCAATGATTTAACATGTCGTTTACAAATCCTCACACAAATAAAAAAAAAAAAAAAATTCTTGTAGTAAATTCCGGTCTGGTGCATCGCCACCAAGCGGCTTATTTCCCCAAAAACAAACTGATCAGCAGTCGGGGACGGACCAGCTATCGATCCTACAGGGATATGGCCCAGGGGGTCGCCCAAGCCCTCTTAAAAGCTGCCGACCAGGTACATAACAATCTAATGTTCTCAGCATTAATACTAAGAGCATCAGATAATTATGCACCCAGGCGGTCGCTGCAGGTGCCCTCCTGTATTCAACTGTATCGCTGTCCTCCGGACGGTAAAGCCGGTAAATACTGCAGTTGAGGCAGAATATTGTGCTGCACTGTGGCATTTGGTTCTGCTGGGGCGGCATTTTATTCTGCACTGTGGTACTTGGTTCTGCTGGGGCGGTATTTTATGCTGCACTGTGGTATTTGGTTCTGCTGGGGAAGTATATTGTGTTGCACTAAGGTATTGCTGGCCCTGCCTACTTGTGTCGTTCCCTGCTTGCTTGTATTGGCCCGTCTTCTGTCAATTTGGACCTGTCTACAACCTGGGGCCACTTTTAGTTTTTTTCCTGGGCCACTAAGTTCTCAGTCGCCCCTGCAGGCAGTTGAAATCCATCGTGCCTAATCCCTATCTCCCTTGACATCTGCTGTCGGAGAAGAGTCAGGAGGTTGTCATTCACATTAGATGGTAGACAGAAGATTTTGAAATCAGCTAATTCTGCCAATGATGACATCTAATGCTCCAGGTTCTAACACTATGGATGGTCAAGGACCAATGAAGGCCAGGCCTCCAATAGTATCATTTTGAGTACAGAATTAGGTCAAAAGACCGTTCCATACAGTTTAGTTGTATGGAGACGTAACACAACAATGTGCATAACCTTAGTCCAGCATCACAAACAAAAACATGACTATATTCTTCTCAAAACCGTGCCACACCTACCTATGGTCAGCTCAGGTCAGTTCAATTGAAATCAATCTGTTGACAGGTGTGGTGCTGTTCTAGCAAGAATTCAACCATCATTATCTAGTTCTGGACAACCCCTTTTAAAGAGGACCTTTCACTAGATAAAAAAAATCTAAACTAACTATACAGACATGGAGAGCGGCGCCCAGGGATCTCCCTGCACTTACTATTATCCCTGGGCGCCGCTCCGTTCTCCCGGTATAGCCTCCGGTATCTTCATAGTTAGGCTCCACCCAGTGGAACCTGCCGGGGTCTCCTTCTCCTATGCTGTAGCACTGGCCAATCGCAGCGCTCAGCTCATAGCCTGAAAGGCTTTTTTTTCTCTCAGGCTATGAGCTGAGCGCTGCGATTGGCCAGCACTACAGCATGGGAGAAGGAGACGCCGTCAGGTTCCCCTGGGTGGAGCCTAACTATGAAGATACCGGAGGCTATACCGGGAGAACGGAGCTGCGCCCGGGGATAACAGTAAGTGCAGGGAGATCCCTGGGCGCCGCTCTACATGTCTGTATAGTTAGTTTAGATTTTTTAATCTAGTGAAAGGTCCTCTTTAACAGTCATACTACTAGCAATCAATCACCTTTAGGAAGGTGTTGAAAAAATGTTGCAAAGTAAGAATGCTTTAAAAAATTGAAGCATTAAGTTTAACTTTAAAGGGAGTCTGTCACCACATTTGAGCCTATTAGACAGATCAAATAGCGTTATATGTGCCACCCAGAAGTTTAAAACGGTACCTTTGTTGCATATACCGGCTCATAACCCCGCCCTCCGTGTGCCTCTGCCCGCCCGTTTACGCTCCTCCTCTCTCCTTTTCCACTGCGCCGGGCAGAGGCACACGGAGGGCGGGGTTATGAGCCGTTGGGGAGGTCCGGTCTTGGGCTCGGAAGATTGAGACGCCGCCCTGGGCACTTGAGAGGGCGCATTTACAGAACCTACAAAGTTCATTTTTGGCTGAAACAAGACTCCGGTATATGCAACAAAGGTACCGTTTTAAACTTCTGGGTGGCACATATAACGCTATTGGATCTGTCTAATAGGCTCAAATGTGGTGACAGACTCCCTTTAAATTTATTCTGCAGCGCGACAATGACCCCAAACATACAGCTAATGTCATTATGAACTATCTTTAGCATAAAGAAGAACAAGGAGTCCTGGAAGTGATGATATGGTCCCCACAGAGCCCTGATCTCAACATCATCCAGTCTGTCTGGGATTACATGAAAAGAAAGAAGGATTTGAGCAAGCCTACATCTACAGAAGATCTGTGGTCGGTTCTCCAAGTGATCTGGAACAACCTCCCTGCTGAGTTCCTTCAAAAACTGTGTCCAAGTGTACCTAGAAGAACTGATGCCGTTTTGAAAGCAGAGGTTGGTCACATCAAATATTGAATTCGCCTTTCTCTTTTGCTCATTTACTTGGCATTTTGTTATTACAAATAAAGTGAATGAACAAAACAGAAATCTAAATCCAATCAATATTTGGTGTGACCACCCTTTGCCTTCAAAACAGCACCAATTCTTCTATTTGCACAAAGTTTTTGAAGGAACTCGGCAGGGAGGTTGTTCCAGACACCTTGGAGAACTAACGACAGATCTGGATGTGGGTGTAGGTTTGCTCTTCATGTAATCCCAGAAAGACTCAATGACGAGACCAGGGCCCTTTAAGGACCATATCATCAATTCCACGACTCCTTGTTTTGTTTTTTTTACACTGAAGATAGTTCTTAATAACATTGGCTTGTAGATTTGGGGGGTCACTGTCCTGGTGTAGAATAAATGTAAATTTTAATTATTAACATTCTTACTTTGCAGCATTTTTCCCAGCGTAAAACATTTGCACAGTAATACATTTATGCATCCAAGAGGTTATTGATGGCAAGTATGTGTCACGGAGGTTGCTGCTCTCAGTAATGTAAATCCCAGATGTAAATGGCAACCAGTGATGTTAGATCGCGGAGTTCGTGGTAGCTGGAATTTGGGTCAGGGATTTAGGAGTGACTGAAGAGTTTGGGTGGGAAGGTCACTCCCGTACTCCATCATGGGGGTTACCACCTCACCCAGCTGGAAGCTAATTTAAAAGACACACGGCCAGTGTGTGTGGTGGTCTGGAGAGGACTTGGGAGCACTCCTCTCCACAGTGCTCCAGAGAAGGAAAGAGACAAGACACTGCACAAAGGTGACTCCTGTATTTCTGCCTGTTTAAAAATTATCTGTTATATGACACGAGGGCTGAAGATAAGTGCTTTATGTGACTGAACTTTGATGGGCTGAAGCCAAGCCATCCTGTTGGAACTATTTTTGTTGTTGCTTTTTCCAATAAAACCCTTATGTTGCATCCAATCCTGCCGACTGCCTACCATTTGTAAAGCTAATTCCCACAAATTATATATATATATATATATATATATATATATATATATATATATATATATATATATATAGTACAGACCAAAAGTTTGGACACACCTTCTCATTCAAAGAGTTTTCTTGATTTTCATGACTATGAAGGCATCAAAACTATGAATTAACACATGTGGAATTATATACATAAAAAACAAGTGTGAAACAACTGAAAATATGTCATATTCTAGGTTCTTCAAAGTAGCCACCTTTTGCTTTGATTACTGCTTTGCACGCTCTTGGCATTCTCTTGATGAGCTTCAAGAGGTTGTCCCCTGAAATGGTTTTCACTTCACAGGTGTGCCCTGTCAGGTTTAATAAGTGGGATTTCTTGCCTTATAAATGGGGTTGGGACCATCAGTTGCGTTGAGGAGAAGTCAGGTGGATACACAGCTGATAGTCCTACTGAATAGACTGTTAGAATTTGTATTATGGCATAAAAAAAGCAGCTACGTAAAGAAAAACGAGTGGCTATCATTACTTTAAGAAATGAAGGTCAGTCAGTCAGCCGAAAAATTGGGAAAACTTTGAAAGTAAGGGCTATTTGACCATGAAGGAGAGTGATGGGGTGCTGCGCCAGATGACCTGGCCTCCACAGTCACCGGACCTGAACCCAATCGAGATGGTTTGGGGTGAGCTGGACCGCAGAGTGAAGGCAAAAGGGCCAACAAGTGCCAAGCATCTCTGGGAACTCCTTCAAGACTGTTGGAAGACCATTTCAGGGGACTACCTCTTGAAGCTCATCAAGAGAATGCCAAGAGTGTGCAAAGCAGTAATCAAAGCAAAAGGTGGCTACTTTGAAGAACCTAGAATATGACATATTTTCAGTTGTTTCACACTTGTTTTTTATGTATATAATTCCACATGTGTTAATTCATAGTTTTGATGCCTTCAGTGTGAATCTACAATTTTAAAATAAAGAAAACTCTTTGAATGAGAAGGTGTGTCCAAACTTTTGGTCTGTACTGTGTATATGTATATATATATATATATATATATATATATATATATATATATATATATATATATATAACACAAATAGTGCAGCAGCACAGTCAGATGAGATGTACCGGGTGCAAATCCCCACAGAGGTCGGCTCTTCCTCCACGAAGTATATCAGATGAATGAAGAGGCAGCACTTCCAGTATAGCGTAAACGGGTGAGGCCTTTCTCAAGCTCTCAGCTGCCTCTTCATTCATCTGATATATATATATATATATATATACACACACACTGCTCAAAAAAATAAAGGGAACACTTAAACAACTCAATGTAACTCCAAGTCAATCACACTTGTGTGAAATCAAACTGTCCACTTAGGAAGTAACACTGAGTGACAATCAATTTCACATGCTGTTGTGCAAATGGGATAGAGAACAGGTGGAAATTATAGGCAATTAGCAAGACACCCCCAATAAAGGAGTGGTTCTGCAGGTGGTGACCACAGACCACTTCTCAGTTCCTATGCTTCCTGGCTGATGTTTTGGTCACTTTTGAATGCTGGTGGTGCTTTCACTCTAGTAGTTGCATGAGACGGAGTCTACAACCCACACAAGTGGCTCAGGTAGTGCAGCTTATCCAGGATGGCACATCAATGCAAGCTGTGGCAAGAAGATTTGCTGTGTCTGTCAGCGTAGTGTCCAGAGCATGGAGGCGCTACCAGGAGACAGGCCAGTACATCAGGAGACGTGGAGGAGGCCGTAGGAGGGCAACAACCCAGCAGCAGGACCGCTACCTCCGCCTTTGTGCAAGGAGGAACAGGAGGAGCACTGCCAGAGCCCTGCAAAATGAACTCCGGCAGGCCACAAATGTGCATGTGTGTGCTCAAACGGTCAGAAACAGACTCCATGAGGGTGATATGAGGGCCCGACGTCCACAGGTGGGGGTTGTGCTTACAGCCCAACACCGTGCAGGACGTTTGGCATTTGCCAGAGAACACAAAGATTGGCAAATTCGCCACTGGAGCCCTGTGCTCTTCACAGATGAAAGCAGGTTCACACTGAGCACATGTGACAGACGTGACAGTCTTGAGACGCCGTGGAGAACGTTCTGCTGCCTGCAACATCCTCCAGCATGACCGGTTTGGCATTGGGTCAGTAATGGTGTGGGGTGGCATTTCTTTGGAGGGCCGCACAGCCCTCCATGTGCTCGCCAGAGGTAGCCTGACTGCCATTAGGTACCGAGATGAGATCCTCAGACCCCTTGTGAGACCATATGCTGGTGCGGTTGGCCCTGGGTTCCTCCTAATGCAAGACAAAGGCATTGATGCTATGGACTGGCCCGCCCATTCCCCAGACCTGAATCCAATTGAGCACATCTGGGACATCATGTCTCGCTCTATCCACCAACGTCACGTTGCACCACAGACTGCCCAGGAGTTGGCAGATGCTTTAGTCCAGGTCTGGGAGGAGATCCCTCAGGAGACCGTCCGCCACCTCATCAGGAGCATGCACAGGCGTTGTAGGGAGGTCATACAGGCACGTGGAGGCCACACACACTACTGAGCCTCATTTTGACTTGTTTTAAGGACATTACATCAAAGTTGGATCAGCCTGTAGTGTGTTTTTCTACTTTAATTTTGAGTGTGACTCCAAATCCAGACCTCAATGGGTTGAAAAATTTGATTTCCATTTTTTTATTTTTGTGTGATTTTGTTGTCAGCACATTCAACTATGTAAAGAACAAAGTATTTCAGAAGAATATTTAATTAATTCAGATCTAGGATGTGTTATTTTTGTGTTCCCTTTATTTTTTTGAGCAGTGTATATATATATATATATATATATATATATATATATATATATATACACACACACATACACTCTCACTGTATGGGAAACCTATGATGGCTGCAGCATGAATTTCCAAGGTTAACCAAGTTCACTTGTGTGCTATAAAATAAAATTAATTCTAAGTATTATAAATTAAAGTGTGATTTTGGCAGCGTAATTGCTTAAAATGTTTCTCTTCCTTTTTCTTTCGTAAAATGGAATCTTCCAGAAAGAGGGCTAGGAATACATTAGGTGGTATCGCTTCCCTCCCAACATCCGTTGTCAAATAACGCTACAATGCAAATGGTGAGAGAATCGAAAAGTCAACCTTCCCAAGGCAAGTGCGCTGTGGAATTTCAGGGTGTGAATCACTGTATCATTTCATATTACAAGCTAACTGAATGGACCCGAGTCATAATAAAATTCTTACAAGGCAATCAAACTGAAAACCTGCCATGTTGCAAAATCAAATTGTGTGCCAAAGTATTAGGTTACGAGCATAACCCTGAACATGGAAAACATCAGTGATGACATTTCTAGACTATTTAAGGCTACTTTCACACTAGCGTTCGGAGCGGATCCGTCTGATGTTTCATCAGACGGATCCGCTCCGATAATGCAAACGTTTGCATCCGTTCAGAACGGATCCGTCTGCATTATTACTTAGAAAACTTTCTAAGTTAGAAAGTAGCCTGAGCGGATCCGTTCAGACTTTACATTGAAAGTCAATGGGGAACGGATCCGCTTGAAGATTGAGCCATATGGTGTCATCTTCAAGCGGATCCGTCCCCATTGACTTACATTGTAAGTGTGGACGGATCCGCTCGCCTCTGCACGGCCAGGCGGACACCCGAACGCTGCAAGCAGCGTTCAGGTGTCCGCTCACTGAGCGGAGCGGAGGGTGAACGCTGGCAGGCGGATGCATTCTCAGTGGATCCGCCTCCACTGAGAATGCATTGGGGCCAGACGGATGCGTTCGGGGCCGCTCGTGAGCCCCTTCAAACGGAGCGCACGAGCGGACACCCGAACGCTAGTGTGAAAGTAGCCTAAGGCTAATTTCACACTAGCATTTCTATTTTCCGGTATTGAGATCCATCATAGGATCTCAATACCGGAGGAAAACGCTTCAGTTGTCAATGGGGACAAAACTGAACTGAACGAAACAGAGTGCATTCCGTTCCATTTGGTTGCGTCCCCATCGCGGACAGAATAACGCTGCAACGCTTCTTAAAATAAAGTATTTCTTTATAAAAACTATATATTTTTTTCTTACAGTAGTATAGCACATGATTGCACACACAAGGCTTCTTTCATAGCTGCAATATACATTCTGTCAGAAGAACAGCCGGAATGTACAATATCGGGTATAGCTGGATTATCTGCCGGCTGCTGCAGCGATTGACTGTAATGGGGTCCGGCCTTGTTACAGCATTCAAGCTGGGTTTTGGCAGGACAAAAAAAACTAAAATGCTTTGGCGCTTTGAACGATACCCAGCATGTATGCTGGAACATGGTTATATGGCCTTGGATAGGGCTGCAGTAAACGATTATTTTAGTAATCGAGTATTCTATTGATTATTTTTTCCGATTAATCAAATAATCTAATAAGAATTTTTTTTTATTTTTGTTTTCATGTAAATAATGAAAAAGTGACGTCCAAATACACATTTTAATTCATCTTCACCTTGCTGTCAGCCTGGAGGATAACCCTTTTCTCAATATGCCAAATCGACACAGGTGCACAGCTATTTACGAGAGAACCTGTCAATCAGACATGATCAGGACCAGTTTTCAGACTCAGATGAGAAATATGAATGGAGCAATGGACATGCGGGCGCCCTGCTGCTCCATGCGTTGTCTATGGGGCAGAGGGAAATAGCCGAGCGCTGTACTCCGCTGCATCAGTCGGCCTCATAGATTTTGAATGAAGTGCCAGGGCACATGCATGACCACCTTACCATTCAAACTCCTCGGGACCCCTGTTCTAGTCATCATTAACTGTGTAAAGTAATTTACACTGAAGAGGACAGTATACTACTACAGAGGGATTTGGATAGATTGCAGACTTGGGCAGATACGTGGCAGATGAGGTTTAACACTGACAAATGTAAGGTTATGCACATGGGAAGGAATAATGCAAGTCACCTGTACATACTAAATGATAAAACACTCGGTAACACTGACATGGAAAAGGATCTAGGAATTTTAATAAACAGCAAACTAAGCTGCAAAAACCAGTGTCAGGCAGCTGCTGCCAAGGCCAATAAGATAATGGGTTGCATCAAAAGGGGCATAGATGCCCGTGATAAGAACATAGTCCTACCACTTTACAAATCACTAGTCAGACCACACATGGAGTACTGTGTACAGTTCTGGGCTCCTGTGAACAAGGCAGACATAGCAGAGCTGGAGAGGGTCCAAAAGGAGGGCAACTAAAGTAATAACTGGAATGGGGCAACTACAGTACCCTGAAAGATTATCAAAATTAGGGTTATTCACGTTAGAAAAAAGACGACTGAGGGGAGATCTAATTACTATGTATAAATATATCAGGGGTCAGTACAGAGATCTCTCCCATCATCTATTTATCCCCAGGACTGTGACTGTGACGAGGGGACATCCTCTGCGTCTGGAGGAAAGAAGGTTTGTACACAAACATAGAAGAGGATTCTTTACGGTAAGAGCAGTGAGACTATGGAACTCTCTGCCTGAGGAGGTGGTGATGGTGAGTACAATAAAGGAATTCAAGAGGGGCCTGGACGTATTTCTGGAGTGTAATAATATTACAGGCTATAGCTACTAGAGAGGGGTCGTCGATCCAGGGAGTTATTCTGATTGCCTGATTGGAGTCGGGAAGGAATTTTTTATTCCCCTAAAGTGAGGAAAATTGGCTTCTACCTCACAGGGTTTTTTTTGCCTTCCTCTGGATCAACTTGCGGGATAACATGCCGAACTGGATGGACAAATGTCTTTTTTCGGCCTTATGTACTATGCTACTATGTTACTATGGGTGTTCCAGCCAGGGGACAAGCAGCGATCAGATATTTATCACCTGACCTGTGGGTATGTGGCAAATATCCTTCCTGGGCCAATCCCTTTAACAATCCAATCCATGTAATGCATGGACACGTCCAGTCCACTAGGACCAGTCTTATAGAATACAGTATATAGACATTAGTTTTCATTGCGAGACAACACTTTAGAAGAACGATCTTTCCGAAACATAAAAGGCTTTAAAAATTAGAATCCCAAATATTCTGACCATTGGTAAGACAATCATTTTATACCCAAAGGTGTCTAATAATCTGTAAGAACGTTTGGAACCAATCACCTGTAGGTCTACAATTACGTAAATGGTATAAATGGGTGGACAAAGTACTGTAGTAAGATGGTTCAACCGCCTGAGGAGAAAAAGTACAGTAAGATCTTCAATAACCATCAAAAAGCACCCAAAAAACTAGGAAAAATTTACTGGAAAAAATGACTCCTGGGATTTGTCCAGGTCTGTGCCACACTAAATATATTTGTCTACATGGCACATTATGTTGGTGCCACAGTGTTCTTCACATGTGACCAAGGCTTGGTACTTCAAAAAGTAATTAGAATCCATGATGACAATGACTGTAGCAAGAAGACATAATGGAGCTTGGGAGGGTTCAAGAGCTAGCAACCAATAAAGTAATTTATGGAAAAAAAATAATAGGCTGAAATATGTAGACGAGCATGGGCGAGATTTTAGGGCCAGGCAGGAGGACAGCGAGGATGCCCGGCCAGGTCACTCAATGTGATTGAGCAGGTAAAGGGGATAAGGCTGTAGTGAAGTGGTGCTCAGAGGGGTAGACCCACTCCCTGGTGCTCTGAATATCTAATTAGCATACAAATAAAAGTAAAAATTTCTCAAAAAAAGGACAACACATTGCTACAAGACAGGTTTAACCAAACATGATCATACCTAACAGACGGTATGCTTGGTTTAATGGGATTGATCATGCTGACAGATGCTCTTTGACATAAAGGCCAACTTTTAGGTTTTGGGTGGAGATTTTATGAAGTATGCCAACCTGCCCATTCCATAACTTTACACAATAACCAAATAACTACGTGTATGCGGTTAGATCGCCATTTTTCGGGGGGAAAGGATGTTACATCTTGATTGCTTGGGTATATTCCACTTATGTTTTTCAAATATTGGTTAACCCCTTTAAAAAACGTGATTGCTTTCTTCCAAAAACAGCCGATCCCCCGTCCACAGGTTGTATGTTGTATTGCAGCTTAGACCCATTAACTTCAATGGAACTGAGGGGTAATACCAGACACAACCTGTGGACAGGTGGGGCTCTGTTTTTGGAAGAAAGTGCAAAAAGTTTTCAAACCTTTGACAATCCCTTTAGAATATGAGAAATTAATCAATTGATTAAAATTGTGTACCTACCTACTGAAAGGAGCCCTAATTCTATAAGGTTTGATTATGGTTTCTGATTTGGGGGAGGGAGGCCATTTAGCTTAAAACCACCAGTTTATGATTGTACTAAAGGTTAGCAAAGGCACCAATATATACTCCAGGCTTCGAGCCCAATGTGACTGAGCATTTTTTAAATAGCATAGTAAAACCATTAGGAACTAAGAGTAAAGCTTTCCAAGAGAGACGCAGGTGAATTAATATACGCAGCTTAGAGAAGAAGGGGAGAGGGGCTTGTGATGGAAACATTTAGGTACATTAAGGGTTTCAAGTGTTCTGATGAATACATTTTTCTAAATAAAAGGACATTAAAGCAGACATAGGTTGATTTTCAACATGTTTTACCATCAGCAGGGTTAACGAGGTCTTCTGTGATAAATATCTGAAGACATTAGACTGTCTGCTCTGTAACAAAACATCCTCAGTCTTCATCCAATATATGGTGATGAGATGTTGGGTTGTCCCGTTTACCACCCTTAGATCATGTCATACTGACCACCTGCAGGACACTGTACCATCATCCAACTCATCCTCTACAAATGTAGATCATGTAACTATCTTTTTGATTTCCAGCAGAGAGCAATTATTTCAGCAGGAAATCCTAATCCATGTAGACAATGACATGATCTCTAATTGGCATTTTTAAGCTGGTCAAACGTTGACCTTTTTCACCACATTTATGAGGCTGAATACAGGTTTACTTAAATATGCTGGGATGGTGTTTGTGCTCCCAATCCCCCTTGTTTTATTTTTTTTTGTAATTAATAAAGTATACTATTTTTCATTATCAGACACTTATGAGCTTTAGTTCTTTTGTTTTTCCTTTCTTAAATATACAGTAGAACATATCTTAATATTGGAAATTCAAAATTTTGAGACGTTAACAAAACTGAAGATATTTGAGAAAAAGATAATGTTTTTCAAAGGTCTCCTAAATATAACATGGAAGATTTCTTGAGCCTCATCTCAACCTGAAACAGCAAATCCCAATACTACATAGAAGATTCACTCAAAGTGTTACCGATAAAGTATTGTGAGCGTATGCAAATATACAGTACATCTCATAAATGCTATTGAAGAGGCTAAAAAAATAATAACTTGGGAGGTATTCAATGGTGTCCCACTCAGCCGTCTTTCAGGCAACTTGAATTATCTGGAAATTTGTTTAAAGCTGGCCATGCATGAGATAATCGATGGACAAACGCTTCTTTGGCCCACAGTTATTTCCCCCAACAACTTCAACATGTTGGCATGGCTGAGTGTTCATATTTTACTCCGTGGGGTCAGAATACCACTTGGAGAACAGCTTATCTCTTGAGGGAACATAGTATAGGGCAAGCTGAAATCCTCTCTCTCGTGACATTTGTTATCTGGAAGAGGCCCCCACCCATTAGTTAGCGGATCCAGTAAAAAATTGTCAGCTTCTGTCAGAAACAGGACTAAAGAATATGGATTTTTAACATTTTTCTAAAAAGCTTTGTCCAAAAATTCTTGGGTGAGGGGCAATTGTATCTCCTTGCGGAGAGGCCTGTTGGAGCTCTTAGGGTGTATTGTACAAAAGCAGCATTTTGATGACATGATCCTATTTAGCATACTAAAGAGCACAAAATTAGGTACCATGTACGATGTCCGGAGACAACTGCAGATAGGCCAAAAGTACCAAAAAGAGAGAGGACTATGTCGCTAATACAAATAATCCAACTCTGGAAACAGGTAGATACCACTCAAAAGGTAGAAAACGTGACCTCTGATTCATACACAATGGCCAAGCATGCTCCCAAAAGGGAGTGAGTGGCTAAATATTTTCAATAAAAATATTTTTGGTCCACCCAACTGGCACTTGGATAGAGGGCAGTTATTGTGTACTGCACCCAGTGGTTCTTTGGCGATAGGATCTCTGTAAGATGTCTAACTGTAGAGAAGCCAATGCTTCCACTAAAAAACATGACTACAATCAAATTCCTGAGTGATGTAAGGCTTCCAAAGAAACAATTTAATAAAAATAACATCTTCACTTAACACATGGGAAAGCTTCGATATCAAACTGACATAAGAGCGTAAATATGAAGAGGAAGATTCCAAAGTAATGACTCAAGAGAAAGCAATCCTTCCCAGGCTAAACCCAAACTAACTTTAAATGTCTGATTTCCATCTTCTAGTGTCTACTAACAAAAATGTACGGATAAAAGCCAAAAAGTGTTATATATACGAAGTCTATATACCCACTGTGGTAACATATTACTAAACCCAATTCATGACTCATGATGAGATAGCAACTACACAAAGTATGATTAGATGCCTCTAGCTAACCCCATTTTTGAAAAACCAAGGTCAATGGATGCTGATGATCTTAAATAAAAAAGACACTAAATGTACATACTGTATTCTTTTTTAAGGATAGTTAATTTGGCACCCATAAAAACGTAATGTTCCTCAGTGCGCCCCCATAAGAACATGCTATATCTCAGGGTTTTTTTCACTCTAGTATGGTATAGTACCATGCAGCTCAGAGTGTCTACAGATCAGCCATACAGAACCATGGGATCTCCTTGTACAGGGCTTTGTTGTGTGCACGGGGCCTTAGGAAGTAATCTATAAAATAGGCAACAAGTCAAAATAAATCAATCCAAGCCAGTTCGATTGTATTGAAGTAACCATAACCCTTTATCTGTGGGCAATGTGGCTGAAATCATTTATATTCTATTTTTTTTATGATTTGGTACAAAAGATGTAAAAAATCCATAAAAAAAGGGCACAATATTGGTGTCATTCTTGTTTTTTTTCAACCAGCTACACAAAACGTGTATGTCACACAAAATAACTTCTGAAAGTTTTCTGCAATATGTCTTATTCAGACATCTATCAGAGCAAACGCTGCCATGAAGTATCCACCTTTATTTGGTAGGCCAAAGAATAACAGGATGAGATCTACTACAACTGACATCCAAAACCCCTGACGGTCTAATTTTCAAGTTCTTGTCTGGTACATTTAAGTCACTTTTCGATTTAAGTCCCTCTCTCTACATTTTAACCATGATATCAAAGCCAGCTTCTCAGGAACTGAACTCTGTGTTACCCGACATTGCGAGACCCTGTAGCCAAATACACAACATTGTTAGGGCAGTTTAAGGTTTAGAACACCTCTGCTGGAACAGGCAATCCTGGCTCAAATTCCAGGCTCGGATCTCACGCAAGTAATGCTATCTATTTCATCCCTGGCTTCCAAAGGGTTATGTCACCACTCGCCAACATGCAAAACTTGCACGTGACTGCTTGATTTAATGATTTCAGAGAATAAGTGGCAATTCTGTGAGTATAACTATTAAGATAATCAAATGTACGTCACTGCTCGGACAACTGGCCATGGCCGCTGCTGCTCTGCTCTCCACTGTGGGCACAGACACCATGCTACTCACAATACTGCTACCTCCATACTTCTGTCTAATACTCCAGCCTGTTCCCTTACTGCGCGCCAGCCAATGGCTTGGGGTCCCTGTGTATTTAACGCGCCCTGATGACTAGCAGAGGCGTCTTATAGTCCAGTGCTATTGCAATTTACTTGCGTTTATCCTGCCTGTGTTCCTGCCGTACTCCATGTTCTGTTTCCTTCCTGTGTGCTCCTACATTTCCAGTTCTGTTATCCCTGTCCATCTGCCTTGTTCGTCTTCCAGTCAAGTACGCATCCTGCCTGTGTCTTCACTACCACCCAGCCTGCTGGTTTGTCCTGTGTCTTCATTCATCTACACCACCAGTGTGCAGTCTAGCTCTAGTAACCTGCATCTAAGCCTTACTGACTGCTCAGACTGCTCCTGCGGTTTTAACGTGTTTTCTGCATCCTCCGCTCCCCCTGCCTGCACTGGAGTTCCTGACACCAGTGGGTCAGCTGCCAACTACACCAGGACTATCTCAGGAGGTAGTAGTCTGGTTGCTTCTCTAGAGCGAAGGCCAAATCCCTGTACAGGGGTTAAACGGTGAATACCAGTTGAGTTCTGGAATAACGCCCTTTGGGTTAGCCCTACACCAAACTGGCTGGCTGGCACAGTGGTTCCACACGCGCTTATCTGTAATAGCCATTCGTTAATTTTACAGTGTATTGAGTAAACACAGGGCGCCATGGAGAGGACATCTCCTGTAGGAAAGTTACAGACAATCTACGGGTTATTTTAGATAGATCATGCTTATAGAGTCCCATCTTCTCATAGTAATGACATGTTAAGGCTCTTGGACAAACCTGTACAGTTAGTTGGAGGCAAAGATTAATTTTGTTACCCTAGCCTTGTATCTAAAGAGCCTGGGCTATGGCAGTGTGACCTTTTGGTTCCCCATTGACAAACAATACCCAAAGAACATGCCCACTGGGTGCCTTTCTAGCTACACCATTGCATGTCAAAATATTGCACAGGTACATTTTTTGGCTGTCCTTAAAATGGGGTCCATCAGGATTGAGGCATAGAAACATAGAATGTGTCGGCAGATAAGAACCATTTGGCCCATCTAGTCTGCCCAATATATCTGAATCCTATGAATAGTCCCTGGCCCTATCTTATATGAAGGATAGCCTTATGCCTATCCCATGCATGCTTAAACCCCTTCACTGTATTTGCAGCTACGACTTCTGCAGGAAGGCTATTCCATGCATCCACTACTCTCTCAGTAAAGTAATACTTCCTGATATTACTTTTAAACCTTTGCCCCTCTAATTTAAAACTGTGTCCTCTTGTGGTAGTTTTTCTTCTTTTAAATATGCTCTCCTCCTTTACCGAGTTGATTCCCTTTATGTATTTAAAAGTTTCTATCATATCCCCTCTGTCTCTTCTTTCTTCCAAGCTATACATGTTAAGGTCCTTTAAACTTTCCTGGTAAGTTTTATCCTGCAATCCATGTACTAGTTTAGTAGCTCTTCTCTGAACTCTCTCTAGAGTATCTATATCCTTCTGGAGATATGGCCTCCAGTACTGCGCACAATACTCCAAGTGAGGTCTCACCAGTGTTCTGTACAGCGGCATAAGCACCTCCCTCTTTCTACTGCTTATACCTCTCCCTATACATCCAAGCATTCTGCTGGCATTTCGTGCTGCTCTATTACATTGTCTTCCCACCTTTAAGTCTTCTGAAATAATTACTCCTAAATCCCTTTCCTCAGATACTGAGGTCAGGACTGTGTCAAATATTCTATATTCTGCCCTTGGGTTTTTACGCCCCAGGTGCATTATCTTGCACTTATCCACATTAAATTTCAGTTGCCAGAGTTCTGACCATTCTTCTAGTTTTCCTAAATCCTTTTCCATTTGGCTCCAGGAACATCAACCCTGTTACATATCTTTGTGTCATCAGCAAAAAGACAAACCTTACCATCGAGGCCTTTTGCAATATCACTTATGAAGATATTAAACAAAATTGGTCCCAGTACAGATCCCTGTGGAACCCCACTGGTAACATGACCTTGTTTTGAATGTTCTCCATTGACTACAACCCTCTGTTGTCTGTCACTCAGCCACTGCCTAATACACTCAACAATATGGGAGTCCATGCTCAATGACTGCAGTTTATTGATAAGTCTTCTATGTGGGACAGTGTCAAACGCCTTACTAAAATCTAGATATGCGATGTCTACTGCACCTCCACCATCTATTATTTTAGTCACCCAGTCAAAAAAATCTATAAGATTTGTTTGACATGATCTCCCTGAAGTAAACCCATGTTGTTTTTCATCTTGCAATCCATGGGATTTTAGATGTTCCACAATCCTATCCTTTAATAGGGTTTCCATTAATTTGCCTACTATTGATGTCAGACTCACTGGTCTATAGTTGCTCGATTCCTCCCTACTACCTTTCTTGTGATTGGGCACGACATTTGCCAATTTCCAATCTTCCGGGACGACTCCTGTTACTAATGATTGGTTAAATAAATCTGTTAGCGGTTTTGCCAGCTCACCACTAAGCTCTTTTAATAATTTTGGGTGTATCTCATCAGGCCCCTGTGACTTATTTGTCTTCACCTTAGACAGCAAACTTAGAACATCTTCCTCTGTAAAGATACATGCATCAAATGATTTATTAGTCATCCTTTCTAGTGGAGGTCCTTCTCCTTTTTCTTTTGTAAAAACTGAACAGAAGTATTCATTAAGGCAGTCAGCTAGCCCTTTATTCTCTTCTACATACCTTCCGTATGTAGAAGAATATGGTCACTCTGTTGGACAAAATATGTCTGCATGCAGTGGTATCTTTTCTCTTTTTTTGTCCATCAATTTGTGATGGAGGCTCCTGAAGGAACTTTCACTGCAGATGTGAATTTAGCCTTAAGAAATTAGTTGCTATGGTCAAAAAGACAGGTCTTCAGTTTAATAAATCTCATTCAACTGCAAAAATTATGATGTGCTCTCAACATGCCATGGAGATGATCTTCAAAACCAGATGTTATAAAAGTCATGGTTAATGTTATCGAGGAGAAGAACGTTTTACAATCCATTCGGTGGTTCCTTCTCTTTTAACATAAAGCAGATTAGGCCGATACAGTCAAAAGCATTAAAGTGTTTATTTAGTGTACAGCTTAACACGTTTCGAAGCTGTATCAACCTCTTCGTCAGATAAAAGCCACACGTGGTATGAACTTAAGGTGGTGAAACGACATCATGAGAAAAGTGAAAGAGGACAATGAGAAAAACCCAGTTTCCATTAGTGTAGGGTTATTTTAAGGCAACATTTTTGGTATGTCTGTTCCCATAATTAGCAATGAATGTTCTCTGGGCATGTCTTCATGTTTTGGGTGGTCTGTCAAGAATGGGATGTTTGCATAAGGAATAAGCAGTGGAAACTGTCATAACCCAAGACATGAAGAACATTGAAGAGATAAAACAAATGGAAAACTGTTCTCTCCCATGAGACAGGTACCAGGGAAAACTATTGCATACTGTTCACAGACAGTCACTTCATCCTAAATAAAGTTCAGCTCCAGACTGGACTCTCAGAAGGTCAATGTGCCCATTTTTTCCATTCATTCTTGATACTACCTCAGCTTTCTATATATTAATGCACATTCTCCATTCTCATAGTGGAATATTCCTTAAATGGATATAGAGAAGGAACAGTCTGAAATAATAAGAATATGATAGAATAGGTATAATTGGGCTAAATAATATGCAAAAAGCCTATTGGGGAAAAAAATCTACCATTATGAAAATATATCCCATGCTGATCAAATATTCAAAAATAGGACTGATCTCCCAGATGAACCTTTCTCTACTTCTTTTAAGGGGTTATGCACCTTTGGGGGGGGGGGGGGGGGGGGGGGGGGGCAAAACCCTGCCCTCTGCTCAGAACTGCGCAGGGAAGCCTACTTACCTGCTTCCCGACACTGGCTGTCGGTTCCTACGCTCCCCGGCCTTGGCTGCTCCGATGGGCTTCCTGGATGTAAACTTCCTGTTTGACGCCTCTGCAGCCAATCGGTCACCTGACAGAGCGATTGGCTGCAGTGGCCTCAAACAGATAATTTGCATAGAGGGAGCGCAGCCAAGGAGTGAAGGAGCCAGGAAGCAGGTAAGAATACTTTCTTTTACAGGTCTGAGCAACCCCTCTTTAAATTTAACTTTAGAGCTCAACCCATAGACCGCTGTGCTACAGATTATATACCTAGCGCATTTTAATCTAACCGGATTGGATCCATATAGGATCCTTCTAGGGATGCTGCTTAGAAAGCAGACAAAAAGATATTTAGTTTTCTTTTTACTGTGGTTTCTAGCCTCAAAGATACATTATAAAATTCCATCTGTCTCTATTACAGGGAATTTAGGAGATTACTGAACACAGATTTATAATTTAAGCCTATCCAGTAAAGCGATCATTGCTGGCAGCTGGAGTTTGATCATTTAAAGTGACTGTCCAGTTATGAGCTAGTGCAAGTCAATAGCTATGGTTGATGATTACCAGCTGTGATCTGTGACTACAGATTAGCTACAGTGCCTATAGGCAATCTGTAGTAGTCTGAAACACACCCACTGTCCCTTCATTGGTTCAAGCTGCTGACATGTCGTATTTTTATTCCGGCCGCCTCTCGGCATGTTTGCCGTGCTGCCGCCAGAACTCCGGCCCGCCCCCATCATAGTCAATGGGGCCAGAGCTGTAGTCCGGGGGCACACGTGCACTAGCGGCAGCACGGATCCGACAGGCAGTTTACCTGCCGGAGTTCCTTGCCGCTAGTGTGAAACTAGCCTTAAGAGGTTGTATGATGATAAAGAGTTGATTTTGCCCATTAATAGCCATAATCTTATCTATGGTTTGTGTCTGACTAAGAACAAGCTGTGGAACCAGACACCTCCTGCAGACAAGAATGGCGCTGTTTCGGGAACAAAGCAGTCTTGTTTTTCTAATTTTGAAGTATCACAAAGGATCCTGGTGGGTAAAGTGGTATATATGATGTGCCAAACTGAAAATGTTGCTCTTTCTTCTTTCTTTGTAGGAGTCAGGTATTTTATCTGAACTCTAATTAAAAATTCAAAAATATTTCTCTACAAACCCAGGATTGATGTGTTTTTGCATTGTCCGGTTAAAAAAAGAAATTCACGTAATGTTGGAAGAATTTTATAATTACAGGATGCTTTTTTTTTTTTTTTTTTTTTTAAATAAACTTAATCCTCTCGGTAGCCTTGATTTAGCTAATGAGATTTACCAGTTATACTAAAGGAATGCCAACTCCTTAGCTGGCGCTAAAAGTAAACACGTCTCCTTAGAATCATCTCTCATGGAAATTGGAATATAGTGTAAGAGAATGCAGCGTGGTGAAGAAGAATAGTATCAGAAGCTGGTCATAAAGCGTCCGCAGACCTGACAATTAGAGATGAGCGAACTTCTGTTTTAAGTTCGGCGTCTAAAGTTCGGCTTCCGGTTAGCGGAGGATCCCGATATGGATTCCGAATTCCGTTGTGGTCCGTGGTAGCGGAATCAATAATGACCATTATTGATTCCGCTACCACGGACCACAACGGAATTCGGAATCCATATCGGGATCCTCCGCTAACCGGAAGCCGAACTTTAGACGCCGAACTTAAAACAGAAGTTCGCTCATCTCTACTGACAATTTCTCTGCTGTGCGATTTCCGCATCCGCATGTCGTTTCCGCAAAAGAAAGAACGTGTCCTATTCTTGGCCAGAAATGACGACCATGGACCCATTGAAGTCAATAGGTTCGCAAAAAAGGATGCAACACGGATGTCACATGGATGCCGTCCATATTTTGCCGATCTCAAAATACATACGGTCATATTAATGTACCTTAAATTGTAACAGGCTGTTTTTTTACTCATTGGATTGTCTTCTCAAGGACTACAACCTGCAAGGTCAATGTAAAATAAAATAAAACATTTTTTTAAAGTCATACCTTACTGTTCCTCCCGCTCCTGTTAAGACTCTGCTTCCCGCTCCCTTTCAACACAAAGGAAATTAGTGCTCAGGAGGCAGAGTACCAATAAGAGTAAGAACTGGGACTGTGGGGGATTCGGTAAGGTGAGTATGATTCATTTTATTAGTTTACACCATTTTGAAACTTTTTTAAAGAAACATTAATTCTGGAGGATTCCTTTAATGAAGAATATAGAGACAGAAGTAATGAGAGTTCCCTTAGAGGGGGGTTCTACGGGAACAATTTAAAATGGCCACAAGCAGGCTGTTCTACTGTAGAATGTAAGCCGGACTGGTTGCCTTCACTTGCTGAGCTGTCTAGAGGGTGAGAGGACAGGGCTTCACTACACTGCTCTGCAATAGATGGTAATGATATGATCCTGCCGATGATATGCCATCATAGCTGAGCAGTCTGACAGGAACGTTCACCAATGTGTAGTATATGCAAGTGCCTGACTGTAGCGTGTAATGAGGCAGAGTACCCCCCCCCCCACACCCCACCCCCGGGGAACTATGCAAGTGGAGGCAACAAGTCCTGCTCACATTCTAGGACAAGGTTCTTGCAGCCATTTTAAATCATTCCTGGAGAACCACTTTAAGGCCCCCATACACATCAGTGTATTGTCAGCCAAACCCGGACAGTATGGCATCCCTTTATTGCCCCTCATAGAGTATGATACCCTCTTAGTGCCCCCCTCACAATAGAATGTCCCCTAAGTGCCCTCACACTGCAAGATGCTGCTTTAGTGCCCTTGACACAACATGATGCCCCTAAGTACCCCCTCACAGTAGGATGATTCCTTAAGTGCCCCCCCCCACAGAATGAGGCCCCCTTAAATGCCCCTAGAACAAAGTGATGCCCTCTAAGTGCTCCCCTCACACAGTATGATATATCCTTAATGAAGCCCTATTAAGTGACCCCCTCATTCCCACACATTCCCCCAAGACTGATAACCCCTTAAGTGTCCCCCCCCCACACACAGTAATGCTGCCCTCATAGTTATGCCCCCTTAGGTTGCCCTCCACAAAGTGACGTCCCCCTTACAGTTATACCCCTAGATGTTCCTCCTCACATAGTGATGCCTCCGTCATAGATTATGCCCCCTCCCACAGTTATGCCCCTAGATGTTCCTCCACACATAGTGATGCCTATACACAAATCCAAAAAGGAAACCAGATCAGCTCACCACTCCGTTTCACTGTACAGACCCCGTGTGGATGAGTGTACGGTATATGCCGCCTCGGGCGCGGTTGCACTGCAGACTGTATTCCTTTCATGAATGCTCCTGTTTTTTATATGAAGAAATAAAGACTGAAGACCTTTAGGATGTGGTGCTGGATCGGAATCTGATCTCCTGATGTGATGGCGTCACTACATTGCGCCTGCTTGCACTGAACTACGGGCAGCAGGGGAATGGTGAAGCGGGGGGCTGACCGCTCTCCTGAGGACAGGGATACAGTTGGGGTCCGAACAGCTGGCAGTCGCGGTCAGGATTTGGACTGCAGTCCGCCAGTTGAGTACCCCTGGTGTAACGGATGGGGAGGGACACCTGGAAGGGACACTTTTAAATGACCACTGACAAAAATAACTGCCCTACAGAAGAAAACATGGCTGACATCAGAAGTGGTCAGAGAACCACTCCTTTGTCTCCAATAACGACAAGATGTGCACATAAGAATTCAGGAGTCACGTCTACGTTTTTGGATGATGGGACACCTCGATAAACCTTTTCCTTTTATTTGGATTGCAGAAGTGATTTTAATGCCTTTTCCAAATGAAAATAGATCCGAAGTGTAATAAACACATATTACAGATCACACAGCTATACACATTGACGTATGCAACAGCTATGGGACCTAAAGTGAGAGGTGGGCCAGCACTGAACTCCTCCTGCTTCCCGACATAAATCTAGGGTAGTTATCTGCAGCCACCACTAAAGGGGAAGGGGGGGATATTTACAGCTTCCATGGAGTTCAATGGACATTGGATATACTCCTATGCCGTGAGCTCCCCCCTAGCAGGCAGGCAATTTTATCAGTGTAAGGCTGCGCTCACACGGGCGAGATTTCCTCGCGGGTGCAATGCGGTAGGTGAACGTATTGCTCCCGCACTGAATCCCGACCCATTCATTTTAATGGGGCTGTTCAGATGAGCGGTGATCACTTGTGCGTTGCGTGAAAATCGCAGCATGCTCTATATTCTGCGTTTTTCACGCAACGCAGGCCCCATAGAAGTGAATGGGGTTGCGTGAAAATCGCAAGCATCCGCAAGCAAGTGCGGATGCGGTGCGATTTTCACGCACGGTTGCTAGGAGACGATCGGGATGGAGACCCGATCATTATCATTTTCCCTTATAACATGGTTATAAGGGAAAATTATAGCATTCTGAATACAGAATGCATAGTAAACTAGCGCTGGGGGGGGTTAAAAAATAAATAAATAATAATTTAACTCACCTTAGTCCACTTGATCGCGATGCCGGCATCTCTTCTGTCTCCTTTGCTGAACAGGACCTGTGGTGAGCATTCATTACAGGTAAAGGACCTTTGGTGACGTCACTCCGGTCATCACATGTTCCATCACATGATCTTTTACCATGGTGATGGATCATGTGATGACCGGAGTGACGTCACCACAGGTCCTTTACCTGTAATGAATGCTCACCACAGGTCCTGTTCAGCAAAGGAGACAAAAGGAGATGCCGGCAGCGCGATCAAGTGGATTAAGGTGAGTTAAATTATTATTATTTTTTTTAACCCCTCCAGCGCTATTTTACTATGCATTCTGTATTCAGAATGCTATTATTTTCCCTTATAACCATGTTATAAGGGAAAATAATACAATCTACAGAACACCGATCCCAAGCCCGAACTTCTGTGAAGAAGTTCGGGTTTGGGTACCAAACATGCGCGATTTTTATCACGCGAGTGCAAAACGCATTACAATGTTTTGCACTCGCGCGGAAAAATCACGGGTGTTCCCGCAACGCCCGTGTGAACCCAGCCTAAGGCCTCTTTCAGAGGACCGTTTTTGTTTTCCGTTCACGGGCCGTTTTTTGCGTTCCGTATACGGAACCGATCATTTCAATGGTTCCGCAAAAAAAAAACTGAATTTACGCCGTATGCATTCAGTTTCCGTATTTCCGTTCCGTTGAAAGATAGAACATACCCTATTATTGCCCGCAAATCACGTTCCATGGCTCCATTCAAGTCAATGGGTCCGCAAAAAAACGGAACACATACGTAAATGCATCCGTATGTCTTCCTTATCCGTTCCGTTTTTGCGGAACCATCTATTGAAAATGTTATGCCCAGCCCAATTTTTTTCTATGTAATTACTGTATACTGTTTATGCCATACGGAAAAACAATAGAAACGGAAACACAACGGATCCGTGAAAAACGGACCGCAAAACACTGAAAAAGACATACAGTCGTGTGAAAGAGGCCTAAAGGGAAGAACAGGAGAGATTTAGTAATGTATTCATGTCACTTGCCTGGCTTTTTTTAAATACATTGGGAAAAATATGGCCATATTTAAAAAGCACCTGTTCCACTTTTTCAAAAACACAGACATTGGGGACAATAGACAAGCGTTAAAATTGTCCCACTCAAAAAAAAACAAAAAAAAAAAAAAAAAAAACGGAAGGTCGAAACTAACTTTTGCTACGGGGCCCTATGAAATCTGCTTATGAATGAGCGCTCTAACTTTCAGCTGAAGGACACCCCTTTTAACTTCTCCATGTGTTCTGGAGCCGCGGCGCGGTTACCGCAGCATTACGTGTTCCTTCCAGTTCTACGGATTAAAACTAATCCCTTCACTATTAGAAAATGACATTAACCTTTCCTTGACTAGTACTTGATGCCAGGAAGCTGGAATGCCAAACTTCTCTAATTAAGAATTTTCTTTTGCCAGGTTTGATCATGGAAGCCTATACAACGCAGTCCTTAGCGGTGGCATTTTTTATATTAAAATTTCTAAAAAATAAATAGGGAAGAAAGGGATGCAAATGAGCTCTTAACAAGCTGTGCCTCGGATGCCACCAGATGTAAGGCAGCGATCCTACAAGTCAATGTTCAGCTCTTTAAATAAATAAAATAAAAACCTACTGCACTTTTTTGTTGTAGAGAGATTTAAATGTGATGTTTTTAGATTATATACATCAATATCAGATTGCGGAGTTCCAATGTCCCCCACACGTTTCCTTGTACCATCGGAGATGCACAGCAGCATCCATGAAGTAGTGGACAGAGCTGGTAAGAGTACATTCGCATCCGCGGCACGCCCGATCCGGTACAAATGTCGGCTGGACAAAACGTTTTTTGTCCGTCCTAAACTCGGCATTTGTGCTGCGGACGCCTTTACAGTCAGTTGGCGGTGAACTGTATAATCCGGCGATGCTGGATCCCGCAAAATCCGGAACAGCCTGACGGATTCGCTGACGCAGATGGGAACGTAGCTTTACTGGTAACAATGCTCCTCCCATGCGGTATAGTCCCAGAGCAAACCATGGAGGCCATAGTATCTGTGCAGCATAGATTCCTAATACGGCTTAGCACATAGGAGCGAATCGGTTTAGAAAAATACTATTTAAACAATTCCATAATAAATTCTTCATATTACACTCAAAAGGGAACCGGCATAAAGCCCACATGTACAACAGAGGTCAGTGCGGCCATTTTACGTCAAATACTTTAGTCAATTTTTTAAAAATTTATGTTGTACACTGAAAAGTGATGCCATGGCTAACGCACTTTGTGGCAGATTCACTAACCTTGTCTAACTTTAGGCCCCTTTCACACGAGCGAGTTTTCCGCGCAGGTGCAATGCGCGATGTGAACGCATAGCACCCGCACTGAATCCGGACCCATTCATTTCAATGGGTCTGTGTACATGAGCGTTGGTTTTCACGCATCACGTGGGCGTTGCGTGAAAATCGCAGCATGTTCTATATTCAGCGGTTTTGACGCAACGCTGGCCCCATAGAAGTGAATGGGGCTGCGTGAAAATCGCATCGCATCCGCAAGCAAGTGCGGATGTGATGCGTTTTTCACGGATGGTTGCTAAGAGATGTTGTTTGTATACCTCCCTTCTTTTTTTTTTATCACGCGCGTGCAAAATGCATTAAATTGCATTGCAGCGGCGCGATAAAAACTGAACTGAACGTCATCGCAGACAAAACTGAATGAACTTGCTTGCGAAATCTCGCATTTTTTACTGAACGCATCCGGACCTAATCCACTCATGCTCGTCTGCAAGGGGCCTTAGACAGACGGTCTAAAAAATCTGCCACATTTATCACAGAGGCTCACGCGGGATGATAAATATTGCGCATCATTAGACACTTGGTGTCAATTTACACCGCTTATTGGACGGCTTCTTGTTTGCCAAGATATTACCACAATTTTGTCACAGTGGTGCATGCCCCTTTTCACACTATGTCACGCCCCATTTCTTTCTACCCCCGTCCTGTCAAGCGATGCACAAAAAGTGTCTAAGAAACTTCAGAAACGTGGCACAGGGCATGTGGTGCATGATTAATAGTATCTGCCCCTTTGGGCTTTAATGCCTCAACATTATTTTTTTTAAGATCTCTACAGCCCGTCAATGAATGGATCCAGGAGGGACTTTCTCCTTATAGAGAGTGCCTAGCAGGCATAAGGCATCTTATTTGCCAGAAAATGTTCCTCCAGGGAAAAAGTAAGCAAATTAAGGGTCCTTTCACACTAGCGTTACACTTTTCCGGCACCGAGATCCGTCCTAAGGGCTCTATACCGGAAAAGAACTGATCAGTTTTATCCTAATGTATTCTGAATGGAGAGCAATCCGTTCAGGATGCATCAGGATGTCTTCAGTTCAGTCTTTTTGACTTTTCAGGACAGAGATAATACTGCAGCACGCTACGGTTTTATCTCCGGAACACTTGCCGGAATGCTGGATCCGGCCCTGAGTGTTCCGGCAAAACGGATCCAGCATTGCGGTCTGCGCAAAAAATGTGAAAAAAAAAAATGCCGGATCCAGCAGAGCGTTTCCATGGCATTTCGGTACGTGCCTCCGCACCGCAAAAACATAGAACGTGCTCTATTTTTTTAGCGGTGTAGACAGATTGCAGACCCAATCAAGTTGAATGGGTCTGCATCCGCCAGTGCAGGCCACACGGACGGTGTTCGTGCATTCTGCGGTCCCCAATGCACGGCACGGGCGGCACACCTTTGTGTGCATGTGCCCTAAAACCGGGCCGTTTCAATTTTTGCCTCAGGCAGCAGGAGGGCTGCTCATAAAGTACTGAGGGAAGGGGGACCCAAGCTGACCTCTTGCACCAGGGCCCATGAGCCTTTAGCTACGCCCCTGGACACAAGCGGTAGAAATGCTGTGTATGAGCAGCGCACATTTTAAACCCACAACATGTCTACTTATGTGGTGGATTTCACACTTTGCAAAGCATAGGGTGAACTCTGTGGGAAATCCCAAAAATCCACAGTGGAAAATTTTATGTGCACTGCATATTCTGCTCCTTGAGAAGAAACAGGTCTCTCAGGTCTAAGAACTAAAAGGGAATCAGTGACAATTACAATTCTGTGTAATCTACAGGCAGAGTGTTATAGAGCAGGAGGAGCTGAGCAGATTGATGTATAGTTTTGTAGGAAAAGTTTCTGCAAAACTTGTCATTAAGTGATACGACTGGGCGATTAACCAACTGAAACCGACCACTAGCTCAATTAACTATGTCGGTTTTTTGAGTTCAGCTTTTCCTTAACCCCTTAGTGACCACCTTTTTACTGGGCTGGGCTGCCACCTTTTCACGGCGGCTCAGTTCAAGCGCTGTGCAGCGGAGAGCGGGGGCTCGGCTTTAAGATGAGAGTCGCGCTCCTGTTGTAACAGCCCGGACTGGCAGGAGTGCTGATCCGAACTGTTTAATCACTTACATATATAAAAAAATATAAAAAAAAGTTTTATTGCACAAAAGTAGTAAAACTTTCAACAACAAAAAAAAACGTTGCATTTGGTATCACTGTAATCGTACTGACCCAGAGAATAAAGATACCATGTTATTTATGCTGAACAATGAACGCCACAAAATTTATAACATAAAAACTCTGTGGCCATATTGCGGTTTCTTCTCCCCATCTCCCTCACAGAAAGAGTTAATAAAAGTTATTTAGAAAGTTAAGTGTAGCAGAAAATGGCACCATTAAAAACTAGAACTTGTCCTGCAAAAAACAAGCCCTCACACAGCTACATAGACGGAAAAATAAAAAAGTTATAGCTCTTGGGCCCCTTTCACACGGGCGAGAATTCCGCGCGGGTGCGATGCGTGAGGTTAACACATTGCACCTGCACTGAATCCGGACCCATTCACTTCAATGGGGCTGTGTACATGAGCGGTGATTTTCACGCATCACTTGCGCGTTGCGTGAAAATCGCAGCATGCTCTATATTCTGCGTTTTTCACGCAATGCAGGCCCCATAGAAGTGAATTGGGGTGCGTGAAAATCGCAAGCATCCGCAAGCAAGTGCGGATGCGGTGCGATTTTCACGCATGGTTGCTAGGAGACGATCAGGATGGGGACCCGATCTTTATTATTTTCCCTTATAACATGGTTATAAGGGAAAATAATAGCATTCTTAATACAGAATGCATAGTACAATAGAGCTGGAGGGGTTAAAAGTAATAAACAAATTTAACCCACCTCATCCACTTGATCGCGTAGCGGATCTCCTCTTCTTTCTACTTTCTTCAGGACCTGGCTAAAGGACCTTTGATGACGTCACTGCGCTGATCACATGGTCCATCACATGGTCCATCACCATGGTTATAAGGGAAAATAATAAAATCTACACAACACCGATCCCAAACCCGAACTTCTGTGAAGAAGTTCGGGTTCGGGTCTGGGTACCAAACATGCCGATATTTCTCACGCGCGTGCAAAACGCATTAAAACGCGTTGCACTTGCATGGAAAAATCGCGCATTTTCCCGCAACGCACCCGTATCTTGTCCGGCCCTCACACGTGACGCCCGTGTGAAAGAGGCCTTGGAAGGAGACGAGGAAAAAAGGAAGAAGAATGCTTGGTCAGTAAGGCCCAAAACAGGCTGGTCACTAATGGGTTAAATATTGTCATATACAAGCAGTACTAATATTTTTTTATATTTTTTATATTAGTAATGCTTTTATATATATACTAGACATTAAGCCCGCTACAATAACGGGCGCTAGAACGGTAGTGCATAAACATTAGTAGGAACAGTCTATATTAAATGGCAAGGGAACTTGACCACACTGACTGGTGGCTGATACTGGTGCCTGTGGCTGGTGGCCGAGACTGGAGGCTGTGGCTGAGACCGCTGGCACTGACTAGTGGCTGTTTTTTGTGATGTAAGGTGATAAAAAATGGCTTTTTTGGCACATTTTTTGTTTTATGACGTTCACCAGACAGTTGGATCTATTTTTATAGAGCAGGTTGTTACGGACACAACGATGCCTAATATGTGCATTTTTTTTTATTTATTTTAGTTTACACAATAAAAGAATTTTTGAAAAAAATAAATAAATCATGTTTCCATTTTCTGAAAGCCATATTTTTTTATTTTTGGGGCGATTGTCTTAGGTAGGGTCTCATTTTTTGCGGGATGAGATGACTGTTTGATTGGTACCATTATGGGGCACGTATGACTTTTTGATTGCTTGGGATTACACTTTTTGTGATATAAGGTGATAAAAAAAATAGATTTTTTGGCACATTTTTCTTTTTTTTTTTCTTTTTATGGTGTTCACTAGATGGGTTGGATCACATGCTATTTTTATAGAGCAGGTCGTTACGGACATGACGATACCTAATATGTGAATTTTTATAACTTTATTTTATTCAATAAGAGCATGTTTGAAAAAAAAAAAAGTTTTTGTGTCTCCATTTTCTGAAAGCCATATTTTTTTTTATTTTTTAAATGATTGGCTTGTGCAGGGGCTAATTTTTTGTGGGATGAGGTCACGGTTTAATTGGTGCTAATTTTGGATACATTACTTTTTTGATCACTTTTTATACCATTTTGTGGAAAGTGCGGTGGGCAAAATTGCAATTCCATCATAGATTGTCTTTTCTTTTTTTATGGTGTTCACCATGCGGTAAAAGTAAGATGATCCTTTTATAGATCAGGTCCTTACGGACGCGGCGATAACAAACATGTTTAGTGTTTTTTATTTTTTACATTCTTAACCAATTATGTGTGGATATAGGAATTATTTTTTTTTTGGACCCAGACCCACTTGGTTCTTGAAGATCCAGTGGGTCTGACAGCTTACAATACACTGCAGTACACTATATAGCACTTGTTGGCCCTTTTGCCTTCACTCTGCGGTCCAGCTCACCCCAAACCATCTCGATTGGGTTCAGGTCCGGTGACTGTGGAGGCCAGGTCATCTGGCGCAGCACCCCATCACTCTCCTTCATGGTCAAATAGCCCTTACTTTCAAAGTTTTCCCAATTTTTCGGCTGACTGACTGACCTTCATTTCTTAAAGTAATGATGGCCACTCGTTTTTCTTTACTTAGCTGCTTTTTTTCTTGCCATAATACAAATTCTAACAGTCTATTCAGTAGGACTATCAGCTGTGTATCCACCTGACTTCTCCTCAACGCAACTGATGGTCCCAACCCCATTTATAAGGCAAGAAATCCCACTTATTAAACCTGACAGGGCACACCTGTGAAGTGAAAACCATTTCAGGGGACTACCTCTTGAAGCTCATCAAGAGAATGCCAAGAGTGTGCAAAGCAGTAATCAAAGCAAAAGGTGGCTACTTTGAAGAACCTAGAATGACATATTTTCAGTTGTTTCACACTTGTTTGTTATGTATATAATTCCACATGTGTTAATTCATAGTTTTGATGCCTTCATAGTCATGAAAATAAAGAAAACTCTTTGAATGAGAAGGTGTGTCCAAACTTTTGGTCTGTACTGTATATATACATACACACATATATATATATATATATATATACACACACACACAAATATGATCAAATCATTGGCCTATAACGCGGTGCTAAGCCACACCCCCAACTAATCGTGCAATAATTGAAATCGAGGTTACCCAGCCCTATTAAATGACCTACACCGCTGCACTTTCTGACCTTAGGAGTCCGGTGGGCAGTCCTAATCAATGACTGAAGGACCACCCACCGGACTCCTAAGCCCAGAATATTAATTTACAAGTTACAGGAATCTTTTCCCACTAAACTATAAATCACCCTGCACATCAGGTTCCCTTTAAAAAGAAAGCACGTCAGTGTCCAGGGGAGCGCAGTGTTCCTTCGGGGCCACACTAATCGAGATTGAAAAGCTGTTCACTGTGTCCTCTCCACCGACTCGCTGGATGGGAATTGGAACTAGGAACCGCCATGGAAAGAGCGGATTTACAAAAAGCATTTCTATTTTCTCATAAGCTTTCTAAGGCTTGTGCCGCCCAAGAAAAAAAACTATAAGATCTTATCACGTTGGTACAGATATCCAGTGAGACTACTACATAGAATCTTTCCCTCTGTCTCAGATTTATGTTGGCGCTGCAACAGGGACAAAGGTACAATGCTACACGTTTGGTGGGGGTGTGACTTAATCAAGCCCTTTTGGGACTCGATATTTAAAATTTTTCACAATATCTCACGGAAAACAGTTGATAACTCCCCTCAAGTAGCGCTCCTCTACATCCTTCCGGGCTCTATTTCATCCCAAAAAGGGAGCCTGCTGAGATTCTGTATTACGGCCGATAGCGCAGTAATTCCTAGACATTGGCGTTTCGGTGCATGTGGCTACCATGAGAGAGTGGTTCAGATAGCTAGGATGGATGAAATTGCCGCGGAAGCCTCAGACCAGTCCTCCAAATACCTTAAGACTTGGGCACGTTGGAAAGATGCTCAGGAATCCCCTGACTTTCTTTCTCTATTGGCTGCCTAATCTGAGATATCAACATATAATATACGGTACCTAAGACTTACTTCTTCCCCCTTCCCTCTCCCTCTCCGCTCCCCTTTTCCCCATCCTTCTCTTCCTATTTTCTCCTCTCTCTTCCCACTCACTACTTTATTACTTTCCTCTTCGTTTCTCATAATTATTTGTTTGTAGGCCAAATTTGTTCGCTGGGTTACATTGGAGATTTGATTATGTGTGATGTTTATCATTTTACTGTGGTGTAATGTAACCTTAAAGGGGTTCTGCAGTTTGTTTAAACTGATGATCTATCCTCTGGATCGATCATCAGCATCTGATCGGCGGGGGTCCGACACCCGGGACCACCGCCGATTAGCTGTTTGAGAAGGCAACGCGCGCTCCAGCAGCGCCGCGGCCTTCTCACTGTTTCCCTCAGGCCCAGTGACGTCACGACTAGTATCACTGGCCTGGGTGGCGGTTAGGCTCTGTTCCCTTGCATGGAGCTTCTCCCCCGCCCAGGCCATTGATACAAGTCGTGACGTCACTCGGCCAGCGGTAAACCGTGAGAAGGCCGCAGCGCTGCTGGAGCGCGCGTTGCCTTCTCAAACAGCTGATCGGCGGGGGTCCCGGGTGTCGGACCCCCGCCGATCAGATGCTGATGATCTATCCAGAGGATATGTCATCAGTTTAAACAAAGTGCAGAACCCCTTTAACGCTTACTGATATACCAGTTCTTAGAACACTTATTTAAAATGTGTTTTATTGCCTTATTGTACTTTTGACTTACTGGAAAGTTCAATAAAATCTGTTTAAACAAAAAAAAGCACGTCAGTAGGATTAAACCTACTAAACCAGGCATACTGCCTCATAGGGATGATCCTGCCGATTAAAATGATACCTGCGGCGTTCCCAAGGAAAAATACCTTTATTCTTTATGCAAATGAGCCCTTCAGTGCACCGGGGGGCTTGGCCAGCAATGGATAGCTGAGGTGCACCAAGTGGATAGGCCCCACCCCTCAGTGCACTAAAGCCCTAATTTGCATAAATATTTAAAGTATTTTTTTTCCCCTCTGGGAACACCCAAACCGATTTTCACAAGGCAGCTATCATTTTAATTAGCATGGCCGACCCCACCAGGCAGCATGTCTGGTTGATCCAGCAGATAAAAATTAAATCGTTGTCAGCCTATTAAGATTTTCAGGCCATGATGTCCAGCTCTTTTAGGAGACCCCTTATTTAGGGAAACCTCATGGAGATGGCCCACCGAGTGGCCTCTGTGCCGTTATGGGAGACGTGAAGTAATATCCCGACGAGTTGGGCAGGGACAAGTCAAATCTGTGCATCAGTGTGAAATCTGTGATTAATATAAAGCACCTGGTTTAATTTGGTCATTGAACTAATTTGACATTCTTGATTGTCTCGCTGACCTATATTGTGAGTAAATCTCCCAAAATGAAAACTGTTGGCATTAATAGTGAACAACTGCCTTGATTGTTTGCAGCGATTAAGGAGGCTTTAGGTTGCCTGAGGGATTGCTACTAAAACTGTCCTGCTCGCTAGAAATTAATCCCCCTTCCCAGAACCCCACTGAAATGTGATCCACGGCTGTGACTGAAACAAAGAGGATGGACACGAGCCTCCCGAATGCTCACCGCACCCTGGACCGATGTCAAAAAGGCACCTCTAGGAATGATCATTTACAGCCATAAACCCATACGATAGGCCAGTCCGGTAGAACGGGAAAAGGACGCCTCTGGGGCCACAATGTATGGACTACTGACAGGTGACCATAGTCGATAAGACCACAGGTTCTCTCTCAAGCTTATGCACATGATGAGGAGCGGTGGTGGACCCTGTCCTGAAGCTACAGTATGATGGAATACTGATGATGTCACTAGTCCTAACTGAGGACGCCCGATTCTGGAGCAACCAGGACTTGGTCACATCGAGAAAATTCTTTACAGAATGAACTTCACAATCCTCTCAGGGAGTGCTTTGGTTTGCAGGTGATCCTATAGCATGACCACGCTTGTTTTTAAAGGGGTATTCCCATCACAGACAATGGGGGAATGGGGGCATATCGCTAGGATATGCCCCCATTGTCTGATCGGTGTGGGTTCCACCTCTGGGACCCGCACTTAGGCTCCATTCACACGTCCGCAAAATGGGTCCGCATCCGTTCCGCAATTTTGCGGAACGGGTGCGGATCCATTCATTCTCTATGGGGACGGAATGGATGCGGACAGCACACAGTGTGCTGTCCGCATCCGCATTTGCGGTGCGCGGCCCCGATTTTGGGTCCGCAGCTCCGCAAAAAGATAGAGCATGTCCTATTCTTGTCTGCAGCTTGCGGACAAGAATAGGCATTTCAATGGGGGTGCCGGGCTGGAAATTTGCGGGTCCGCAACACACCACGGACGTGTGAATGCAGCCTTACACCGAGAATGGAGCTGGGAGAGTGGTGGCCGACCACAGCCAAACCCTCTTGTCATACAAGTGAATGGGAGCGCACTGCCGTGGCGCGGCCACCGCTCCCATTCATTTCTATGGGGCCGATGGAAATAGCTGAGCCAGTGCTCGGCTATTTTCGCCGGCCCCATAGAAATGAATGGAGGGCGGCCTCTGGGACCCGGACCTATCAGATATGCCCCCATTTTCTGTGATGGGAATACCCCTTTAAGGGGACTCGGTCACTTCTGATAATCGGGAGCACTGCCGAACACTGCACCTAATCTACGAGGAGGCATATGTCTCGTCATAAATTAGGGCCGTATCCGGCAGTGAATGCATCTGTAATAATATCTATGTAGAATTCAGTGTTCTTTTACGCCAAAAACAAAACAAATGTGGCCTCCTTTTTGGGAGAGTGGCATGGCTGGCGGAGAGACGTGCAGTTTGTGGAGCAATTTAATAATAAATCTGAACCACAGCTGTGATTCACCCGATTATTAAAACTCAGTTTTTCTTTGATCTGAAGCTCCATTCCTGAGTTTTGACACTTTTTCTTAATAAGCAAATTAGGTGCAATGAGGGCGTCGCCGTTGCTCTTTTTGCACCAAAGCTCCACTCATTTCTGTGGCCAAATCCTCCATCATTGCCTTGTTACCACCTGGTCCTGTCAATCAAAGCAGCCAGGGAGGAGCTGGTCACAGAAATGAGTGGAGCTTGGTTGCAACAAGAGCAAAGGAGACACCCTCATTGCACTAAAGCCTAATTTGCATATTAAGAAAAAGTATCATGATAAACAGATCGCTGGTGACAGATTCCCTGGCACATGGGATTTTTTAATACATGGCCTCTAGAGGGCGGTACACACGAGGAATATACATTAAAGAGTTTGACCACCTTTTATTAAGTGACGGGCAATCGTGATCGGCAGGGGTCCGACATCCCATAACTCTGCCAATCAGCTGTTCGGCAATAGCTCCGCTTCAGATAGTGGACAGAGCTCATCGCTGCAATGCTGTTCCCACTGACTTCTCTAAAATCAAAGAGAAAACACTACAAAAAACATTCATAATAAATTCAAGTCGAAGTGAAAATATACAGGTTGGCAGTTTGATCATTTACCAAAACATCACAGTACAGTAGTCTGTATTATGCGGCAAGGGACTGCTGTAACCTTGACAGTGAAGGTGTCAGAAGAAAACAACTTACTGTTTAAATCAAGTTTTTTGCTAAATATATTTATGTTTCTTTTACCTTCCATCTCACTATATTAAAAAAAAATATATATAATAATTAAACTCCTGCCGCTTTGCACTGGGCCCTATTCTTGTTGTGTAGAGATCACTTTTCAGCAGTCATCTAATTATCATCACATGCAGGATTACAACGACCAATATCACCTATATAAAGATAAAATAGGACCATCCACAATAGTTGATGTCACATCCTGTGCAATGACACAGGTCACAAACCATTCCCTCACCATTCTCCCATATGGCTATGAATGCTGATTACAGCAGCTCAGGCAAGATGGCCGCCCCCAGAATTCTGTACAGAAAATGGAACAAAACAAATAGACACATTGTTTTAATTATTAAAAACAAATTCCCTTTAAGAGGATGACGTACGGTAAGCACTACTGTAACTTGCAGAAGTGAAGAAAGAGCTGCATGGACCTGGTCATGTGACCACAGCCCAGAACGGGAGATAGCAGCAATAAAGGTAAAAGAAATACATTACACAATGACTACCTTCATACATGATTATTCTAAAGGAGGTGGATGCAAAACGGAAAGCCCCTTTAACACTGCCGTATTTCAATTAGAACCCCAATCGTGTTATGATCATATTATCTAGTAAGAACGTGGACAGGCGTGGTCCTTCAGGTGTGGCCTAGAAACAGTAGTCTCGTCTTCACAGGGTTCAATGGACTTGCTCAAGGCCCATAGCGTTGAGATCACAAATAATTGTCAAACTGAAGCGTAATACGTATTAGCCCATCCCGGAAGCAAACCCACAGTAATTACTACCCTCTAATCGTGTTTGGAAAGATTTTCCAGAATTACAGGAACGCTCTGAGGTTCGGAGCGACACAGTTCATTAGAAGATTTTCAAAATGAACTAAAACTGTTCACAAAGTAGAAAAATCTATGTTCTCCTAGGGGTGTATAACCAAAAAACACACACTCTAGTAGGCCTTGAAAGGAAACGGTGGATGAAACCGGAGCGTCCCATTGTAATTATTCATAATTAATCATTTTCTAGCCTTATTATCGCAGTAGCTGCCAAAGAATAGAGGGGCCGCGGTTAGTAGTCTGTAATGTTGTAAGAAAGACCTCACGCCATCCCCTTCAACCTACTCCACTGCAGTGATGATCCAGAGCAAGGCCAAACCCTCCATGGGGCAGAAGGCACGCTCCCTCAAATATCCTTCCTGACTCCAAATATTCAAATCACAATAAATCCCTGGATGATCTTCAGTAATCTAGTAACCAGAACTCTTTAAGGGGTTTTCTGAGACCGTCATACTGACGACATATCCTCTGGATCAGGGGCGCAGCTAGAACTGACTGGGCCCCACAGCTAATTTTTGTACGGGGCCCCTCCCCGCGAGACTGTAGACTGTTTTAATAGAAAGTCTATGAGCTCATCTATAGTCTCTCGGCTGAGCGCTTCTGACCCCTCGTTCTAGCGACCGGTGGGGAGCTCAGAGCAGTGACCTCCACCGATTAACACTCCCCATAGGTCCCTATGACATGTTAAAAATTGAAAAAATAAATAAATTGTAGTTACTCTTTAAAGTCATTCAGGCCCTTTTTAAACTCTTTCAATGAAACCGCCATTAGCAGATCTTCTCGCAGACCGCTCCTTGACCTCACTGCTCTTACAGTAGAGAATCCCTGTCTATTTTGATGGCAAGACCCACTTTCCTCCATACGCAGAGGATGCCCCCATATTATGGATACAGTCTGGGTACTGGAGCTACATCAGTCGCCTCACCATTGAAGCATAGTTGCCAATCTAGATTTTTATTTTTTTCTGGACAATTTATCCAAAAATCACGGACAGCCAAGATTTTTTACAGAAAAATTGGAAAACTATAAAGAACTGTAGAGATATACGTCTATAGGTCAGATACTAATAGTGCACATATTACCAGCATTTACTGCGAGCTCTAAAGTTCTGAGAATAAAAATAAAAAATGGACATCTAATTTTTTTCATGGACACTGGAAAAAGTCCCATAATTTTACGGACTGTCCAGGAATTTCAGGATGGTCGACAACCCTGCATTCAGGAGTGCACCACCAATGAGGCCAGGTGAGGAAATCACACCAGGTCGGGGCAAGAGGGGGGCAGCGGAAGGGCCATGGGCAATGAGCGCTTTCATTGTACCAAAAGGGTTAGGTTTAGAAATTGGCCGGGGGGGGGGGGGTTCAGTTTTCGCCTAAGGCAGCAGAAAGGCTAGGTGCCCCCCTGCCTGCATGGAACCCACTCAAGCTCTACTACATCTTTATTGTGCACAATTAGAGATGAGCAAATTTCATATTTTGAAATTAGTTTGCGGTTCGTTTTGTGGTATTTAGTGAATTGCGTTATGGATTCCGTTACCATGCCTTTAGAGGCATTCCGTTATTCATTCCGTCATAATATAGGTCTATGGGAGTCCTCTCCTGATCCTGAGTCCTCTCCTGCATAACGGAAACCGGACGGATCCGTTATGCAGGCCATAGACTTCTATTATGATGGGATGAATAACAGGTCAGAGAATATAATTTTTTGTCGGAGTGCTACTCTAAATAAATTCTAAACTTTGTCAAGATCTGTCGTTTTGTATATGAGTCTATGAATACGTTGGCGAAAGGTGAGAACTGAAGTGACGCATGGATTGGAACGGGTCACCCAGGGGAACACCATTATTTATGTAAATGCATATTTATGGCTTCCTCGTCCTTATTCCAACATGGAATCCCGAGAATGAGGGGATATTCCAGGATTTTTAATCATTTTTAATAATTTTGACTCAGGCCTCATGCACACGACCGTGCCGTTTTTTTTGAGGTCTGCAAACCGCGGATCCACAAAAAACGGAAGCCGCCTGTGTGCCTTCCGCAATTTGCGGAACGGAACGGGCGGCCCATTGTAGAAATGCCTATTCTTGTCCGCAAAAAGGACAAGAATAGAACATGCTATATTTTTTTTGCGGGGCCACGGAACGGAGCAATGGATGCGGACAGCACACTGAGTGCTGTCCGCATCTTTTGCGGCCCCATTGAAGTGAATGGGTCCGCACCCGAGCCACAAAAACTGTGGCTCAGATGCGGACCCGAAAAACGGTTGCGTGCATGAGGCCTAAGCCATTAATATCTGGCTGGTGTGGATCTGACGTCCTGCACCTCTCGCGCTCCGGCACCAGAACTACACAGATTCATCCACTCCCTAGTGGACGGAGCTGGTAACTGCAGCCAACAGAAACCAACTGTCCACTTACAGAATGGGTGGAGCTACGCTAAAACCGCTGATCAGAACTGGCGGGGGGTGCTGGATCCCGCCAACTGGATATCAGTGGCCTATCCTGAAATACCCCTTCAAGTCATAATGGTGAATTCCCTCACCATAAAGCTACATGCACACGTATGTATTTTGCGGTCTGGTGACATCCGTGTTGCATCCATTTTATTTATTTTTTGCGGATCCATTGTAACAATGCTTATCCTCGTCCACAAAACAGACAAGAATAGGACAGGCTCTTTTTTTTTTTTTTTTGCGGGGCTACGGAACTGATATACGGATGAAACGAATGGGTCCACATTCCCGGAATGGACAAGGAAACAATATGTGTTCGAGGCCAATTAGATGTGTTTCTAATTATTTTTAGACATTCCCAGGTTATTTTTTGTGAGGTTTACGGGAAGCTGATATTGTTGGCGGCGTTAGGGGCCGCCGTAGCTTGAATGTCCTGATAGCTCCACTCCCACACCGAGAACTCAAAGGCTTCGCTGTGCGCTATCAGCAGCACATTTCTGATAGACGTCCAGACGGCGGGTTTAATAATGGTGTTATGTCTTGGCCTTTATCAAGAGTATAAATTCAGACTCATCCGCCCACAGCAATCTCCGGGCACAGCTTTGGCTGCCTCACCAATGCCACGTCATCACACGCCACGGATTTGTTTCAGAGATTTTTCGGCATTACTTAGTCATGAAGCGCATTTCTTTGTAAGCAGTGGGTGCAATGACCGGGAGCGGCGATTGCGCTGCCCCCCCGTCACTGTACCCCTTAGATGCCGGGTTCATACATGATCATGGCATCTGATATACATAAAAGAGCGTAAAAGTAAAAAAAAAAAATTAAATACTTACCTGATCCATTTGCTCACGACGGGTCTGGCATGAAACCTCGCATGGCCCGAGATGACGCCACCATGCACGGGATTTCGGACCGGATCTTCAAGCGATCTCAGGTTAAATCAATTCACTACCACAAAGCATGAGGAAATTCGGCTTCGCAGCAAATTATCCTGAAACTTTGGACTTCATGTCGCTCATCCCTAATTATGATGTCTTCACTGCCTGGACCTATCAGTCAAAGAGTAGAGGATGCGGCAGTTGCAGAGAGAGCAGAGCCTCTAGGTGTAATGGTAACGCCCCCGTTGCTCCTAGAGGCTCATTTGCATATATGAAAACATAATTTTTCTCAGCAATGCGGACACATATAAACATGGGACCAACAAAGATGTCTTCAGCTGCCAAGTGCACATGTAACAGGTCAGCCGGTGTTATAGGTACAAAACTGCTGACAGATGCCCTTTAATGGAGCTCTCTCTCTCTTCAGCTAATGGCATTTTTTATGTAGAGAAAGTTAATACCAGGCACTTACTAAAGTATTGTGATTGTCCATATTGCTTCCTTTGCTGGCTGGATTCATTTTTCCATCACATTATACAGTACATTGCTTGTGTCCAGGGGTTATGACCACCACTGCAACCCAGATACATGCGTGCCTATGTGTGCTCCGGCCACCAGAGAGGACAGAGCTTTTGCGTAAGCATGACCACCACCACCGCTGGATGGAAGGTTGGTCGTAACCATGGAAACGGGCAGTGTATAATGTGATGGAAAAATGAATCCAGCCAGCAAAGGAGGCGATATGGACAATCACAATACATTAGTAAGTTCCTGGTATTAACTTTCTCTACATGATAAAATGCCATTTGCTTAGGCTACTTTCACACTAGCGTTTTTTGCGGATCCGGTATGGATCTGCAAAAAACGCTTCCGGTACAATAATACAACCGCATGCATCAGTCATGAACGGATCCGGTTGTATTATGTCTTCTATAGCCATAGCCGTCTTGAACACCACTGAAGGTCAATGGGGGACGGATCCGTTTTCTATTGTGCCAGATTGTGTCAGAGAAAACGGATCCGTCCCCATTGACTTACATTGTGTGTCAGGACGGATCCGTTTGGCTCAGTTTCATCAGGCGGACAGCAAAACGCTGCAGGCAGCCTCCAGAGCGGATCGGAGACAACGGAGGCAAACTGATGCATTCTGAGCGGATCCTTTTCCATTCAGAAAGAATTAGGACAAAACTGATCCGTTTTGGACCGCTTGTGAGAGCCCTGAATGGATCTCAGAAACAGAAAGCCAAAACGCTAGTGTGAAAGTAGCCTTAAGTGAGACAACCCCTTTAAGTTATTTGAATTACTGGTAATAGCATTAAAGGGGTTATCCAAAGTGTAAAAGATCCCCCAAAGTCCGGGCCCCTCATATACATTATACTTATCTGCTCCTCGGCAGGTACAGCAAGTATCATGTATACGAGGGGCCTGGGCAGTGCGGGGTATCTTTTAGACTTTGGATAATCCCTTTAAATAAGTTTCCCCAAAGTTGTATACTCACATGTAAAGCTGTTTTAACAGATAGTGCGTCACCCTACCTCCTTTCTTGAACACTGCCCCCCTCCCCCCCCCGGTTCACCTCCTCCTCCTCCTTGAGATGTCTCCAAGAGTGGCAATAATAGATGCCCCCACACAGTGCTACATGATAAAGGGGGGTTCTACCCCTCACTGATGACATACTCTCACAAATCCTCTTATGTACTGTATGTCACTGACTTTTTTAAGGGGGGGGGGAGCCAGGATGGGCCTTCTCACCGATCCCCTGCTGCTCCGGACCCTGGTGCTCTCCTCCGCCGCTTCTCGTGCCTGGAACTGACCACTCAGCGAATCACTGGCTGCAGCAGTTTCCAACCTGAGCCGGTGATTGGCTGAGCAGGCATTTCCAGCCATTTCCTAAGTGCTGAGCCGGGTCCCAGGAAGTGAGGAGCAGCTGGTAGCGGAGCCGGGTCCCAGGAAGTGAGGAGCAGCTGGTAGCGGAGCAGGGTCAGAAGGGCGGCAGCAAGGAACGGGGGAGGTGAGCAATGATTTTCTTTTATTTTCATCCCATCCTAGCCCTTTTTACAAAAACATTACTCCCTATGACAACCCCTTTAAAATGATGATGTAACCCTCTCCCTGGAGTGCTACTGTGTCTTCACCCTCAGACCTCGACTGATTAAACTTTTAGAGCTTTTCAATCCATGTCTGAAGGCCAGAACCCTCATTTTAAAGGGGCTGTGTCACAAAAAATATTCTACATTTTTCAAACCCGCACCTGGATCTCAATACTTTTGTAATCGGATGTTATTAAAAATTTTGTATCGCCACCGAGATATTCCATAAAATGGATTTGTATAGCGCCACCTGCTGTCTGTCTGTGTCCTTATTTCTTTATTTGTCCACCTCACTGTGCTCAGTTTATAAATCTTCATCACCAGCCATTTCTTCTATTAGAAATTGTGGCAGTTGCAGAGAAAGAGCTATAAACCGAAAGGGAACACCCCCCAGGAAAGGACACACCCTCCGATATTGTATGATGTGAAGCACTTCAGGCACCTGTGGCAATTACAAGTCCACACCAGGAGCTCTGCTTAAGGGTCCATTCACACTTGCGGCAGAGGATTCCGGCAAAGATTTTATTAAGGCCTCATGCACACGAACGTTTTTTTTCACGGTCCGCAAAAACAGGGTCCGTAGGTCCGTGATCCGTGACCGTTTTTTCGTCCGTGGGTCTTCCTTGATTTTTGGCGGATCCACGGACATGAAAAAAATGTCATTTTGGTGTCCGCCTGGCCGTGCGGAGCCAAACGGATCCGTCCTGAATTACAATGCAAGTCAATGGGGACGGATCCGTTTGACGTTGACACAATATGGTGCCATTTCAAACGGATCCGTCCCCATTGACTTTCAATGTAAAGTCCGGAGTCCCTTTTATACCATCAGATCGGAGTTTTCTCCAATCCGATGGTATATTTTAACTTGAAGCGTCCCCATCACCATGGGAACGCCTCTATGTTAGAATATACTGTCGGATATGAGTTAGATCGTGAAACCTCATTTCCGACAGTATATTCTAACACAGAGGCGTTCCCATGGTGATGGGGACGCTTCTAGTTAGAATATACTACAAACTGTGTACATGACTGCCCCCTGCTGCCTAGCAGCATCCGATCTCTTACAGGGGGCCGTGATCAGCACAATTAACCCCTCAGGTACCGCACCTGAAGGGGTTAATTGTACTATCACATCCCCCTGTAAGAGATCAGGGCTGCCAGGCAGCAGGGGGCAGACCCCCCCCCCCCCCCCCTCCCCAGTTTGAATATCATTGGTGGCCAGTGCGGCCCCCCCCCCCCTTCCTCCATTGTAATAATTCGTTGGTGGCACAGTGTGCGCCCCCCCCCCCTTCCTCCCTCTATTGTAATAAATCGTTGGTGGCAATCATTGGCCCCCCTCCCTCTATAGCATTAACAACATTGGTGGCCAGTGTGCGGCCTCCCATCTTGCGCCCCCCCCCCCCCCCCCCGATCATTGGTGGCAGCGGGTTACTAGCAATAGTACAAGATTCATACTTACCTGGGAGCTGTGATGTTCGTGTCCGGCCGGAGCTCCTCCTACTGGTAAGTGACGGTTCATTTAGCAATGCGCCGCACAGACCTGTCACTGTCACTTACCAGTAGGTGGAGCTCCCGGCCGGACACGAACATCGCAGCAGCAGGTAAGTATTAATCTTCTACTATTGTACTATTGCTAAGTAACCATGGCAACGAGGACTGTAGTAGCGTCCTGGTTGCCATGGTTACCGATCGGAGCCCCAGCGATTAAACTGGGACTCCGATCGGAACTCCGCTGCCACCAATGATGATGGGGGGCAGGGGGGGGGGGGGGAGATGGGAGGCTGCACACTGGCCACCAACGTTGTTAATGCTATAGAGGGGGGGGGGGCAATGGGGGGCGCACACTGTGCCACCAACGATTTATTACAATAGAGGGAGGAAGGGGGGGGGGGCGCACACTGTGCCACCAACGAATTATTACAATAGAGGGAGGGAGGGGGCGCACACTGTGCCACCAACGAATTATTACAATAGAGGGAGGGAGGGGGCGCACACTGTGCCACCAACGAATTATTACAATAGAGGGAGGGGGGGGGGGGGGGGCCGCACTGGCCACCAATGATATTCAAACTGGGGAGGGGGGGAGGGTCTGCCCCCTGCTGCCTGGCAGCCCTGATCTCTTACAGGGGGATATGATAGTACAATTAACCCTTTCAGGTGCCGCACCTGAAGGGGTTAATTGTGCTGATCACGGCCCCCTGTAAGAGATCGGGTGCTGCCAGGCAGCAGGGGGCAGTCTTGTACACAGTTTGTAGTGTATTCTAACTAGAAGCGTCCCCATCACCATGGGAACGCTTCTGTGTTAGAATATACTGTCGGTTCTGAGTTTTCACGAAGTGAAAACTCAGCTTTGAAAAAGCTTTATGCAGACGGATCTTCGGATCCGTCTGTATAAAAACTAAACTACGGCCACGGATCACGGACACGGATGCCAATCTTGTGTGCATCCGTGTTCTTTCACGGACCCATTGACTTGAATGGGTCCGTGAACCGTTGGCCGTGAAAAAAATAGGACAGGTCATATTTTTTTCACGGCCAGGAAACACGGATCACGGATGCGGCTGCAAAACGGTGCATTTTCCGATTTTTCCACGGACCCATTGAAAGTCAATGGGTCCGCGAAAAAAAACGGAAAACGGCACAACGGCCACGGGTGCACACAACGGTCGTGTGCATGAGGCCTAAAACGAACAACAGAGGATGAGGCCATAGATGTGGATCCATATGGAACGGTAGGAGTTGTCATGGGGGGCAGTAGAAGAGGAGCTGCAGACACTAGGTTAGGCATACGGAGCCCATACACAATTCTAGGGTCGGTAATTTTTTCTTTCAATCTCACCCAGCTTTGACGTACAGGTATCCCAGTGAATATGGACGACATACGCGTAAACCAAAATGACTGCAAGTGCTGCCCCCTCCCCGATCAGTGTTCAGGGGCCGAATGATCGCATTACATGAAGAAATCAGATCACATCTGCTGCGGAGAACAGGTCTAATATTTTCCTGCACCCATCACAGGGTCACAGGGCTTGGTATTTTGAGGAATTTGGGGGCAGAGATAAAGCAGCATAAAAAAAAACAACATTTACCGAAATCTTTTCTACACCCACAAAAACTGCCAAATAAAAAACACCCAGCCCACAGAATGAGAGTAAAAACATGTTTTTCCACACTTTCTGTGAAATAACAATGAGGCGGTGTCAGCGCGGCCAGGAGCTGTAAGATCTGCAGACGTGCACAATCTTAGCCACTCTTGTTTACAAGTGCGAATCATAATTAAAGCCTCAATGAAAGCCCTAAAGCCACGGCGAGCTAATTATTAACACAAGCCCCGTGGTTGGTCGGGGAAGTGTGTCACCGGGCACAAGAAAAATAGTGCAGAGGAAGCCCCAGTCCGGCGGCAGATTGTAATGAAAAAGGTCAGACCGTCAGCAAGTATTTTTATCGTATTTAAAGGGGTTCGCACGTCCGATTTACAAAAATTAAAACTGGTACGTTTTCTATTTCCACAAAGAACCAGCCCTGTACCTCACATGGATCCAGAGATCTCCCCATTCATTGCTCACCTAAGATTCACCTCTGGATCGGGACGTGTCCTCAACGGGGGTGGGAGTGACCTTTCTGCTGCAGCCCTCTCTCTCCCCATAACTTTTTCAGATAGACATACAGTACAGACTAAAAGTTTGGACACACCTTCTCATTCAAAGAGTTTTCTTTATTTTCATGACTACGAAGGCATCAAAACTATGAATTAACACATGTGGAATTATATACATAACAAACAAGTGTGAAACAACTGAAAATATGTCCTATTCTAGGTTCTTCAAAGTAGCCACCTTTTGCTTTGATTACTGCTTTGCACACTCTTGGCATTCTCTTGATGAGCTTCAAGAGGTAGTCCCCTGAAATGGTCTTCTAACAGTCTTGAAGGAGTTCCCAGAGATGCTTAGCGCTTGTTGGCCCTTTTGCCTTCACTCTGTGGTCCAGCTCACCCCAAACCATCTCGATTGGGTTCAGGTCCGGTGACTGTGGAGGCCAGGTCATCTGGCGCAGCACCCCATCACTCTCCTTCATGGTAAAATAGCCCTTACTTTCAAAGTTTTCCCAATTTTTCGGCTGACTGACCTTCATTTCTTAAAGCAATGATGGCCACTCGTTTTTCTTTACTTAGCTGTTTTTTTCTTGCCATAATACAAATTCTAACAGTCTATTCAGTAGGACTATCAGCTGTGTATCCACCTGACTTCTCCTCAACGCCACTGATGGTCCCAACCCCATTTATAAGGCAAGAAATCCCACTTATTAAACCTGACAGGGCACACCTGTGAAGTGAAAACCATTTCAGGGGAATACCTCTTGAAGCTCATCAAGAGAATGCCAAGAGTGTGCAAAGCAGTAATCAAAGCAAAAGGTGGCTACTTTGAAGAACCTAGAATATGACATATTTTCAGTTGTTTCACACTTGTTTGTTATGTATATAATTCCACATGTGTTAATTCATAGTTTTGATGCCTTCATAGTCATGAAAATAAAGGAAACTCTTTGAATGAGAAGGTGTGTCCAAACTTTTGGTCTGTACTGTGTAAATAAATAACCCATTTCACATTCGTCTTTTCATCTCTTTAACAGTTCAAAACTTAAAGGGGTTTTCCAAGACTTTTAAATACTATCTTCTGCATAGGTCAGAAGTATCTGGTCGGTGGAGGGGGTCCGATACCTGGTACCCCTGACGATCAGCTGTTTGAGAAGGCATCGGCGCTCCTGTGAGCGCTGTGGCCTTCTCTCAGCTTTCCCTAGGCCCTGCGTCATGATCATCGGTCACGTGGCCTAGGCACAGCTCTGTCCCGTTTGAAGTGAGAGGGGCAGAGCACGATACCAAGCACAACCGCTATACAATGGATGACGGCGCTGTGTCGGGTGAGAAGGCCGCAGCGCTCACTGGAGCACCGATGCCTTCTCAAACAGCTGATCAGCGGGGGTCCTGGGTGGAAGACCCCCCACCGATCAGATACTGATGACCTATTCAGATGATAGGTCATCAGTATTTATGTCTCAGAAAACTCTTAACTTTTATGGTAGCTACTAAAACTCAAACCATGCCTAAAATCCCAGCTCACCATCGCTAGTCCTAACATATTCAGCGGTGTGGATGCGGTGTGCATTACCGCTAATTCTCTGCTGCTCAGTGTTATTTTTGTGTCAGCGATAGATCGCTATTAAAAGCTCATTATACATTGCCCCCACCCCCGACCTATTTCACCAGATCCCTGGCATCTTCAGGGGCATAGGGCTATGACTGCTGTTAAAAGTAAAGGGTTTTTAAAGCCTCGCATTAGACGTCACTGCGATCCCAGTCAATTAGCCTCCGCCACTTCATTCTTACACTACAGTTTCCGCCCCCGCTTATGACGGTCATTAACTATGATTAACAGGACTAGGTGTGATGATGGTTACACTGCCTGAACCGGTCAATCAAAGTGTAGAGGATGCGGCAGCTGCAGAAAGAGCTGAGCCTCTAGGTGTAATGACAACGCCCCCGTTGCCCTAGAAGCTCATTTGCATATATTAAAACTTAATTTTTCTCAGTAATGCGGGCACATATGAACATGGGACCAACACAGATGTCTTCAGCTGCCAAGTGCACATGTAACAGGTCAGCCAGTGTCATAGGTACAAATCTGCTGACAGATACCCTTTAAAGGGCTTATCCCATGACTAATGTAAAACATGAAAACCAGACATCATATAGTACATGACAATCTCTTTCTAACACAGCTAGAACCAGCCCTGAACCTCACATGGATCCAGAGATCTCCCCATTCATTGCTCTGCTAGATATATATCGAGCTGAAAGCTCAGGGGGCGTGTCTCAGCTCTCCCTATCGCAGCTCAGGGGGCGTCTCAGCTCTCTCTATGACAGCTCAGGGGGCGTGTCTCAGCTCTCTCTATCACAGCTCAGGGGGCGTGTCTCAGCTCTCCCTTTCACAGCTCAGGGGGCGTGTCTCAGCTCTCCCTTTCACAGCTCAGGGGGCGTGTCTCAGCTCTCCCTTTCACAGCTCAGGGGGCGTGTCTCAGCTCTCCCTATCGCAGCTCAGGGGGCGTGTCTCAGCTCTCCCTATCGCAGCTCAGGGGGGCGTGTCTCAGCTCTCCCTATCACAGCTCAGGGGGCGTGTCTCAGCTCTCCCTATCACAGCTCAGGGGGCGTGTCTCAGCTCTCCCCATCACAGCTCAGGGGGCGTGTCTCAGCTCTCCCCATCACAGCTCAGGGGGCGTGTCTCAGCTCTCCCTATCACAGCTCAGGAGGCAGTTGAAGGATGAAACTGAGCATGTGCGGCCATCTCAGTGAGCAGGACAAAGAAATAAGTAAAAAAACAAACAGCAGGTGGCTCTATACAGATGTTTTATTAAGGTTGCTCCAATAAACTGTTTTAGGCTGGATTCTCACACACAGAGTTTTCACGCATTTTCTGTGTGACCAATGGACGTGACGTTATCTTAATTGCTTCAATGGGGACCGCAGTCCCGTAGTGAAAGAACGGAGGGACCTTTACTAGGTGGATTTCAGTTGTCCGGGCCACAGATATTGATGACCTATCCTCAGCATAGGTCATTAATATCAGATTGGCGGGGGTACGACACCCCCACTGATTAGCTGTTACAGAGCTGACAGCAGACAACTCCATACACTGTATCGGACCCCCGCCTATCTGATATTGAGGACCTAGCCTAAGGCCTGGACAACCCATTTAAGCTTTTTTTCTTCTCCCTTGAGAATTAAAAAAAAGGGTCGGACAACCTCTTCAATAAAAAAAACTAAAAACCCATTTGGGGCCGTCACATAAATAAACAGATTAGCAGTAAACATGTACATGGCCCCTGGGAAGTATAATACAAATCAGATTACTGTAATAACCAGAGTGCGTGGCATAGCTTTATGGCAAGTGCTCTCTAGTGATTCATCAAATGGATCCCGATGGACTCTACAGAAATGTCTGGTTGTACTATTGCTTAAAGGGAATGTGTCATCAGAAAATGAAGTTTTTGTTTAAATCTCGTTTTTGTGTTTAACATTTTTTTTATTTTTTATCTATATTGAAAGAAAAACTATAAATTCCTGCAGCTTTTGCACTGGCCACTAAATAATAGTAGCCACGTCTTGGTCTGTACAGATCACTTTACTGCATCTACTTTCACACTTGTGGCAGAGGATTCCGGCAGGTAGTTCCGTCAAAATGCATGCAAACTGATGGCATTTGTCAGACGGATCAGGATCCTGATCCGTATGACAAATGCATTGAAATGCTGGATCCGTCTCTCCGGTGTCATCCGGAAAAAACAGATCCGGCATTTATTTTTTTCACATTTTTTGCAATCTGAGCATGCGCAGACCGCATAAACGGATCAGTTTTGCAAGCATTAATGCATTTCAATGGGAAAAATGCAAGTGTTCCGGAATTTTGGACGGAGATAAAACCACAGCATGCTGCGGTATTATCCCCGTCCTGAAAAGGCAAACAGACTGAACTGAAGACATCCTGATGCATCCTGAACGGATTGCTCTCCATTCAGAATGCATGGGGATAAAACTGATCAGTTCTTTTCCGGTATAGAGCCCCTAGGACGGAACTCTGTGCCGGAAAAGTATAATGCTAGTGTGAAAGTAGCCTTATCTGTCACTCTAATCCTGCCTGTAATGATATCACCTCTGTGTATAGATAAGACAGGATCCTCCATTCACAATAGGTCATTGTCGGAGCTTATCTATTCTTTACTTGTACAATGACCTAGAAAACTCTCCCATAGAAGTCACTGAGGTTTCCTCCTGACCATTGTGTCTATGGCCCATGGGGCTGCCGTAAAGCATTTTTCTGAATGCTGTTAAGAACAGCTCAGGCAAGATGGCCACCCCCATAATCATGTTCAGAAAATAGAAGAAATAAATCTGCAAACAGAAAATAAAGAGAGATTAGAAGAAAAGGGTGTCCTGCTATCCGGCAGATTACATTTTTTGGTGACACATTTCCTTTAAAGAGGTTTTGCCACAAAAAAAATGTTCTTCATTTTTCAAACCAGCCCCTGCATCTGAATACTTTTGTAATTGCAAGTAATAGCCACTGAGTTATTTACTGAAATCTATCGGTATAGCGCCACCTGCTGTTTGTTCTTTTCCTTATTACTCCCCCACTGAGGTGGTCGGGTGCGCTCGGTTTAAATCTTCAACTGCCACCAACCTCTAGCTGTGGCAGTTACAGGAAGACTGCCCCCACCTGGGCATCTGCAGTGCATTTCACCGCTGTACTTCTTACTTTCGGGACACCCCGGGAATTGTCATCTGACAGTCCCACGACCACAGTACTTTGCACAGTCCACATAGTCAATCAAGCCTGGAGGGGTAGAGTCGGAGGCTGGACTATGTAAAGGTACGACCACACCGAACAACGTGCTACGCTTGTGATACGTCCGCCTGTGGGCAAGTACCACATATATATATATACACTCACCTAAAGAATTATTAGGAACACCTGTTCTATTTCTCATTAATGCAATTATCTAGTCAACCAATCACATGGCAGTTGCTTCAATGCATTTAGGGGGGTGCTCCTGGTCAAGACAATCTCCTGAACTCCAAACTGAATGTCAGAATGGGAAAGAAAGGTGATTTAAGCAATTTTGAGCGTGGCATGGTTGTTGTTGCCAGACGGGCCGGTCTGAGTATTTCACAATCTGCTCAGTTACTGGGATTTTCACGCACAACCATTTCTAGGGTTTACAAAGAAAGGTGCGAAAAGGGAAAAACATCCAGTATGCGGCAGTCCTGTGGGCGAAAATGCCTTGTGGATGCTAGAGGTCAGAGGAGAATGGGCCGACTGATTCAAGCTGATAGAAGAGCAACGTTGACTGAAATAACCACTCGTTACAACCGAGGTATGCAGCAAAGCATTTGTGAAGCCACAACACGCACAACCTTGAGGCGGATGGGCTACAACTGCAGAAGACCCCACCGGGTACCACTCATCTCCACTACAAATAGGAAAAAGAGGCTACAATTTGCACGAGCTCACCAAAATTGGACTGTTGAAGACTGGAAAAATGTTGCCTGGTCTGATGAGTCTCGATTTCTGTTGAGAGATTCAAATGGTAGAGTCCGAATTTGGCGTAAACAGAATGAGAACATGTATCCATCCTCTGATGGCTACTTCCAGCAGGATAATGCACCAGGTCACAAAGCTCGAATCATTTCAAATTGGTTTCTTGAACATGACAATGAGTTCACTGTACTAAAATGGCCCCCACAGTCACCAGATCTCAACCCAATAGAGCATCTTTGGGATGTGGTGGAACGGGAGCTTCATGCCCTGGATGTGCATCCCTCAAATCTCCATCAACTGCAAGATGCTATCCTATCAATATCGGCCAACATTTCTAAAGAATGCTATCAGCACCTTGTTGAATCAATGCCACGTAGAATTAAGGCAGTTCTGAAGGCAAAAGGGGGTCCAAGTATGGTGTTAGTATGGTGTTCCTAATAATTCTTTAGGTGAGTGTATATAAACAATAAAATTCCGCCGCACACACCATGTAAACATTCACAGTGCAGGTGGAAAAAGTATGTGAACCCCTAGACTAATGACATCTCCAAGAGCAAATTGGAGTGAGGTGTCAGCCAACTGGAGTCCAATCAATGAGATAAGACTGGAGGTGTTGGTTACAGCTGCCCTGCTCTATAAAACACACACCAGTTCTGGGTTTGCTTTTCACAAGAAGCATTGCCTGATGTGAATGATGCCTCGCACAAAAGAGCTTTCAGAAGACCTACGGTTAAAGGGGTTATCAGAGTTATTTTTTTGTTCTTTCTATGTTCCTAACTGGGCAAATGTAACAGCTTTCCAATTCACTCACTTTATCTCCAGTGGCTGGTTTCTCAGATTTCACTGAGGGTCACATGACCTGTGATGTCAGCTTCTCTCCCTGCTTTGATAAAGGTCATTTACAAGCCTGTAAACAAAACGTCACTGTGCTGGCCACGCCCCCCTTCACTCTGCTAGGATTGTTAACCCCTTCAGCTGCACAGACTCAGGGCTGAAGTGTTTACTGTGTAGCTGCAGGCATTGAGGAGACAAATGCTGGGCACAGGAGCTGACAGAGAAGTTCTGCAAAGCATTACAGGTAGGGGGAAGATCCTGTGTGTATTAGCAGTGTCATTATATAAGTGGAACTTGTAGTTCTACACTTACAAGTTGCTGTTTTCTCCCAGCACTCAGGGCAGCTCTTGTATTCACTCCCTTAGCAGTGTCATTATACAGCTGGGACTTGTAGTCCTACACATACAACAAGCTGCAGAGTCTCCCAGCAGGCAGACATGTCACTCAGGGCAGCTCTTGTATCCACTCCCTTGGCAGTGCAGGGGGAGGGGCAGAGATTGTTTTTATTGCATGTAAACAAAGGGCTAGAAAAGAACCAGGGAAATGAGGAAATATATATATATTTTGCATAAAACTTGCTTAGCTCAGTTATATATCAGATATTCAGTGCTATATTATTTTTTTTCATAACTCGGATAACCCCTTTAAGAATTGTTGACTTGCATAAAGCTGGAAAGGGTTATAAAAGTATCTCCAAAAGCCTTGCTGTTCATCAGTCCACGGTAAGACAAATTGTCTATAAATGGAGAAAGTTCAGCACTGCTGCTACTCTCCCTAGGAGTGGCCGTCCTGTAAAGATGACTTCAAGAGCACAGCGCAGACTGCTCAATGAGGTGAAGAAGAATCCTAGAGTGTCAACTAAAGACTTACAAAAGTCTCTGGCATATGCTAGCATCCCTGTTAGCGAATCTACGATACGTAAAACACTAAACAAGAATGAATTTCATGGGAGGATACCACAGAGGAAGCTACTGCTGTCCAAAAAAAACATTGCTGCACGTTTATAGTTTCCACAAGAGCACCTGGATGTTCCACAGCAGCACTGGCAAAATATTCTGTGGACAGGTGAAACCAAAGTTGAGTTGTTTGAAAGAAACACAAACACTATGTGTGGAGAAATAGAGGCACAGCACACCAACATCAAAACCTCATCCCAACTGTGAAGTATGGTGGTGGGGGCATCATGGTTTGGGGCTGCTTTGCTGCGTCAGGGCCTGGACGGATTGCTATCATCGAAGGAAAAATTAATTCCCAAGTTTATCAAGACATTTTGCAGTAGAACTTAAGGCCATCTGTCCACCAGCTGAAGCTCAACAGAAGATGGATGTTGCAACAGGACAACGACCCAAAGCATAGAAGTAAATCAACAACAGAATGGCTTAAACAGAAGAAAATACGCCTTCTGAAGTGGCCTAGTCAGAGTCCTGACCTCAACCCGATTGAGATGCTGTGGCATGACCTCAAGAAAGCGATTCACACCAGACATCCCAAGAATATTGCTGAACTGAAACAGTTCTGTAAAGAGGAATGGTCAAGAATTACTCCTGACCGTTGTGTACGTCTGATCTGCAACTACAGGAAACGTTTGGTTGAAGTTATTGCTGCCAAAGGAGGTTCAACCAGTTATTAAATCCAAGGGTTCACATACTTTTTCCACCTGCACTGTGAATGTTTACATGGTGTGTTCAATAAAAACATGGTAACATTTAATTCTTTGTGTGTTATTAGTTTAAGCAGACTGTGATTGTCTATTGTTGTGACTTAGATGAAGATCAGATCACATTTTATGACCAATTTGTGCAGAAATCCATATCATTCCAAAGGGTTCACATACTTTTTCTTGCAAATATATATATATTAAGCAGTGTTTTAAAAATTGATTTTCGACGTTTGGATTTTATTTTAGGCATCCCACGGTCACGTTATGTCACAAGCCTCAACCTGACCACATTGCCAATCATTAGATGAAATCTTAAAATGCAGATGACCACATGCACACGACCGCATGTGTTTTGCAGTCCGCAAATTGCGGAGCCACAAAACAAAAAAAAAGGATGACATCCGTTTTTTTTTTTGCGGATCCATTATAACAATGCCTAAGGCCTCCTGCACACGACAGTATTTTTTCACGGTCCGCAAAACGGGGTTCCGTTGGTCCGTGATCCGTGACCGTTTTTCCGTCCGTGGGTCTTCCTTGATTTTTGGAGGATCCACGGACATGAAAAATAAAAAAAAAATCTAAGTCAAGTTTGCCATTGCAATGATAGGAAAAAACGGACACGGATCACGGACGCGGATGACAATCTTGTGTGCATCCGTGATTTTTCACGGACCCATTGACTTGAATGGGTCCGCGAACCGTTGACCGTGAAAAAAATAGGACAGGTCATATTTTTTTCAAGGGCAGGAAACACGGATCACGGATGCGGCTGCCAAACGGTGCATTTTCCGATTTTTCCACGGACCCATTAAAAGTCAATGCGTTCGCGAAAAAAAACGGAAAACGGAACCACGGACGCACACAATGGTCGTGTGCAGGAGGCCTAAAACGGACAAGAATAGGACATGTTCTATTTTTTTTGCAGGGTCACAGAACAGACATACTGATGCGGACAGCACACGGTGTGCTGACCACATTTTTTGCGGACCCATTGAAATGAATGGGTCCACATCCTATCTGCAAAAAATACTTAACGGACACGGAAACAAATAATGTTCGTGTGCATGTAGCCTTAAAGGGGTGTGCAACCTTTATCGCTGCCGAAGGGTAGGATTCAGCTACTTTCCCTAGTTTATTCATTAGGCTGTGCTATTTAGGAAACAGGGGGTGTTAGTAGCACACCTCACAGCAGAGTTAAATGGGCACCTCGCAGCAGAGTTATCTGGGCACCTCGCAGCAGAGTTAGGCTACTTTCACACCTGCGTTAGGTGCGGATCCGTCTGGTTATAATGCAAACGCTTAGCATTACCATGAACATAAAAAAAAAATAAAAAAAAAAAAATTTTTTTTTTTTTTTTTTGGTTCATGATAATGCAAACGGATCCGTTTTGACTTTACATTGAAAGTCAATGGGGGACGGATCCGTTTGAAAATTGAGCCATATAGTGTCAACTTCAAACGGATCCGTCCCCATTGACTTACATTGTAAGTCTGGACAGATCCGTTTGCCTCCGCACGGCCAGGCGGACACCCGAACGCTGCAAGCTGCGTTCAGAGGTCCGCCTGCTGAGCGGAACGGAGGACAAACGGTGCCAGACTGATGCATTCTGAGCGGATCCACTCAGAATGCATTAGGGCTGGACGAATCCATTCGGGGCCGCTTGTGAGAGCCTTCAAACGGAGCTCACAAGCGGAGCCCCGAACGCTAGTGTGAAAGTAGCCTTATCTGGGCACCTCGCAGCAGAGTTATCTGGGCACCTCGCAGCAGAGTTATCTGGGCACCTCGCAGCAGAGTTATCGGGGCACCTCGCAGCAGAGTTATCGGGGCACCTCGCAGCAGAGTTATCGGGGCACCTCGCAGCAGAGTTATCGGGGCACCTCGCAGCAGAGTTATCGGGGCACCTCGCAGCAGAGTTATCTGGGCACCTCGCAGCAGAGTTATCGGGGCACCTCGCAGCAGAGTTATCGGGGCACCTCGCAGCAGAGTTATCGGGGCACCTCGCAGCAGAGTTATCGGGGCACCTCGCAGCAGAGTTATCGGGGCACCTCGCAGCAGAGTTATCGGGGCACCTCGCAGCAGAGTTATCGGGGCACCTCGCAGCAGAGTTATCGGGGCACCTCGCAGCAGAGTTATCTGGGCACCTCACCTCTGCTTAGACACAGCAGATTAGCTTGTTTTTTGGGTCAGTGGTCAATATGTGTGGCTCCCCAATGAAACTACAACTCTCAGCAGAACCTGGCAGCTAGCAGGGGGATAACTTTTTGCAATGGCTGAAGAGTAGAAAAAAAAAGATGAATGTCCCTGGCTCTCACACACACACTGGTGGACATTTTGTGAACACCAGTGCAACGTGGCCTACTGTTATTTCTCTACATAGGTAGGAAGATTTGCTATTCAGATCTCTAGGACGCTGGGAAATAACTGCTATGGGGAGCAGTAGTGGAAGCCACAGCTTTTCCAAAAAGAGGTCCACCAGCACCAAATCTAGACCTCATCCCTCTACAAAGACAGGAAGTTACAAATGGATTAAATTACATCTGTCAGCAGTTTTGCACCTATGACACTGGCGGACCTGTTACATGTGCACTTGGCAGCTGAAGACATCTGTGTTGGTCCCATGTTCATATGTGTCCGCATTGCTGAGAAAAATTATGTTTTAATATATGCAAATGAGCCTCTAGGAGCAACAGGGGCGTTACCATTACACCTAGAGGCTCTGCTCTCTCTGTAACTGCCGCGTCCTCAGCACTTTGATTCACAGGTTAGAGCAGTGAAAACATCACACCAAAGTGGAGAGGGTGCGGCAGTTACAGAAAGAGAAAAGTCTCTAGGTGTAACGGCAACGCCCTCGTTGCTCCCAGAGGCTCATTTGCATATATTACACCATCATTTATGTGGGCACATATGAACACGGGAACACAGATGCCTTCAGCTGCTAAGCGCACATGTAACAGGTCAGCCATAGGTTCATAGATACAAATCTGCTGAAAGGTGCCCTATAAATAGCAACTCCCCTAATGCTGTCCTTGTCAGGACCACTGTGTAGAGCAGGAATCCAGGAATCCACCAGCAGCACGGTGGGGACTTCACTCCTCTAGTCTGTATCCTCTCTATCAGACTGCAGTACGGAGACCTTGAAAGACTACGGGTGGCCATAAACAGCAGAATACAGTTATTTGGGCACCTGAAGGCAGTACTAGTTGGGCACCTCACGGCAGTGGTATTTGGGCACCTCACGGCAGTGGTATTTGGGCACCTCACGGCAGTGGTATTTGGGCACCTCACGGCAGTGGTATTTGGGCACCTCACGGCAGTGGTATTTGGGCACCTCACGGCAGTGGTATTTGGGCACCTCACGGCAGTGGTATTTGGGCACCTCACGGCAGTGGTATTTGGGCACCTCACGGCAGTGGTATTTGGGCACCTCACGGCAGTGGTATTTGGGCACCTCACGGCAGTGGTATTCGGGCACCTCACGGCAGTGGTATTCGGGCACCTCACGGCAGTGGTATTCGGGCACCTCACGGCAGTGGTATTTGGGCACCTCACGGCAGTGGTATTCGGGCACCTCACGGCAGTGGTATTTGGGCACCTCACGGCAGTGGTATTTGGGCACCTCACGGCAGTGGTATTTGGGCACCTCACGGCAGTGGTATTCGGGCACCTCACGGCAGTGGTATTTGGGCACCTCACGGCAGTGGTATTTGGGCACCTCACGGCAGTGGTATTTGGGCACCTCACGGCAGTGGTATTTGGGCACCTCACGGCAGTGGTATTCGGGCACCTCACGGCAGTGGTATTCGGGCACCTCACGGCAGTGTTAACTGAGCATTGTACAGTATGGCTCTTTGCACATTACATTCAGGCACTATATGCTATACCATAAAGAGGCGTCCAATAGAAGATACTACATAGGGCACCATCAAACCTAAGACCGGTTCTGACAGGGAGCAGAGACCTGGCACCAATTGGACTACATTTTCTCGGTCATCCCGTTATTCAGAGCTCAATGACTTTAGATGCAGAACATCTTTAATCTGAGACATTAGTTCCGGTTCTCCCATTCCTGCACAAGCCAAGATAACAGTTTACAACACAACATGTTTGGGTGAGACTCTCTGTTCTGGACATGGGTCCGGGTCCAGTCACACGAGGTGACCACATCTGCGTACGCAGCAGACGATTTTGTTTTCTTGCTTAGAAAACCTCCGTGAGAAGTCACCAAGAGGAATGTGCTCAAGTAAGGAGAAGTGAGCCATCGTCTCACCAAGGACACAGCAGATTAGCTTGTTTTTTTGGGTCAGTGGTCAATCTGTGTGGCTCCCCAACAAAACTACAACTCTCAGCAGAACCTGGCAGCTAGCAGGGAAATAACTTTTGCAATGGCTGAAGAGTAAGGCCTCTTGCACACGACTGTATGCCCTCCGAGATATACGGTCTGTGAGCGGGCCATATGTCCCGGGGCGGCATCGATCGTGCGCACAGCATCATAGATTACACTGATGCTGTGCACGTCGGGCCGCACTCATAAGATCATATGACTGTGGGACAATAGCCCCGCGGGCGGCCCTACGTGCACCGCATCATTATAATCTAGGGTGCTGTGCGCACGACCGATGCTGCTCCGGGACATATGGGATTTCAGCAGGTCCAATTCAGTCCCCTCTCCTGACATGTCCGTTTTAGTAACTACTTGCATTCGCCATGTAATAATTCTGGAGCATCTATTCTTATGACTCTGTGATGTGCTATTCCTGTATTATTCCTTCTAGAAGTTATGAATGAATTGCTAGCAGTTTGCAATGAAGGTCCAGATGGTTGTTACCAGTTACCTTGCATATTCTGATCAGTGTCAGACTGTCAACTGGTAACACCCACCTGGACCTTCATTGTAAACTGCTGGCAATTCATTCATAACTTCTAGCAGGAATAATACAGGAATAGCAATAGGATAGGAATAGTCATAGGAATAGATGCTCCATAATGCAAGTAGTTACTAAAACAGCCATGTCAGGAGTGGTGACAGATCTTTTTATTCACCAAAAAATACGAGCCTTAGAAAAGGTGGCCCATTGTCAATGAGCACTTCCCCCCCCCTCCAAAGTACCCCAGTGTTGGATTTTACACCTTGCAACTACTGGTCACGCCCAGTGGAGCATGCAGGTGAGACCTTCTATCCTTCTAGAGCGGATTATGTTCCCAGGGCAGAGACACTGTGCACAAGAAGTTGCGGTAGCCCACCGCTGGACGCGCATGCGCAGTGTAATCCATGTAAACCGCCTGCTCATTAAATGCTCAGCAGGCGCAGCCCACACGTGTTTACGGTCATGGTCGAGCCTGCGCTAAAGATTCATTCGAACCGCCAACAAGAATATTTTTTTAAATGGTCAATCTACAGGAGAGGACAGGAAGGAGCTGGAAGGAGACGCTGAGGGCTTCTGGCAAATTAAAGGTTCCATTGGTGGTCACATGCTGGGTGAAGGACGCCCCACATAAAATAGGTGGGGGAATTGGACAAGAAAAATGACGCAGAAGGCATTTTCATAAGTCAAAAGGACACTATGGGGGTCATTTATTAAGACTGGAGTTTTAGATGCTGGTCTTTATAAAGCCCTGCAGTTATGAAGAGGGGCCAACTTCGGCAGGTCCTCCGCCACTTCTAAATGTAAGACAGCTTCCTAGCCGTCCCACATTCAGACCGTTGTCTACGCCTAAGGCCTCATGCACACGGCCGTTGTTTTGGTCCACATCTGAGCCGCAGTTTTTGCGATCGGATGCGGACCCATTCACTTCAATGGGGCCGCAAAAGATGCGGACAGCACTCCGTGTGCTGTCCGCATCTGTTGCTCCGTTTTGCGGTCCGCAAAAAAAATATAACCTGTCCTATTCTTGTCCGTTTTGCGGACAAGAATAGGCAGTTATATCAATGGCTGTCCGTGCTTTTCCCGCAATTTGCGGAACGCACATGGACGCCATCCGTGTTTTGCGGACCGCAAAACACCCAACGGTCGTGCGCATGAGGCCTAAAATAGAAAATAGTGAACGAGACGTCCACTTTTTTAGACCTGACGTGAGCGGGGAGAAGTTGCAGATTACAGCGCAAAGGACCTTTAGGCGTATTGGTTTGATAAATGACCCCCTATATATTGAAAAAGCAGCGCAATTCTATACTATGCATTTACAGGTAAAGACCGTAGAAGGACCCGGAGAAGCACATCCCGGTGCTGGACATCATCTGTCCAGATACAGAATAAAGACCCCGTGCCACGACCAGGACCCTGCTCCAAGTCATCAGCCCGTTATGTGAAATACAGGAGCTCTACAGTATATCGCTAAAAGTGTGCGCCTTAAATACACGGCGGGCGTAAAATAAAATATTAACGCCGTCATTCATGATTAATACGGCTCCAGCGTGTCACAGTTTCCTTTCCACAGTCACACAGATGCGTTCATTTAGTTACAAAGTAACCTTGTCCATCACATCATAACTTGGGAGCTATATCAGCAAGTAAAATGGGCACGTTATGCACCTGTCGGCCTCTCTTAGGAGAGGCGCCGCTGAATCGCCTCCAATCCGCCTCATTCAGCTAGACGAAAATTGGCAAAGGAGCGTCTGACTGTTAGGCCCTTTTGCACACAAACTCCCCCCCCCCCGTTTATTGCGTTCCGTATACGGAACCATTCATTTCAAAGGATCCGCAAAAAAACAAAAAAAAAACGGAAGGTACTCCGTATGCCTTCTGTTTCCGTATTTTCGTTTTTCTGTTCCGTTCAAAGACAGAACATGTCCTATTATTGTGAGCACAACGGACAAGGATAGTACTGTTCTATCAGCGGCCAGCTGTTCCATTCCGCAAGAAAAACGGAATGCACACGGATGTCATCCGTATTTTTTGCGAACCGCAAAATACTGAAAAAGCCATACGGTCGTGTGCAAGAGGCCTAAAGAAGGAGCGTACTGATCTTCATTCTAATCATAAAGCAATGCAACATGTAAATCTGCAGGATCGAAGAAGGATTTAAAGGGGTTCTCTCACTTCAGCAAATAGCATTTATCATGTAGAGAAAGTTAATACAAGGCACTTACTAATGTATTGTGATTGTCCATATTGTCTCCTTTACTGGCTGGATTCATTACACTGCTCCTTTCCATGGTTACGGCCACCCTGTAACCCAGCAGCAGTGGTCGTGCTTGCACACTATAGGTCCATCACCTGGCACCTCCGCCGACCAGCTGCCTGAAGAGGAGGCGCTGTTCCATGCGAGTGCTGCTTCCTCCTCATTACACTACACATCATTAGTAGTGTAATCACTAGTACTCACTCCATTCAAGTGAATAGGAGAAGACGTGCAGTGTAATAAAGAGGAAACAGCGCTCACATGGAACGCCGCCTCCTCTTCAAACAGCTGATCAGCGAAGGGGCGGGTTTCAGACCACCACTGATCTGATATTGATGACCAATCCTGACCATAACCCTGGGTTCACACCAGAGCGTACTGAACGTACGCTCTGTATGCGCGATTGTACGGGCGTTTACAAATCGCCCGCGGAGACAAGCGAATGCCCATTGTCGCGCGTTCCCGGAAGTCTATGTACGGCAACGCGCGACACTACGCCCCAAAGAAGCTCCTGAACTTCTTGGGGCGTCAGGCGTTTTACAGCGCGATCGTACGCGCTGTAAAACGCCCAGGTGAGAACCATGCCGATAGGGAAACATTGGTTTCTCCTTGTTGAGCATTTAACAGCGCGTAGGAACGCGGTACCGGTACGGCGAAGGCGCGAGATTTAAAACGCAGACCGGGCCAGTCAGAGAACAAGCGCGTCCGCTGGCTCTGTCAATCAACATGAGGAGGGGGCGTCATTATGAAAGGAGGATGCTGCTGCTACCAGCAAGTAGCCGCCCTACCTGCTGCTAGAGAGGTAATTTACATATTATAAAAGTCCGTTTTTTGAAGAAACTACAGAACGAAAAACAGTAAGAGCATTATATATTGATATATCGCTGTATAAGAAATTTAAGTAGCCCAAAAAAAAAAAAATGACTTTAGTGGGGTGACAGAAGCCCTTTAAAGAGTCAAGAAATGGAGAAGAATACACTACACTTCTGAAGGGTTATACTTTTCTGTCTTTTGTTAAATATTATTTTTTATTTTTATTTTATAACCTTACTTTTGTTCCTTTTGTGCCATTTCACGTCATTCATTGGACTTGAACTGTATGAATGTCAATAACTGTAAATATTGAGGTGTTCTAAAACTTGAGTGTATTTCATTTTTATTTATAAAAAAAATCCCAAATTTAATGAACATTTAACAAAATTTACAGTTTTCCAAATCTGAATTTCTCTGCTTTCAAGACAGATAGTACCAGCTTACAAAATACCTAATAATTAATAAGTACCATATGTCCATTTTATGTTGGCATCATTGTTCAACCGTACTTTTATTTTTGGAGATGTTAAAGGGCTAATAAGTTTAGCATCAATTTTAAAAATTTTCAAGAAAATTCCCAAATCCTATTTTTTAGGGACCAATTCAGTTCTGAAGTGGCTTTGAGTGGTCTATATATTAGAACCCCTCCCCCCACACCCATAAATCGCCCCATTCTAAAAACGGCACCTCTCAAAGTATTTAAAATGCCATTTAGGATGTTTATTAACCATTTTGTTGTTTCGCAGGAATTAAATAAACAATGGAGGAGAAATAAAAATAAAAAAATACATTTTTAATCCATTTTTTGTAACACAGAGAACTATTAGGGCCCATTTACATGAACTTAAGAAATCCCAAAAATTGTGCGATCCGCAAAATACGGCAAAAGTTAGGACGTCCTATATTTTGCAAAGCAGAGGCATGGATCAGAAGTGCTTCCGTGGGCTTTCGGGTCTGTGTCTCTCCAAGTCAATGGGTCTGCACCGCAGTTCAGATTCACACGGCCGGTGCCCACGCATCGCGTATTGCTATTTGCGGTCCACAGCACAAGCACGACGACCATACAGTAAATGAGCCCTTACCCCAAATATAGGAATATTATAAACATCCCATATGTGGCCGCAGAGTGCTACTTGGCTAAAATACCAGAGTCCTAATTGAAGAAGCACTTTGTGGATTTTTGGGCCCCCATTTTAGGACATTTTTTCAGGGACCATTTCTGGCTTGCTGAGGCCTTGAGGTGTTAAAAAATAAGAAACACCACCAAAGGCCATATTCTGGAAACTACACCTCTCAAGGAATTAATATAGAGGTGCAGTCAGCATTTTTATCCCACCGATGTTTCATAGAGTTTATTAGAATTGGGGCATGAAAATCTAACAATTACATGTTAACAATTATATGGAGTTTTAACTCAATACATTTTTACAAGGGTTAGGAGAAGATAAAGCAACCCAAAAGTTGTGACACCATTTCCTGAGAGTATGGCAATACCCCATATATGATTGTAACCTACTATATGGGCACTCAGCAGGACTCAGAAGGGAAGAAGCACCATTCGGATTTTGAAATCCAAATTTCCTGGAATGGGTTTGGACGCCATGTGGAACTTTTTTCACCACTGAGGTATCAGTACAGCGGAAACCCTTATTTTCATAGACTTTATTGTTTCATGGACTTTATTAACATTGACCATGAAACAAAAAATAAATAAAAATATTATTTTTATATATACAGTCCTGACCAAAAGTTTAAGACCACTTGAAAAATGGCCAAAAATCATATTTTACATTGTTGGATCTTAACAAGGTCAACAAAGTAGAGCTTCAAAATGCAATGTTGAAATGAGAGTCAGACAAAACATTTTTTGAGCATTCAAACAGGCTGTTGTTCAGCTGATCAAAATTTTAGGACCACATGCCTTTAAAAGGCCAAATCTGTGCAAAGATGTGGATTCATTGTCATTTTCTGTCAGGTAGTCACACGTGATGGCAAAGGCAAATAAACTCTCCCTTTTTGAACGTGGTCGGGTTGTTGATCTGCATAAGCAGGGTCTCTAACAGCGCGCCATCGCTGCTGAGGTGGGACGCTGTAAGACAGTCATTTGTAATTTCTTAAATGATCCTGAGGGTTATGGAACAAAAAAGTCAAGTGGAAGACCCAAAGAAAATGTCATCAGCACTGAGCCGGAGGATCCAATTGGCTGTCCGTCAAGATACTGGACGATACTCGACCCAAATTAAGGCCCTTACTGGTGCTGACTGCAGCCCCATAACCATCAGACGGCATCTGAGACTGAAGGGCTTCAAAAACAAAAAACGTCTTCAAAAGACCTCGTCTCCTTGAACGCCACAGAACTGCTCGTTTGGACTTTGCAAGAGAGCACCAAACATGGGACATTCAAAGGTGGAAGAAAGTTTTATTCTCTGATGAGAAAAAATGTAACCTTGATGGTCCTGATGGTTTCCAACGTTACTGGCATGACAAGCAGATCCCACCTGAGATGTTTTCTACACGCCACAGTGGAGGGGGCGCCATAATGGTCTGGGGTGCTTTTTCCTTCAGTGGAACAATGGAGCTTCAGGAAGTGCAGGGGCGTCAAACGGCCGCTGGATATGTCCAGATGTTGCAGAGAGCATTCCTCATGACTGAGGGCCCTCTTCTGTGTGGTAATGACTGGGTTTTTCAACAGGACAATGCTACAGTACACAATGCCCGAAGCACAAGGGACTTCTTCCAGGAGAATAACATCACTCTTTTGGCCCATCCTGCGTGTTCCCCTGATCTAAATCTAATTGAGAACCTTTGGGGATGGATGGCAAGGGAAGTTTACAAAATGGACAACAGTTCCAGACAGTAGATGGCCTTCGTGCGGCCGTCTTCACCACTTGGAGAAATGTTCCCACTCACCTCATGGAAACGCTTGCATCAAGCATGCCGAAACGAATTTTTGAAGTGATAAACAATAACAGCGGAGCTACTCATTACTGAGTTCATGTTTGGAAGTTGGATTTCTGTTTTGGGGGGGGTTTAGTTTTTTTTTGGAGGTGTGGTCCTAAACTTTTGATCAGCTGAAAAACAGCCTGTTTCAGTCTATTCGTTGTTTTCATTAAATTAAATGCTCAAAAAATGTTTTTTCTCACTTCTATTTCTTCTTGTTGCATGTTGAAGCTCTACTTGGAACCTTGTTAAGATCCAGCCATGCTAAATATGATTTTTTGCCATTTTTCAAGTGGTCTTAAACTTTTGATCAGGACTGTATCTATCTATCTATCTATCTATATATACACAAGGGTCAAAAGGAGAAAAATCACCAAATAATTTGTTACTCAATGGCTCTGGAGTACAAAAACACCCTATATGGTCATAAACTGCGGTTTGGGGACACGACATGGAATTTGCTGAAATGATTTGCTGAAATTAATTTGCTGAAATGATTTTTAAGAGCCATAACTGTTTTTTATTTTTTGGTTGACCGAGTTGTGTAAGGGCTCATTTTTTGCAATCATTTTTATTGGTACCATTTTGTGGTACATTTGGCTTTTTGATCAGTTTTTGTAATTTTTGGGGCGGTGAGCTGGACAAAAATTGCAATTGTGCTAGTGTTTTAGTTTTATTTTCTTATTGGGTTCATCATGCTGTATATTCGATATGTTAACTTTTTTTCTTAGGGTTAATAAAAATAACAAAAAAACTGTTGTATTTTGCATCACCATATATTTACATCCATAACATTTTTTACATTTTCCATCAACCTAGCTGGGTGAGGACTTGTTTTTTGCAGGACAGGCTAGTTTTTATTGGTACCATTTTGGGGTACACATGACTTTTTGATAGTGTTTTATTTAATTTTTTGTGAGGTGGGTAAACATTGTAATTATGTCAGTGTTTTTCATTTTTTCTTTTTATAGGGTTCATCATGCAGTATATAGGATTTGACAACTTTAGGCCTCCTGCACATGACCGTATGGCTTTTTCAGTGTTTTGCAATCCGTTTTTTACGGATACGTTGTTCTGTTTTTTGTTTCCGCGTGTTTCCGTTTACATTCCATTTTTCCGTATGGCATATACAGTAATTACATAGAAAAAATTGGGCTGGGCATAAAATTTTCAATAGATGGTTCCGCAAAAACGGAACGGATACGGAAGACATACGGAGTACATTCCGTATGTGTTCCGTTTTTTTTTTGCGGACCCATTGACTTGAATGGAGCCATGGAATGTGATTTGCGGGCAATAATAGGACATGTTCTATTTTTCAACGGAACGGAAATACGGAAACGGAATGCATACGGAGTACATTCCGTTTTTTGGGCGGGAACCATTGAAATTAATGGTTCTGTACATGGACCGTATGAATGGCATAAACAATCCTAAGCAGTAAACGATCATCAATGTTCTTTCATTTGTTTGGGCAGTTATTTTCTGGCGTAAAGAGGTCCTTAAACAAGCACCGATCGACTTGTTTTGTTGTCCTATGCCACTTGTTATGTGCAGAAATTTGAAAATGGACCCTGAACCTAAGAATTACTCTGTAATAATTATATATGTGAAAAATAAAAGGAATAAAAACATAAAAATGCAATTCAAACATAAAAAAAAATCTGTAGTACGGTAATTGCACCGAAAGGCTTAAATAAATTCACTGATCAGGATTGTCTTTGGATACTCCCTAAATAAAGGGGTTTCGGTAGGGGGTGTCACGCTCATTACTGATGGGGACTGCCTGTAAAAGGTCACACATTAAACATTGATCGTGTTCATCTGAGACGTCATTTTTAGTCTATAAACTTATTAAAAATGCATTGAGGTTACTCAGGTCAGAGATTCCATCAATGGACACTTGGCTGGTTATTAATGCCGTTACAGCCAGTATCTTCCCCACGTTTTACACAACACAATGCAGAATATTCTGAAGACATAGGGGGATATTTATCAAGCCCTGCACTCCAGAATTCTGGCTTCAAAAAAAGGAAAAATAGGGGCTTTCAGGAAATCAAATCCAGCACTGCAGTGACTTCAAGTCAAACTTCCTCCTAATTGTGTAACAGTCTGAACACGATCCAATAGAAGCACACCTTGGCTTACTCGTTTTGGATATAGTATACAAATCCTTAGTTATACCATGTTACTGAATGACTGTTCCTCCGTAAAATACTATTAGGAGTGTTACAGCACGCCCAGCACTGAAATAGTGGGTTGAACACGTGGCTGTTTAACCCCATAGGCACCACACTAACGCAACTGTTTTCGTCCAGCCAAAACGCAGCATTCATGCCGGAAAGCAGCCGGATCCCAATATGGTGTAAGGGGTCCAGCCGTGAATAGCAGTAGCCACTATCCAGCAACGCTGAATCCGGTGAACTCCGGCAGGCTGTTCTCTATTGGAACAGACTGCGGATCAGGCATAACGGAGATATGAAGGAAGCTTTAGGTCAGCAAAAATGTACCAACATTTTGTATTTTTACACTACTCCGTGGACGTGGTTAGTCTGTCCAGCCAGTGGCGTAACTACCGGGGAAGCAGGGGAAGCAGCTGCTTCGGGGCCCGGGCTGCCAAGGGGCAGTGTGACAGGGGGTGTGTGACAGTTTATTTTCAAGTTAGTTAAATATCGATTCTTGTCTTAATGTTCAGGGCCCCTTCACAGCAGCAGCTGACCAGGCTCCAGATGGCGACCAAAATGGTCGCCAATGCGCCTTAAAATTTGCAGATGGCGACAAGACTTTTTAGTCTTGTCGCCATTTGCGACTGTACCGCCGCGATCCTGCGCAGCCCAAGTTCAGTAGGACACTGCACAGTGGAGAAGGAAGGAGTCCCTCCCTCTCCACTGTGACGCGGCCATCACTACCACCAATGGGGAGATAGCAGGGAGGAGGAGGGGAGGAGCTGTTGCCACTGCGCCACCAATGAATGTAAAACATAAGTATAGGCAGCGGTATCACAGACCCGGCACCCGGCCTCAATAACAGGGCATGCGATCCGCGGCCATTAACCCCTCAGGTGCCACAGATGGCATGCCCTGTTATTGAGGCCGGGTGACGGGTCTGTTATACCGCTGCAGACAATTGTATGAAAGAGGACCTTTCGTGGGTCCAAAGAATAAGAACTTATCAGCAGGCTGCATAGAGCGGCGCCCAGGGATCTAAGCCACACTTACTATTATTCCTGGGCGCCGCTCCGTTCGTCCTCTGTGGCCCCCGGTATTTTCAGCATTTAGAGGAAGGAGGAGGAGACGCCAGTGTCTCTCCTTCTCCCTGACAGCAGCGCTGTCCAATCACAGGGTAGAGCTCAGAGCCAGGGAGAAAAAACCTCCCTGGCTCTGAGCTCTGCGCTCTGATTGGACAGCGCTGCTGTCAGGGAGAAGGAGAGACACTGGCGTCTCCTCCTCCTTCCTCTAAATGCTGAAAATACCGGGGGCCACAGAGGACAAACGGAGCGGCGCCCAGGAATAATAGTAAGTGCGCTTAGATCCCTGGGCGCCGCTCTATGCAGCCTGCTGATAAGTTCTTATTCTTTGGACCCACAAAAGGTCCTCTTTTTAATTACATTCATTGGTGGCGCAGTGCTCCCCCCCCCCCAAAGCCTCTCCCCCCCCCCCCCCATTATCACTGGCCACAAGTCGTCGTCCCCCCCCCTTCATTGTTATATGGTGGCCACAGGGTCCCCACCCCCTTCATTGGTGGCAGTGGCAGATTACACTGCTGGGGCTCAGATCGTTACCATGGCAGACAGGACACTACTGAAGCCCTGGCTGCCATGTTCAGCTCCCTGCTGCTGTGTGCACAGAGCCCAGGGCAGCAGGGAGATGTGAGCTCCTATTTACCCTGATAGATCTCTATCAGGGTGAATAGGACAAGGGATGACACGATCCAGGTTCTAGTCCCTAAGGGAAGAAATGGTTATTAAATAAAAAGTAAAAAAAACAAAAAAAAACACCAAAATACTAAAAGTTTAAATGGCCCCCTTCCCAGTTTTACATATAAAATTTACAAACAATAAAGAATAAACATATTACATATCGCCACGTCCCAAAAAATGTGAGCTATTAAAATATTAAAAAATATTCCCGCTCGGTGAAGGCCGTAACAGAAAAAAAACCTCTAAACCACGCAATTCGCCATTTTTAGTCACCTTGTCCCCCAGAAGATGTCCCTGGATGTGAGAGGTATGTGGTGCTGTTTTCTCCTATATGTAGTGCTGGCTCACTACTGTCACCTGCGTCTCATCTTCTCAAAGTCCTTTTTTTAAAATTATATGCATTTTAAATTTGGCGACTAAAAAATTAAATTTGGCTCCTAAATTTTTTAGTTTAGGAGCCAATGGCTCCTGGTAATTTATTTTTTGTCTGGAGCACTGCCCCCCCTCGATAATGTGATCTAATCTTATTGTCTCCTAAAGTCTCCTGATGTGTCTGGGATTCGAACCGACAACCTCCAATGTATCAGTGTATCAGAGGCAAAGCATTTACCCTCACAGCCATAAAGGCTGCATTGCAACTGATTGAAAAAATATGAGACTTCTACTGTTATAGCTGGCTAAGTGTACATCTATACACATGACTGCTGCCCTAACACACCCAGCACTGCTATATCTCTATATGACAGCTGTCCCAGCACACTCAGCTCTGCTATATATCTATATATGAGCATCTGTCATGTGTATAGATGTACACCTAGCCAGCTCTAACAGTAGAAGTCTCATATTTTTTTCAGTCAGCAGCAAGGCAGCTCTTATGGTCTTGTGGTTAGGTGCTTTGCCTCTGATACAGAAGGTCGTGGGTTCGAATCCCAGCAGAAACTTTTCTGAAATACAAGCACTGACTCCATATATGGACATACAGGGCGGGACACAGGAAGAGACTGCATCGCATCGCTGACATGGAGGTAAGTAGAAGTGTTTATATATATTTTTTAATACCCGACTGTTACTGACATGGGGGGAGCGGGAGGCACTTGATACTGGCACATGCGGGGAAGGGGGGTTGGCACCTGATACTGGCACCTGGGGGGTTGGCACCTGATACTGGCACATAGGGGGGGGAGAGTGGTTGGCACCTGATACTGGCACCTGGGGGGGGAGGGGGGTTGGCACCTGATACTGGCACATGGGGGGGGGGGGAAGAGGCACCTGATACTGGCACATGGGGGGGGAGGGAGAGGCATCTGATACTGGCACATGAGGGGGGGGGAGGGAGCGAGGCACTTGATACTGGCACTTTTTTTGTGGGGGGGGGGATGGCACTATGATACTGGGACATGGGGGGCAGGAGAGAGGCACTTGATACTGACACCTGGGGGGAGGGGGGGTTGGCACCTGATACTGGCACCTGGGGGGGGAGGGGGGTTGGCACCTGATACTGGCACCTGGGGGGGAGGGGGGTTGGCACCTGATACTGGCACCTGGGGGGGAGGGGGGTTGGCACCTGATACTGGCACATGGGGGGGGGGAAGAGAGGCACTTGATACTAGCACCTGGGGGGAGGGGGGTTGGCACCTGATACTGGCACATGGGGGGGGAGAGAGGCACTTGATACTGACACCTGGGGGGAGGGGGGGTTGGCACCTGATACTGGCACATGGGGGGGGGGGGAGGCACCTGATACTGGCACATGGGGGGGGAGATGGCACCTGATACTGGGACATGGGGGGGAGGAGAGAGGCACTTGATACTGGCATGGGGGGGGTTGGCACTTGATACTGGCACATGGGTGGGTTTGGCACTATGATACTGGCACATGGAGGGGAGAGGCACTTGATACTGCCACTTTTTTTGGGGGGGAGATGGTACTATGATACTGGGACATGGGGGGGAAGAGAGAGGCACTTGATACTGGCATGGGGGGGTTGGCACTATGATACTGGCACATGGGGGGTGGGAAGGAGAGAGGCACTTGATACTGGCACATGGGGGGGTGGCACTATGATACTGGGACATGTGGGGGGGAGGAGAGAGGCACTTGATACTGGCACATGATGGGGGGGGCATCTATGGGGACACTTACTGGCACATTATTGGGGGGCATTATGGGGGACACTATACCAGCAGCCTATCAGAGGCCGGACACTGAGGGGCATCTACTGGGGCACTATATATGGGGCATTTTATACTGGTACATTATGGGGGGCACTAGCAGGAAGGGGGGAGAGGAGCACTATAGGGGAATTTACCTGGGGCACTATATAGGGGTATTTTATACTGGGACATTATGGGGGCACTACGGGGACATTAGCTCAACTGGGGGCATTACAAGGGGGTATTTTTGCACTGTCACATTATAAGGAGAATTATTACTATTGGGGGGGGCATTATAGTGGGCTTTATTACTCCCCCATGGTATGACCCCCTAGTAGCAGCACCAGCCTCTCCCTGCTCTGCTATCCCTCTGCCCCTTCTCCAAATCCTTATTATGAAATCTCTCTCATTAGGATAAAGCACAACATCAGCTCCGCCGAGCCCCCGGCCAAGTGTTGAAATGGCATCCGAGATCCCCAAGGGCCAAGCCAAGTAACTGTAAGTTTTCATGTGAAATAGGTTTATGTTATACACATATAGAATACATTGTGCCACACAATATACAGTATACCTCTACACTGTGCCACACAATATACAGTATACCTCTACACTGTGCCACACAATATACAGTATACCTCTACACTGTGCCACACAATATAAAGTATACCTCTACACTGTGCCAAAGGAGTGGGGTTTACACAAGAGGAGGGAGGTGCGAAGCGCGCTGGAGGGGCCCTTACAAATATTTGCTGTGGGGCCCAGTCACTTCTAGTTACGCCCCTGTGTCCAGCTGATTTAAAGGGGTATTCCCATCTTGGAGATTGGGGGCATATCACTAGCATAGGCCTCCAGTGTCCCATAGGTGCAGGTCCCACTTCTGGGACCCGCACCTACACTCAGAACGAGGCCTGCAAAGTGCCAGAGGGCACGCTGCGCATACGCGGCCATCCTCCATTCATTCCTATGGGAGCGCCGAAAATACATTTCCGCAAGCCCCATAGAAATGAACGGAGCGGTGGCCGCGTTTGTGTGGTGCACTTTTCTTTCCTTTCCAAAAATAGCAGAGCGTGCCATTTTCAGCGCTCCCACAGAAATGAAGAGAGCGGCCGTGCATGCGCAGTGTGCCCTCCGGCACCATGTGGGCTCCATCCTAAGTACAGGTGTGGATCCCAGACATTCGGGGCATATCCTAACGATATGGCCCCAATGTCCAAGATGGGAATACCCCTTTAAACCCTTTAAGCCAGATTTATAAACTGCAACTTTTTAAAAAGTTGCAATAATTGTTGCAATCTTACTCCAGTAAAGCGGTAGCATAGAAAGTGGAGTAACATCTCAAGATACGATTGGTTTTGCCCGATCCCTCAGTGCTCCGCACTGGAGTCTCAACCACCATAGGTTAGAAGTCACTGAACATAGACTACTCCAGTAGTGGCCTGGTGGTTCCTGTGCAGTGGAGTCCGGATCAGGGGGCTGCCAGAATAACGCCCGTAGGTGTAGACCCAAGTCAGATCTGTTCAGTGGCACAGCGCCTCCACGTCCATACCAGACAATTAGTGAGTTTTCAATCATTTATTCAACTGGATATGAAATTAAAGGAGGACATCGCTAAGTTTGAATCCAATATTACAGACATTAGTCTTAGGGCTCATGCACACAAACTTATTTTCTTTCCATGTCCTTCCGTTTTGTTTGCGGACCGTATGCGGAACCATTCATTTCAATGGGTCTGCAAAAAAACGGACGTTACTCCATGTGCATTCAGTTTCCGTGTATCCATTCCACAAAAAAGTAGAACATGTCCTATTAATGTCCGCACTGTTCTATTAGGGGCCAGCTGTTCCATTCCGCAAAATACGGAATGCACACGGACGTCATCCATATTTTTTGCTGATCCGTTTTTTGTGGACTGCAAAATACATAAAACTCGTGTGCATGAGCCGTTAGGGTACGGCCACATGGTCAGATTTCTGCGTGCAGTTTTAGAAGCCAATATCAAGAGTGGATCAGAAAAGGAGATTAAATATACAGGACATATACCACGAATACTTCTTCACTCTTCTCCTGGTTGTGGCTTCCAAAACTGTGTCCTGATCGTGTGGTGGTGGCCTAAATAACGACGTGACCCGGAGGATGACAAGTCCGAGTTTACATGTGAAATAAAACCAATATGGCTCCTAATAATAAGATATAAATTCTTCGTGTGTGCACTTCTACAGATGTGGAATTGGTAGATACAGCCCCCGTGTGCACCGATGGAACAGTTCAAATCCCGCTCTTCAAAAAAAAAAGCGAAGAGCGGTGGAAAACACAGTACGGAGATGCCCTCGCTGAAACAAGAAATCAGATCCGTTTAAGTCATAAATCTGTCAGTCTCATTATCTATAGAACTCTGCTGGTCGTTAACTGATTTGTGAGACTCAAACACTTTGCTTCTAATGGTGACGGATCTTTGAGACAAGAAAATACAGACTTTGAACTAGGGTTGCACAGCACATCGAATTATCGATACTGGTGCAAAAGTATTGATTGGGTATCGATTTGATATCGAGATTTGCCTTTCACCAATACTACTACTGCGCAGCCTAGTATCACAGAACATGGCGCGCGCTGCTCTCAGCGCGCGCCATGTTCCCTCAGCAGCACAGGGGAGAAGGAAGCAGTGTCTCCTTCCCCCTGTGCTGCTGCCACCAATGAGAGGAGAGAGGGGCTGTGGCCACTGCGCCACCAATAAAGATAACTCACCCATTATTACAGATACAGGAGGCGGGTGCCGGCGGCAGAATCACATAGCTGGCACCTGACTTCTATGAGAGGTAGCTGCGATCAGCGGCAGTTAACCCCGCTGTGGCACCTGAGGGGTTAACTGCCGCTGATCGCAGCTCCCTGTCAGAGGTCTGTTGCCGGCTATGTGATTCTGGCGCCGGCACCCACCTCCTGTATCTGTATTAAACGTTAATTATCTTCATTGGTGGCGCAGTGCGCCCCCACTCCTTCCCCCAGTACTAAAAACACAGGTGGCGCAGTGCGCCCCCCCCTGTATTATAATCATTGGTGGCGCAGTGCGCCCCCCCCTGTATTATAATCATTGGTGGCGCAGTGCGCCCCCCCTGTATTATAATCATTGGTGGCGCAGTGCGCCCCCCCTGTATTATAATCATTGGTGGCGCAGTGCGCCCCCCCCTGTATTATAATCATTGGTGGCGCAGTGCGCCCCCCCTGTATTATAATCATTGGTGGCGCAGTGCGCCCCCCCCTGTATTATAATCATTGGTGGCGCAGTGCGCCCCCCACCCAACCCCAGTATTATAATCATTGGTGGCAGTGGCCACAGGGTCCCCTCCTCCTCATTGGTGGTGCAGTGGTAGCTTCTGATCGCAGCCCCAGCAGTGAAATGGTGGGGCTCTGATCGGTTACCATGGCAGCCAGGATGCTACTGAAGCCCTGGCTGCCATGGTGAGCTCCCTGCTGTGTGTACTATGCACAGGGCAGCAGGGAGAGTGTGACGTCCTATTCACCCTAATAGAGCTCTATCAGGGTGAATAGGACAAGGGATGAAAAGATCCCAGGTTCTGGCCCCTAAGGGGGCTAATAGTTAAAAGGAAAAAAATATATATATTAAGTATAAATCACCCCCTTTCCCATAAAATAGATAAACAATAAATAAATAAACATTACATATCGCCACGTCCGAAAAGTCCAAACTATAAAAATATTTTAAAAAATCTATGCGGTTAACGCCATAACATGTCTCCCCAAAAAATTGGATAGGACTGTTTGATTATGGGCCGGACGTTCCATAAAATATGGAATGCACGTGGCTTTTTTGGCGTTTTATTTTTTTCGCGTGGTATTGAATGGTATTGAGTATCGCAATACTTTTTTATGGTATCGAAATCAAAATTGGTCTACCCGATTTGAAATGTACCCCTAATTTTTCTCTCTCTCTCTGAACAGCCTGTGGGCTTAGATTTTGTAATTCGGGATGAGCGAATCGACTTTGGATGAAACATCCAAAGTCGATTCGCATAAAACTTTGTTTCAATACTGTACGAAGCGAGTGCTCTGCATAGTATTAGAATGTATTGGCTCCGATGAGCCGAAAGTTATTACTTCACGAAGTCCGGCGAGACAAAAAACATTTCCCGAACTCTGGTTCGGCTAAAGCATGCCCATCAGTGTCGATGACGTCACCAGGCTCCCTGCTGGGCGGAAGCCTCCGCCTGGCATCCCTAAGGAGAGCTCGGTTCGTCACCGGAACGCCAGAAAAAGCCTTTGGCCTGCGCAATTCAGCGCAGGGCAAAGGAGAGCATCGGAGCATGAACTGCTCCGAAGCTCTTGTCAGGGGGGCTGCCTGGGTGAAAATGGGGGTATGTTCGGGTTCAGATATGAACCCAGACAACGCCTTTAAGACTCGTGAAGTCCTATTTATGCACTAGATTTTCTACATGAAAGAGGGAAATTCACACTACGACGCTGGGTTAGGCAGTGCTAATTAAAATGTAGCTCTCATAACTTAATAGCAGAATAGCCTAAAAAAAGATTCGGAACTTGGAAACGATTGTGTCTTTTCCTGTGGTGGAAACCGCCATCGTCTAAAGTCAGTAAGTGCTTCCCTGAACCACAAACGTCCATGTAGCACTTAAGCAGAAAGGCAAATTGATCCACGTTTAATCTCCATTTGCCTCCCTATTAGGACACAGACGGCATATAAAATACTTAAAGGGAATGTGTCCTCAGAAAATCGCCAATTGTTTAAATCTGGTTTTTATGTAAAACTTGCTCTGTGACCTGTGCAGAGGTCAGGAGGGAGTAGATAAGCTGTGATATCACCTACTGGTTGTTGATCCTGTTCTATCTACCCATCTATAGGTGTTATCTGTCATTGTAATCCTGTCTGCAATGTGATGATGACTACTGAAAAGTTGGCTACTTGTACAGACCAAGTGGTATATATATTTTTTACAACATTGTGCCCAATGGCCGATGTACCGTATGCCAATGAATGGCTGTATAGTGGCATACATTAGAGGTATATGCCAGGGAATACTCCCAAACTATACCTCTGACATATAGGCATAAGCGAACCCCAACTTTAACAGTTCGGAGTTCCGTCAGTGGAGGAATTCCGTTATGGGTTCAGTCATCACGGAATGCAAAACGGAAGCCCTTAAGAGACATTCTGTTTTGACCTGTCATAATCAAAAGTCTATGGGCAGCGTAACGGTTCCGTCCTGTTTCCACTAGGCAGGACTTTGTTTTTGGTCTTGCATAACGAAAACCAGACGGAACCTTTACGCTGCCCATAGACTTCGATTGTGACGGAATGCCTCTTAAGGGCTTCCGTTTTTGCAGTCCGTCTACGAATTCCGTGATGACTGAATCCATAATGGGATTTTTCCACTGCACGAACGGCGAACCTGTAAAAGTTCGGCTTCGCTCATCCCTAATTGTGATGTGAACAGACCCAAAACTGGACACACACGTTCCAATGACAACCTTACCATAGATGGCGACCGGAGTACCAAACGGTAGTCACCCAGACAGGAAGACAAGGGTTGCTAGGCAACCTGAAATCAGGACCCATGCAGAGATGCTGCATTTGCAGGTATTGCTAGGGACGGAAACATAATAAGCAGAAGAAAGGCTCGCCGGTGTAAAATACTCAAAGCCGCCGTGAGATTAGACGCATGGATGAAGCGAAGGCACGGCGCGGGGGAATGCTGGCCTCCTGCTTTCATGACAATGAGATTGAGGGCAGTGGGACTGAAAGGACTTTGATCTGGAAAATGCTGCTTTACTGATTACAACGGCGGAGTTTGTTAAGAAAAGTATGTTTTTCCATGCAACGAGGAATTGTGCTCTTAAAGAGGACCTGTCCCCGCTCCTGACGGGGCTGCTCCAGCAACTACTTGCATTCCCCATGTAATAATCCTAGCGCATGTTTTATTTTACCTGGATGCTATACCGTTCCTCTGTTATTCCCGCTAGACGTTTATGAATAAAAGGCACAACGGGGTGTTACCGGCTGGAGGGGTGTCCCTGCAGAGTGTGACAATAGCACCCATGATCGGACAGTGTCACCCCTCCCAGGTATCACCCCCTTGTACTTTTATTCAAAAGTTTCTAGCAGGAATAGAAGGAAAGGAAAACGACTCCAGGGCAGCACACCCGGATATTGAAGAGGAGTGCCAGCGGTGCAAACTCCACCACGGTTGTATATAGAAGGCGACTTTCACACTGGCGTTTGGTGCGGATCCGTCTTGTATCTGCACAGACGGATCCTCACTGATAAGGCAAACGCTTGTATCCGTTCATAACGGATCCGTTTGCATTATTCATTGGAAAAAAAGTCTAAGTCTAAACGGATCCGTCTTTGACTTACACTGAAAGTCAATGGGGGACGGGTCAGTTTTCAATTGCACCATATTGTGTCAGTGAAAAACGGATCCGTCCTGACTTGCAATGTAAGTCAATGGGGACGGATCCGTTTGGCTCCGCATAGTCAGACGGTCACCAAAACGATGCAAGCTGCGTTTTAGTGACCATCTAAAAAAACGCAACAGAGACCAAACGCAGACAAATTGATGCATTCTGAACGGATCCTTATCCATTCAGAATGCATTGGGGCTGAACTGATCCGTTTTAGGCCGCTTGTGAGAGCCCTGAAACGGATCTCACAGGCGGACCCAGAAACGCCAGTGTAAAAGTAGCCTAAAAAAAAAAAAAAAGAAACCGCAGCTCTTCCAGATGGTGAAAAACGTGAGATCCTTCATTCACCCGTGCGACGTTTCGGTCCGCTTATTGGGACCATTCTCAAGGAATAGAAGGAAGACAACACAGAGTCATAACAATAAAAGCTCCAGAATAGTCATTTACTAAAACCGACCAGTGGAATAAACTGTAATTTGACTAGTATTAATGTCTCCAGGGCACGAACACTCCCCGATGTAGGAGTCGCTACTCGCAAACAGATTTGACAGAGAACGTCTTTGTTTCTCCAGCGTTTCCTTAAGCATTTCTGAAATCTCAGATCTAAGTATCTCTGTACAAGTACAAACGAATTAGTGTAATTGACTGAGCCAGTATTTATCCCACTGGTGCTCAGACAGGAATATCATTAAAACCTGGCACACGGCGCAAGCGCTCCTATTATATGTATGCAACGTAGACTTGCTCTGCCGAGATCACAAGCTGGGAAATTCTGCATTCAATCATTTCTACGTTCCCTCTTGCATTAGCATCCTTCAAGGTTTTTCACCCAAGGCCATAGCGCTATGGTAAATGTAATCAGGTCATTAAACTTTTATCGTTCTTCTGTTCTTCCCATAGGCCGGGTCCATAAGGATGTTCGGCCAGCAGTTATTCGAAATCTATTAACACTTGCATTCATTTCTATAAAATGTGCATCTGAAAAAAAATAATAGTGCCGCCTAAGGGTACAACCGAATACAGGGAGTCACCAACTGCAAATTAAACCAACCGCTCATCATCCTATCCTTAGCTATGGATGTGGAGCGGCTTAGGCAGGATATGTCCCCAATGTCTGATAGGTGCAGGACTGGCACCTTTACGTAGAACGGAGCCTGCAAAGTGCCGAAGGGTGCACCGTGCATGCGCAGCCACCCTCCATTAATTTCTATGGGACTGCAAAAAATAGCAGAGCACAGCGCTCGGCTATTTTTGGAAGTCCTGTTGAAATGAACGGGAAGCGCTCCTCACAAGAGCAGCCTCCACGCCGTTTAATTTTGTGGGGATTACTGAAACAGCCAAGACAGGGCTCGGCTATTTTTTCGGCAGTTCCATACAGACGTACAAAAGGCGCGAGAAGCCATACAGAGCCATCGGGCGTATGCGTTACACGGCATCACGTGCGCCCTCCATGTTTTTTTCTTGACGCTACTTGCACACGTCACACAGAAGTGCTTGACCAGCACTCCCATCAGCAATATGCCCCCAATGTCCAAGATGGGAATACCCCTTTAAAGAAACTGGTCCTTTATGGAGACGTATTGGCAATGCTTCATTGGAAACAAATATGCAAAGAGGAATCTATTAAGAAAGAGAACCATCTCGCCAGCACCACCTCCCTAGGAGGCAAGATCCGACTTTCCAATAAGCTTTGGTGGAGGAACAAGGGAATATAGCCAAACCAGATATCCATCCACAGACAGCTCTTTCGGGGTGCTTGCGACTCATCAGTACGGAGTAGGATTTTGGCTGGCTGGGTGTGATGTCATGGAAGCGGATTAGGCATTGAAAGTCGGATCTTGACTCCTAGGTGGCACTGGCAAGATGGTTCTCTCTTGGGAGATACCTCTTTGCATGATGGATGTTAGGGTCCAGAAGTACAACAATCTGTTACCGAGTGGCTACACGTTTCAGCTCCTGACCGTGCCTTCATCGCCCCTGAATCGTGCATGCTGAATAAAGTGTTGATGCTGCAGCCTTTTAGGCGTTCTCCGACCAACTTCCAAAGAACACTTGGGCTCCCTAAAATCCAGGTCAACACAATGTTGATTGACAGGGTTGTAGCTGAGCTGGATGGCCATGCCACCACCATGGAACAACACTACATACTGCCACATAGCAGGTGCTGGTTACTGGTGCATGGTAGCTCTACCACGATACACAGTACCGGCAATCTAGAGGTAAAGCATCAGAGATTCCCCACACCTGCCTGCACCGGACAGTGGTTTTTAGGACTACTTGCAGACTAGCAGCTCGTGTCTGCTAACAGGAGTGGCATTAGGCAGAGTCACAACTTTAAAATTCCCAACCTAGTATTACTTTACTGAAAAGACACCGTGCAGAGCTGTTGACGTGTGGGTTACACGGCATCACACACGCCCTCCATATTTTTTCTTGACGCTACTTGCACAGGGCAATCAGAGACGTGCTTGACCAGTACTCCCATCAGACAGTAAAACTATTTGCCCCACATTTGCAGCTGCGCCGTGCTAGAACCCGGCAGGCGTGTAAGCCTCTTAATTACATAACCAGCCAAAACCATGCAGGCTTTGTTTGTGCCTTTCTTACGAAAATCCTCTTTTTTTTTTTTTTTTTTTTTGTGCAAGCTGTACGGCAGAGAATTGCAGTCTTACCCCCGCGTCCAGAGATATGCAGAACATTCCATATCAGGAACCGAGATAGACTGGTACAAAGGGAAGTTCACACCAGTCTACACGGCGTACCATCCATAAAGACGAGCAGAGGTAGAAACTTGGAACAAACAAGAGTCCATGAAAGGTTGTCATTCCTTACACAAGGGGAAAACGCTGTTCAAGTCTGATTGGCAGTGCCAAGTATGATAACTGATATGGTCATATTTAATGGCCCATCAAAGGTCCGTCCGCTGAATGGAGTTATCAGTACTTTCCATCACCTGACCAATCCTTGCCTCCCCAAGGTCACCTGCACACGGGTGATCGCACATAGGATCTGTACAAATTTCCGTGCACCAAAAATATGCAATGTCTAATTACGGATTTTGGTGCGGTTTTGCCGGAGATCTCTTCCATTGAAAAGGGTAAAATCCGCTGCTAAAACCGAAAACATAATTGACATGCTGCGGATTTGGAAATCCGCAGGGAAGGTCAATTGCTAAATGGAAAAAATCTGCAAAGTGTACATGAGATCTGTGTAATCTCATACACTTTGCCACACTGCTGCCCCATGTGCAGGTGGCCTTAAAGGGGTTCTCCAGGAATAATGATTTTTTTATTTATTTTTTTTTTAAGCATAATCTCCCGAACATTAAGGTTTTGGTCCTCAGTAAACTAGACGAAAGACATGAAAGTATCCAAAAAGTTTTGTATGCTCTTCTTCCACGTCTCACCAATTTGACCCTTACGACCAGTCACGTTGGCTATTCAGATATGCAAAAATGGGGAAAATCCTTTAGTATTAATTTCAGAGCTCCTTAACCCCTTAAGGACCAGACAGATTTTGGCAAATCTGACATGTGTCACTTTATATGTGTCACATATTGTACTTCATGACAGTGGTAAATTTGAATCAAAATATTTCATTTTTATTTATAAAAATTACCAAAATTTACCAAACAACTTTCCAAATTTCAATTTCTCTGCTTTTAAAACAGATAGTGATACCTCATATAATAGTTATTACTTTACATTCCCCATATGTCTACTTCATGATTGGATCATATTGGGAATGCCATTTTATTTTTTGGGGACGTTAGAAGGCTTAGAAGTTTAGAAGCAAATCTTGAAATTGTTCAGAAAATTTCCAAAACCCACTTTTTAAAGGACCAGTTCAGGTCTGAACTCACTTTGTGAGGCTTACATAATAGAAACCACCCAAAAATGACCCCATTTTAGAAACTACACCCCTCAAGGTATTCAAAACTTATTTTACAAACCTTGTTAACCTTTTAGGTGTTCCACAACAATTAATGAAAATTGGAGATGAAATTTCAGAATTTGACTTTTTTTGGCAGATTTTCTATTTTAGAAATTTTTTTTCCACTAACAAAGCAAGGATTAACAGCCAAACTAAACAATATTTATTGCCCTGATTCTGTAGTTTACAGAAACACCCCATATGTGGTTGTAAACTGCTGTATGGCCCCACGGCAGGGCACAGAAGGAAAGGAACACCATATGGTTTTTGGAAGACAGATTTTAATGGACTGTTTTTTTTGCCGCCATGTCCCATTTGAAGACCCCCTGATGCTCCCCTAGAGTAGAAACTCCAAAAAAGTGACCCCATTTTGGAAACTACAGGATAATGTGGCAGTTTTGTTGGTACTATTTTAGGGTACAGATCATTTTTGGTTGCTCTATATATTACACTTTTTTGTGAGGCAAGGTAACAAAAAAAATAGCTGTTTTGGCACAGTTTTTATTTTTTGTTATTTACAACGTTCATCTGACAGGTTAGATCATGTGGTATTTTTATAGAGCAGGTTGTTACGGACGCGACAATACCAAATATAACTACTTTTTTGTTATTGTTCGTTTCAGTATTTACATAATAAAGCATTTTTGAAAGCCATAGTTTTTTTTTCTTTTTTGAGGCGACGGTCTTTTGTAGGGGCTCATTTTTTTTCGGTATGAGATGACAGTTTGATTGGTACTATGTTAGGGTGCATATGACTTTTTGATCACTTGGTATTACACTTTTTGTGATGTAAGTGACATAAAATGGCTTTTTTGACCCCGTTTTATTTTATTGTTTTACGGTGTTCACCTGAGGGGTTAGGTCATGTGATATTTTTAGAGAGCAGGTCGTTAGGGACGAGGCGATACCTAATATGTATACTTTTTATTTAAGTTTTACCCAATAACAGCATTTTTGAAACCCAAAAAATAAATAAATCATGTTTTAGTGTCTCCATAGTCTGAGAGCTATAGTTTTTATATTTTTTGGGCAATTGTCTTAGGTAGGGGCTCATTTTTTGAGGGATGAGATGACGGTTTGATTGGTATGATTTTGGGGTGCTCATGACTGTTTGATCGCTTGGTATTACACTTTGTGTGATGTAAGGTGACAAAATGGCTTTTTGACACCATTTTTTTTACGGTGTTCACCTGAGGGTTTAAATCATGTGATATTTTTATAGAGCAGGTCATTACGGACGGGGAGATACCTAATATGTATACTTTTTTATATTTTTATTTAAGTTTTATACACTAATATTTTTGAAACAAAAATAAATAAAATCACGTTTTAGTGTCTCAATAGTCTGAGAGCCATATTTTTTTAAATTTTTTGGGCCATTGTCTTAGGTAGGGTATCATTTTGCGGGATGAGATGACGGTTTGACTGGTACAATTTTGGGGTGCGTATGACTTTTTGATCGCTTGCTATTACACTTTTTGTGGTGTAAGGTGACAAAAAATTGCTTTTTTTTACTTTTTTTAACGGTGTTCATCTGAGGGGTTAGGTAATGTGGTATTTTTATAGCGCAGGATGTTACGGATGCGCAGATACCCAATATGTATACTTTTTTATTTTATTTTTTACATTTAACACAATAAAAACATGTTTAAAACAAAAGAAAATCATACCAGGCACTTACTAATGTATTGTGATTGTCCATATTGCCTCCTTTGCTGGCTGGATTCATTTTTCCATCACATTATACACTGCTCGTATCCAGAGGTTACGACCACCACTGCAGCACAAATATGAGGTGTGCCTATACGCGCTCCCACGGTCCTGGTCACCAGAGAGAACTGCTCTTTTTCCTATAGTGTGCAAGTACGACCACCACCGCTGGATTGTAGGGTGGTCGTAAACCCTGGACACGAACAGAGTATAATATGATGGAAAAATGAATCCAGCCAACAAAGGAGGCAACATGGACAATCACAATACATTAGTAAGTGCCTTGTATTAACTTTCTCTACATAATAAATGCCATTTTCCGAAGTGTGAGAACCCCTTTAATCTTCCCCTTTCGCTATAGACATAAGCTCAAACTTTTTGGTTACTGCACGTTTCACCTTTGCCTTTCCTGAATCTCCAGGGTTTCTTATGCAATCGTCTCATGTTTCTTCTCATCTGAGCAGAAGGGACTGAAAATTGACATGCAGAGGTAGTCTACCATTTAGGTTCTACCTACCATCAGGCAGACTACCCCAACCTACACCTACCTACTATACGGTATACTAACTAACTTATCCAAATGGACATACATCAGTCAACCCTTTATTTTATTTTGTCAGTCGGCGTGGACTAGTCAAACAGGCCATAGTTCGTGAGGAAACATCAGCATGACCTCAAGAAAGTTATGGCCAAGATCTTCATATACCTAGAAGACATGAAATGGGAGCAGCGCTGCAGTTACCAGCTGCGTCCACTGAACCGGCGCCACGGCAGAACGGATGATCGGTGAGGTGCAGGTTGTCAGAACCCCACCGGTCAGATAGTGATAGCCTATCCTGAGTGTAGGCCATCACTTGTAAAGGGTTGGAAAACCCCTTCAAGAATAAATATTTATTTCTCAGCAACTTAAAGGGGTTTCCTATGAAAGATTTTCTACAGTTTTCAAACCAGCTCCTGGAGCTGAATACTTTTGTGATTGCCTGTAATTAAAAATTTTGTATAGCCACTGAGTGTTTCAATAAAATGTATCTGTATAGTGCGACCTGCTGTTTATTTCTTTGTCCTGCTCACTGAGATGGCCGCACATGCTCAGTTCCATCCTTTAACTGCCTCCTGAGCTGATATAGGGAGAGGCAGCATAATGGACACGCCCCCTGAGCTGATATAGGGAGAGGCAGCATAATGGACACGCCCCCTGAGCTGCAGCACAAAAGACACTTCCCTTGAGTGTCTAGCAGAGAAAAGAAGGGGGAGATCTCTGGATCCATGTGAGGTACAGGGCTGGTTCTAGCTTTGTTAGAAAGAGATTGTCATGTACTGTATGACTGATGTTCATTTTTTTACATTAGTCATGGCATAACCTCTTTAATACCTTATAATCATACCACCAATACTACGTGACAGATCTACAGGTACTCAAGTCCAAGCAGTCCTTGCCAAACAAACTGAACAAGGCTTCACATGAGAGAACCACCGCCAAGATATGGACCCGTTTATTTCTGGTGCTCAATATATAAATGCACCGGTGGTTTGCCACAGGGACGGTCACCAGAAATCTTCTTCCAAGAGTGGTGAGTGATGAATAGTGATCTTCATCTCTCCAATGATGTTCATTAAGGGTCCGTTAACACGTCCGCAAATGTTTTGCGGTGCGCAAACTGCGGATCTGCGAAACACTGACACCGGCCATGTGCATTCCGCATTTTGCGGACCGCATAGGCCGGCACTATGATAGAAATTCCTTTTCTTGTCCGTGGCTGCAGACAAGAATAGGACAGGTTCCATTTTTTTTGCTGGGCCGCGGAACGGAAGTGCGGATGCGGACAGCTCACAGTGCGAATGGGTCCACACCCGTTCCGCGATGCGGACCCTTTTTGCGGACGTGTGATTGGACCCTTAGCGTGGACATTGTCAGTGGGGCAAGCTCTCTGTGATCTTGTGAAATATATCTAATAAGGTATATCTCACAAGATCACTCTATGTCCTCACTTTAGCTCAGCAGGGTAGGCATCGGGGAGCAGACACACAGATAGCTAGGAAGGAGAAGACCTCCTCCACCGACATTGCCCAAGAGAAGCTCCAGTCCTGCATCCAGGTAAGTTGGATTCCCTGGTGCCTTCACTGCAGACTGACGCAAGAAAACAACTCTATCTGTGCTGACTGGCCAGTATCAGAGTAATTAAGATTACTCCCCTCGGGTGATCAGTCCTGGTGACAGCTACCTTGGCAAACCACTGATATATGGGGCCCATATCTCGGGAACCAGGTGGTGAAGAAAGAATAAAAGAATAAAAGAAAAAAAGTATAATCAGAAAGAAGAGGTACTTACTTTTAAATATTTACAGTAAACCTATGGTCCTCTTTAATATAGAAAAATGGAGGCCAGCTAAGTGAAGGACCTTCTAGCACCAGAAGAAATAACCACCTACTAAGTCAAGGAACCACCTACTAAGATAATTCAGAAGTAGGGTGTAAAGGGGATCATTTTCTCCAAACTTCCAAGACATGTTCCAATTACAAAGAATTTAGATGCTCATCAGAATGGACAATAGTTACCTTTATACAGGGACATTTTCCCCACACCCCTGACTTCATAGGTTTACAGGAGAGTCTGACCTCTCCCCTGTACCCTGAAGACAAGTCAGTATGTAAGCCTTTTATCGCTTCACTGCCACCAGACATGCTCTCTCATCTCCCTCCAATTATCAGACGGGGGAACATCCTTCTGGTTCTGCAGCTATGTAGACCTTTACTACTACAAAAACAGAAAAATTCTGCATGAATAAATTTTAAAAAAGTATTTTGAGTAAACAATACAGGCAACCAAACGAAAAAGTCTATCAAAAAAAGATCATACTACCACTACTCTGTATTTAATCCCCAATGGCCAAACTATTTAATTCCTTCCGCTTTAAAGGCACAACACTTTTATCATGCAGGCTACTCCAATACCGCAATCTAAGGTAAAATGAAGACAATAAGAGCAATACGGAAGAAAACCACAAGACGAGGACTTCTTAGAACTGCTGATGTTGGAACGATGTAATTAAAATTATCACCTTATAAAGATTTATTATGTCGTTGTCTTTCTACCTGACGAGCACAAACAGGAGATTAAATTGGCAAGCAAAGTGTGCTTAACGTATGCATCTCGAAGCAGCAGCGGTCCCGGTTCTGCCGATCTGTGGAATTTAGAGGAGAATATATTGCCTTGACTAAATTCACCATGTTGTTTGTCTTAGGCTGGAAGCACAGGCAGTTTTTAATGCAGTTTTTTTTAACCAAAGTCAGAAGTGAATGCAAACCATGGAACTAGAAAGAAAGGACCTACTTCTTCTGGATCCACGCTTGGCTTTGGCTCAAAAAAAATGCATGTACAGTATGGCTTCAACCTTATCCCTATAAGGTTGAAGCCATACTGTACTTTTTAGATATGGTGGAAGTAGAAGGGCCACTGAAGTGCCCTAGCTTCTTACCTTGAGGACTTCTCCTCAATGTCGCCATATGATAAGGCACCCTGGACATTGACTCCACCAGCAGTCAATGATCTCCAGCATAAGAACGTTACTTGCCCGTTTTCCTACACCGCCATGACAGATGAAATAAGAGTTGTCACTCAATCCTGAACGACTTAATCACCTGAAGGTAAGGCTAGACGTTTAGGTTTTTTTATGCAGTTTTGAAAGCCAAAACCAGGAGAAGATCATAAAAGGAGAAAAAGTATAAATGACAGATATTACCTTTTTTTTTTTTTTATCCACTCCTGGTTTTGGCTTTAAAAACTGTATCAATAAACCAAACAAATGTGTGGGCGTACCCTAAGGATCTGAAACTGTATAACTGCATCAATAGGTCAACGTGTAATTCAGGCACCCAACTCTCTAAGAAACTGAACTTCTAAACATTTGTTTTTTAATCGAAGACTCGGACTAGGTTAGAACGAGGAATTCCTGAAGTGGAAATGGTCTTTGACTTTTAACTGCAAACCTTTTTTCCACTCATGGGTTCTTCAGAACTTCTGAAATTTCATATGCTCTACAATCACTTGTCTATTATAACTCGCGTTTTATCTCTGCAGACAGCGCGGTGCGAGAAAGTCTTGTCTGTGGTTCACAGACCATAGAAACGCGAGCGCCATGTTGGTCTCACTACTATCGGCTGACTACTGTGCATTTTGTTACCAGTGTCATGCCCATGTGATGGTAAAATGTTCTCACCCTCTACATCTACTGATATCAGCACATAGTATATAGAGGTGGCCACCAATGCAAGGATTTGGCCATGATCAGATGACATTCTAGATTGTAGATACAATCTGGACTAGCTTACCTTCATGAAATCATTACAATTACACCAAAACAAATAACTTTTCATTTTACATGTCCACTAGTAGTCCTGGGACAACACTGCATCAAACGATGGAGAATATCATCATGTTCTGACCAGCATGTTTCTGCAATCTGAGAGTAATCAGAAATGCAAACCTGTTGGATTTTTGTATGTCCCACCAGTTGTAGAAACCTAGGACCTGCTTGAAGACCATAGGGTTAAAACAGTAGGTGAAAATAAAAAAGAAAGTTTTATGAATGGCTTTCTCTAGGAGATTTCATTCTCCTCAAGGAAAATCACTCCCATCATTTCTAGCCTCCTTCTATTCCAAGATGCCCACAGGCAGAGCTTCTATAGTCACAGCTTTACCGTCACATGTGAAAGATCCTACCACCTCATCTTGTAAGATGCACTTTTGAAAAATGCTGACTTCAGCTTTAGTAAGAATGTCTACAACAATAAAGAAGGGTGAGTGAGGTCAAGAAACAATCAATCAAGCTGTTGACTGTGGGTTTGCAGCCTAAAACATAAAAAGAAAAACTTCCAAGATATTTAGAACGTGATAAATAAAACTTTCCAGGTAACACTCCAACTAACGTTAACCTAGAAATGCACCTTTTTGCACCTTCAAGATCTTGGAGATGTCAAATATGGAAGGGGCAGCAATGTAGAAGGTGCCTCCTACAGGCATATGTGAGGCTGGGAAATAGTAAAGTTGGGTAAGGATCTTGACTGCAGAGCCATGCTGGACAGCGCTAAGGAGTTTCTGCAGGAATTTTGCAGATAAATCAATGAGAGTCCATTCATTCTCTACTTAGATACTTCCTAACCCAACACTGGAGCGGTCTCAAACCAAAAACATGGGAGTAGACCCAACTACCTGCATTTCATGTGCCCCTAAGCTCTGAACTAACTGAATAACCAAATCAATGAAAACTATCTACATATAGACAACCAATGACCAGTCCGTACAACCAGTCTGACAGCTAAATATCCTGGAGGTGTCTATCTAGGTGTCAACATCCATCAAAATGTTGCAACACATGCAATTTGATGATTTCAATGGATAGGGTTAATTTTTTTCTTTTAGGACCATCGACATTATGATCAACATTACTTAGCTACTTACATCAATCTAGCAAGGGACTACTCAGTATAGTCCTACAGAATGGGAAAACCTAAAGGGGTCAACACACTGTAAGGGTAGGTTCACACAGGGGTTTTTGGAGAAGGATTTGAGGCAGATTATCCTTCAGGTTTTTCAGCAGGAAAGAGAAGTACAAGTCCTTCCTTTTATATTCCTGTTTTCCTTCTAATTCACTTCTGTCTTTGGCTGAAAAACCTGCAAGAAAATCTAACAAACCCTCCTCTAAAAAACTCCATGTGAACCTACCCTAAGTCTAGGACTTCTAGATGTTTGGACATGTCTAGTAATTCAGACGGTAAAAAGACGAGACAGGTGTCATCTACATCTCATCCCCCCACCACCGTACCAGGAGCTCCCACCTTTTTTGAATTCTTCCAGCATGGCATCTAGCTTGGTATCATTGAAGACAAAGTGTAGAGGGTGATTGTAGAACTTGGTGATAGTCTTTAAAGGCGTGCAGTCATCAGGGTCCACAAAGGCCAAGTCTTTGACAAAGAGGAGGTCCACAATGTTGGACCTTTCCCCTTCATAGACCGGGATGCGGGTATATCCGCTTTCCATGATCTCGGACATGGTGTTGAAGTCCAGGATGGCATCTCCAGCCATCATAAAGCAATCTCTTAACGGGGTCATGACGTCTTCTACCGTTTTGGTCCTGAGCTCTAAAGCCCCCTGGATAATATTGAGCTCCTCTTTGACCAGATCATTATAAGGGTCAGTCACTCTCAACATCTCCAACAACTTCTCCCTATTATACACCGTCCCTATCTCCTGTCCTAGGACGCAGTCCAACAACTTGCTGACCGGGTAAGAAGCGGGGAAGGTCATCATCATAAAGAACTTGGTCAAGAAGATTGTGTTGGCTCCCACTGCCAAGCCATGCCTAGAACAGATGGCTTGGGGCACTATCTCGCCGAAGATGACTATGCCAATGGTGGAGACCACTACGGCCACCAGCCCCGAACCGGCGATGTCGTCCAACAGGATGGTCAGGGTGGTGTTGACCAGCACGTTGCCCAGCAGCAGGGAACACAGCAGGTAGTTGCCCTGGCGGCGAACCGGCTCAATCCTCTTGGCGTAATTCTTCTCTTTGTCGGTGCCACAGTTCTGGACGATCCTTAGCTCCATGGGGTCCAGGGCCATGAGTCCCAGGTTGAGGCCGCTGAACATGCCAGATAGGCACAGCAGGAGGGCGATGACTATGACCTGGAGCCAGAAGGGCAGGAGGAACTTCTTCTCCTCCACCACAATGACCCTGGTGTCATCTCCAGAGTGGTAGACCCAGGTGGTTTCGGTCCAGGGCTGGTGGGCACCAGGGCTGTCAGGGGGGCTGGACACCGAGGTGCACAGGTAGTAAGCCTTGCTCTTCTCCGTCTTCCTCAGGGGTTTGATCTCGATCTCCACGATGCCGGAGCTGCTGCGGCTCAGCTCGATGTGGTGCAGGATCAGCATGTCCGACGTGCGGATCCCGCAGGGGTAGAAGCCCTCCTGGCCGCTGCCGAGGTCCGGTCCCCCTCCGGTCACCCAGGGCGGGGGGTGCTCGGTGAAGGCAATCTTGGACCACGTCTCGTTGTTGATGTTCTGCCCATACACCCGCAGCTTCACCTGGGTCCTCTCGCTGACCCGCAGCGCCCCGCCGTCCATGAACGATACGTCGTCGGTGTCTTCCAGCCGCAGCCCGATAATAACAGTCTCGGCGTCCTCCTCTTCGGCGGCCAGGCAACTGCTCAGCGACAGCAACATCATCATCACCAGACATAGGAGCCGGCCGTGACTGCGCGCCGCCATGTTGACAGTGGGCAGTGTGATGGAGCCGCCCGCCATCTTTGGTCCGGGAGGGAGGGAGGAGGAGGAGAAGGAGGAGGGGGGGAGAGACAGCGGGGAAGAGGGGCTTACATCCAGTCTACTATTGCCTTCATGCCCGGACCGGCGGCAAAGCCCCCGCGCCTAGTTCGACACCTGTCCGGGTTCTGACAGTAAGCGGCAAGTGAGTCCCGAGGTGAACTAGTCTATCCTGAGTGACATGCTGGCCGACCAATCGGGAGGCATGAGAGGCGGGGATTATTGACAGGTAAGGGGGAGGGGAGCTTAAACGGGATCCCATTGGATGGAGGGGGCGTGGTTATGTTGTGGAGGCGTGTCAAGCGTGGTGTAGTGAGACAGTTATTCGGCAGATGAGCCGTGCGGTGTCTCCGGTGACATCACATCTGCTACGAGGTGACAGATCGCTTATATCGTGACATCATGCAGCGTAATGTGACAGCAGCGACAAGCAGCATGTGCCGTCTGCATAAGTCATTCATCTCATACGTGTCTGATCATCACATACTTCATATACGTATAGGTATACTACATACATCAATCTATCATCTCATCTATCTGTATTCTATCATCTATCTATTATCTACAGTATCTCATATCTATCTTCTCTTCTCTTCTCTTCTCTCTCTATCTCTCTCTCTCTCTTCCTTATCTTTTCGCCATGTGCTTCTCTTGTTTTTAGTATTTGGGATATTTGCCGTCTCCTCCAGACCTGACTCTCTCTGTAGTGCAGACATTGCAGGCTCGGCAGCCAGCAGAGGGCGCCACACAGACTGTCCTGCCCAGAGGAGGTCCCTTCATTCCTCCTCGGTGAGGGAGAGGTGGCAGCTCTGGATGTTCTTCTTCTCTAAGGAAGGTTGGGCAGTCCCTGGCACATTTCGGCAGTGTACCCTGTGCACATCCTATAGCCCCAGGCACCTAATATTGTGTAGGTCTCCTCGTGCTGTGCATACAGCCCTGACCCATCAAGGTATGGACTCCACATCACCTCGGAAGATGCCCTGTGGTATCTGGCGCCAAGTTGTGAGGTGGCCCCTCCATTAGGGTGACCACATTTCCAAACTGCCATTCAGGGACACCTGCCCCGGCCCCCCCGCACCCATGTCCACTCCCCAAAAAATATGATTTTTGATACTTTTTTTAAAAAATTAAGTCACTTAGTGACAGCGGCGTACTTTGTACTTACGCTGGCAAGTTCATTGCATCGAAGTTATGCTTGAGATTGCTATAAACATAACTGCCTGTGCATTGTTCAGTAATTTGTTATTGTGCCCTGCACACAATCACTGGCTACCTAAAACAGGTCATATTTTTAATTAGCACACTGGCAGCATCTGATGGGGGGCACAGTAGCGACAATTCATGGGCACACTGGCATTTGATGGGGCACAGTAGTGACAATTTACGTGCACACTGGCATTTGATGGGGCACAGTAGCGACAATTCATGGGAACACTGGCAGCATCTGATGGGGGCACAGTAGTGACAATTAATTGACACACTGGCAGCATCTGATCTGATGGGCACAGTAGCGGCAATTGATAGGCACACTGGCAGCATCTGATGAGGCACAGTTTGCGACAATTCATGGGCACACTGGCAGCATCTGATGGGGGCACAGTAGCGACAATTCATGGGCACACTGGCATTTGATGGGGCACAGTCCATCAAATGCCAGTGTGCCCATGAATTGTCGCTACTGTGCCCCCATCAGATGCTGCCAGTGTGCCCATGAATTGTCGCTATTGTGCCCCATCAAATGCCAGTGTGCCCATAAATTGTCGCTACTGTGCGCCATCAAATGCCAGTGTGCCCATAGATTGTCGCTACTGTGCCCCATCAGATGCTGCCAGTGTGCCCATGAATTGTCGCTATTGTGCCCCATCAAATGCCAGTGTGCCCATAAATTGTCGCTACTGTGCGCCATCAAATGCCAGTGTGCCCATAGATTGTCGCTACTGTGCCCCATCAGATGCTGCCACCCAGTGTCAATTGCCCCTATTTGCTCACCTTTTGGAGTCATATAATGGAGATGGAGTGACTGTCTCCTCGTCTGGTCACTGGTGGTGGTGGAGCAGGGCAGGGCAGTCTTGCGCCGGTGTTCTTCCAGTCAGGACTCGAGGAGGCACTGGCGTCTGGCAGGCACTGGCAGAGAATCGTCGGGCCGCTCGGGCGGGAGCCGGGAGGAGCCTGCCGGGGGCGCTGGGCGGTAGAGGAGGTCAGACCGGCGGAGAATGAGAACTGCACTGCACTGTGAGAGATGTCACAGGCTTGCAGAGCAGCGGGAGTCGCGGCGCCGGCGGGACTTACTAGCGGGAGCCGAGGTCAGGAGGACTCAGAGGAGGAGGAGGTCTTGGTCTGTGCCACTGCCGCGGTACTGGTAGGTGACGGTGAGTGACTCACTGCCTGCCCTGTACGAATCGATGCTGCTGCGCTGCTCTCTCTGCTGCAAGAACCGCGGCGGCAGCTGGAGGAGGTGGGGGTGGAGTCGGAGCCGCAGACAGAGCGGGACATGGTGACGTCACTGGTTGCTACACGCCAAGCGGGGCAGCCGTAGCAACCAGTGATTTAGGATGAATTAATTACAACAGCACTGCGTCAGCAGCGGCAGTGAATGTTGCAGACTGGCAGGCAGTTGATTCCGGGACTCTCTATTGTCCCGGTTTGAAGGCTCCCGGGACACGGGACAAAAACGTAAATTACGGGACGATCCCGGGCAAACCGGGACACGTGGTCACCCTACCCTCCATGTATTGCAGTGGTTTTCCCAGGGCACCCCTCAGGTGTTACATTGGGTTGAGATGTGGGGAATTTAAAGGCTAGGTTTAGGTAGGTGATACGTGTCATGTAGCATCCACATGAATGCTGGGATGCATGGTTTCCCAGTAGGACATTGCCCGGTGCCTCACACTGCCCCCACCTGCCAACCTTCTTCCCATTGTGCATCCTGATGCCATCTTTTCCCCAGGTAAGTGGGCATGATAAAAAACAGGACATGGCTCATCAGACCTCGTCACCTGGCATTGCTCCATAGTCCAGTTGTAAAGCTGACGTGCCCATTGTAGGCACTTTCAGAGGCGTCCATAGATCAGCATGTGCCCTCTGACCAGTCTGTGGCTACTCAGCCCCATAGACAGCAATCCTCGATCCCCTGTGTGCTCTGACACCTTTCTATCACAGCCAACATTAAAGGGGTACTCCCACCTGGATATTTATGGCATATCCACAGGGTCCAATTACTGAGACCTACTTCTAACTCAAGAACGGAGCCCCATTTGGCACCTCCAAGAACGGACAGGTAGCCACGCTGTGCATATGCCAGGTGGGAATACCCCTTTTAACTCTTTCAGCAATTTGTGCTAAAGTTTCTCTTGTGTGAGATCAGACCAGACAGGCTAGTGTTTGCATCTCACTGACATCAATGAGTCAGTCAGTGCCCAAATAATACCGCCATACAATGCATGAATGATACCTCCATATAGTATCCACATAATACTACTACATAGTGCATAAAGAACACTGCCACTCAGTGCTTAAATAAAACCTGACAGTGTCCAAATAAATGTGACATACAATATTGAAATAATGCAACCATATAGTGATGTTATAACACTGCCTGATAAAGGGGTACTCCCATCTGGATATTTATGGCATATCCACAATGTATGCCATAAATGTACGATAGGTGCAGGTACAATTTCTGGGAGATACTTCTAAGTCGAGAACGCAGCCCCATTTGGCACCTCCTGGATCAGACAGGTAGCCACACTGTGCGTATGCCATAGATGTGCAGATGGGAGTCCCTCTTTAACTCCTTCATTGTTTACATTGTTCCCATTATACAGTATATACAGCCATAGGCCTGCGCAGCCTATTGCATTAGGGTGTGCACCCTAAATCACAAACACACACACCACGCGCGCGTGTATGTACAGTACAGACCAAAAGTTTGGACACACCTTCTCATTCAAAGAGTTTTCTTTATTTTCATGACTATGAAGGCATCAAAACTATGAATTAACACATGTGGAATTATATACATAACAAACAAGTGTGAAACAACTGAAAATATGTCATATTCTAGGTTCTTCAATGTAACCACCTTTTGCTTTGATTACTGCTTTGCACACTCTTGGCATTCTCTTGATGAGCTTCAAGAGGTAGTCCCCTGAAATGGTTTTCACTTCACAGGTGTGCCCTGTCAGGTTTAATAAGTGGGATTTCTTGCCTTATAAATGGGGTTGGGACCATCAGTTGCGTTGAGGAGAAGTCAGGTGGATACACAGCTGATAGTCCTACTGAATAGACTGTTAGAATTTGTAGTATGGCAAGAAAAACAAGTGGCCATCATTACTTTAAGAAATGAAGGTCAGTCAGTCAGCCGAAAAATTGGGAAAACTTTAAAAGTAAGAGCTATTTGACCATGAAGGAGAGTGATGGGGTGCTGCGCCAGATGACCTGGCCTCCACAGTCACCGGTCCTGAACCCAATCGAGATGGTTTGGGGTGAGCTGGACCGCAGAGTGAAGGCAAAAGGGCCAACAAGTGCTAAGCATCTCTGGGAACTCCTTCAAGACTGTTGGAAGACCATTTCAGGGGACTACCTCTTGAAGCTCATCAAGAGAATGCCAAGAGTGTGCAAAGCAGTAATCCAAGCAAAAGGTGGCTACTTTGAAGAACCTAGAATATGACATATTTTCAGTTGTTTCACACTTGTTTGTTATGTATATAATTCCACATGTGTTAATTCATAGTTTTGATGCCTTCATAGTCATGAAAATAAAGAAAACTCTTTGAATGAGAAGGTGTGTCCAAACTTTTGGTCTGTACTGTATATATATATAGCCTTTATGGTTAGCCCCCATTATCAGCCCTTATGCCTTATTAGCCCCTATTATGCCTCTCATTAGCCCCCATTATGCCTCTCATTAGCCCCCATTATGCCTCATTAGCCCCCATCATTAGCCCTTATGCCTCATTAGCCCCCATTATCAGCATTTATGCTTCTCATTAGCCCCCATTATGCCTCTCATTAGCCCCAATATGCCTCATTAGCCCCCATTATGCCTCATTAGCCCCCATTATGCCTCAATTGCCCCCATATGCCTCTCATAAGACCCCATTATGCCTCTCATTAGCCCCCATTATGCCCCTCATTAACCCCCATATGCCTCTCTTCTGTGATATCATGCTATGCGGTGTCGGGTCACAACATTGCACAGCAAGAAGAGCGCTGGATGTAAGGAGCTGCATCCGGAGCAGGAGAGGTAATAGCTTTTTATGTAGCACAGTATCAAATGCTTTGGAGAAGTCAAGATATACAACATACAATGACTTACCCCAGTCAAGTCTAGAATGTACCTCCTCATAGAACTGATTAAATTAGTTTGACATGACCGAGCCCTCATGAAGCTGATACAGCATTATTCACTTATTTTCATTGAGGTACTCCAAGATAGCATCTCTTAGAAAACCTCCAAACAGTTAAACACGACAGATGTTAAACCTACTGGCCTATAGTTTCCAGGCTCTGTTTTTGACCCCTTTTTGAATATTGGCACCACATTTGCTAAGCACCAATCCTGTGGAATGCTCCCTTAAGTATCAGAAAAAAAGATCTGTCTATGACATTACTTCATTTTGTTAGGATACAGGGGTGTATGCCATCTGGTCCCGGCGATTTGTCTATTTTTAATCTTTTTAAGATGCCGCTACACTTCTTCTTGGGTCAGGCCCTTTAAAGAGTAATGAGGGGGGATTCGCAGAGAGCGACGAGGAGAAAGCAAAGCTGTTAAATATTTTTTTCTCCAGTGTATTCACTGAGGAATATAAACTGTCAGATGACATGCAGAATGTTGAAATAAATTCGCCATTAAAAGTGTTCTGTCTGACCCAGGAAGAAGTACAAAAGCAACAAGAAGTACAAAAGCAACTTAAAAAGATCAAAATAGACAAATCGCCAGGACCGGATGGCATACACCCCCGTATCCTAAGGGAATTAAGTAATGTCATAGCCATACCCTTATTTCTGATATTTGCGGACTCTATACTGACAGGGAATGTCCCACAGGATTGGCGCGTGGCATATGTGGTGCCAATATTCAAAAAGGGTCCAAAAACAGAGCCTGGAAACTATAGGCCGGTAAGTTTAACATCTGTTGTGGGTAAACTGTTTGAAGGTTTTCTGAGAGATGCTATGTTAGAGCATCTTAACGGAAATAAGCAAATAACGCCATATCAGCATGGCTTCGTGAGGGATCGGTCATGTCAAACTAATTTAATCAGTTTCTATGAGGAGGTAAGTTCTAGACTTGACAGCGGCGAATCAATGGATGTCGTATATCTGGACTTCTCCAAAGCATTTGACACTGTACCACATAAAAGGTTAGTATATAAAATGAGAATGCTCGGACTCGGAGAAAACGTCTGTATGTGGGTAAGTAACTGGCTAAATGATAGAAAACAGAGGGTGGTTATTAACGGTACACACTCAGATTGGGTCACTGTCACTAGTGGGGTACATCAGGGGTCAGTATTGGGCCCTATTCTCTTCAATATATTTATTAATGATCTTGTAGAAGGCTTGCATAGTAAAATATCAATTTTCGCAGATGACACTAAACTGTGTAAAGTAATTAACACTGAAGAGGACAGTACACTGCTACAGAGGGATCTGGAGAGACTGGAGGCTTGGGCAGAAAAGTGGCAGATGAGGTTTAACACTGACAAATGTAAGGTTATGCACATGGGAAGGAATAATGCAAGTCACCCGTACATACTAAATGATAAAACACTCGGTAACACTGACATGGAAAAGGATCTAGGAATTTTAATAAACAGCAAACTAAGCTGCAAAAAACAGTGTCAGGCAGCTGCTGCCAAGGCCAATAAGATAATGGGTTGCATCAAAAGGGGCATAGATGCCCGTGATGAGAACATATTCCTACTACTTTACAAATCATTAGTCAGACCACACATGGAGTACTGTGTACAGTTCTGGGCTCCAGTGAACAAGGCAGACATAGCAGAGCTGGAGAGGGTCCAGAGGAGGGCAACTAAAGTAATAACTGGAATGGGGCAACTACAGTACCCTGAAAGATTATCAAAATTAGGGTTATTCACGTTAGAAAAAAGACGACTGAGGGGAGATCTAATTACTATGTATAAATATATCAGGGGGCAGTACAGAGATCTCTCCCATCATCTATTTATCCCCAGGACTGTGACGAGGGGACATCCTCTGCATCTGGAGGAAAGAAGGTTTGTACACAAACATAGAAAAGGATTCTTTACGGTAAGAGCAGTGAGACTATGGAACTCTCTGCCTGAGGAGGTGGTGATGGTGAGTACAATAAAGGAATTCAAGAGGGGCCTGGATGTATTTCTGGAGCGTAATAATATTACAGGCTATAGCTACTAGAGAGGGGTCGTTGATCCAGGGAGTTATTCTGATTGCCTAATTGGAGTCGGGAAGGAATTTTGTATTCCCCTAAAGTGAGGAAAATTGGCTTCTACCTCACAGGTTGTTTTTTTTTTGCCTTCCTCTAGATCAACTTGCAGGATAATTGGCCGAACTGGATGGACAAATGTCTTTTTTCGGCCTTATGTACTATGTTACTACTATGTTACTAGAACTGTCAGGGGAACAAAAACTTTTTCTGTTCAACTCATAGGTTGCTCTTGGTGGTCCCCTCCTCAGGGGGCCCTAGGCAATTGCCTAGTTTGCCAACCTTTAAAACCGCCTATAACCGGCACAATGTAATATCCATGGAGGGATTCCAAGGCAGCATCATACAACATGTTTTACTAGTCAGGCATTCTGCACAGTTTTAGAATATCTCCCTTGTAGAGTATTATGTGGAAGGGGTATATATAGAACCAAATACGGGGGCAGATTGCTTTCCCACAATTGGATCCCATCTTGTTCATGGCATTAAATCTATGGCCTTACCTGGGACATGACAGAAAATCCCACCCTGAGTCTCTTTGATCGGCCTAGTGCATGTGCAGAACGGCAGATCATTATATGAGACATATCGTATACATTATATATATGTTCTATTTATTGAGATGTGAAAGCCCAAGTCTTTGTACACAATGTGTTCGGAATATGCTCGGCCTCACGCACTCATGACCTTTGCTTGCACTAGAGGATTTTATTGCTTGCCAGTAGCACAGTACAGGGTTACCTCCCTGCAATAAGGCCTTGATTAGTTTTCTACTGGAACATGAGAGAGGTTAAACACTGCTAGGTTGCATGTAAAAATGTGAGGCCAGTCAATGATCCGAAGATAAAACCAATAAACATCTTAATCATGCTGAAAATAAAACTGCAGCCAAAGATCTGAACACAGTGTCTATTCAGATTCGTTGTCCCACAGCCTCTTCAATCTAGAGCAGGTCATCTCCATCATATCTCCCGCACCCTTAGAGATTTATTTGTGACCTGATGCTCCTTGTGACCTTGAAATATCTATACTATCTGCTTTTCCTCCATTTTTCTGCGCCCCAGTTCCTATGTTTTCATGCATAGTTGCTTGGCCTTGGTTCCTACGTAAAGGTCTTCCATGAAGACCACTTCTTTTTAGACTTCTCCGAACAGTAGATGGGTGTACATGAGTCCCTCTGGGTTCTGCCAGTTCTGAGCTGATTGCTTTGATAGACTTCTTCCGATTTTGAAGTAAGCATGATGAGTCTTTCAACAAATGAAGTTGGAGATTTGGTGAGGATTAATGGTGTCCTCAATGCTAAGAAATAGAGGCCGATACTACATGCTCTACTATCAAGGAGGCATCGGAATAGCTTCAAATGTATTCTTCAGCAGGACTACAACCCCAGATATACAGCCAGTGTCATTCAAGGGGTTATCTAAGAGTCAGACAGACCTCCCAGAGTGGTCGACCTGTAGTGGAGATGATACTTACCTGGTCACCGCTACTGGGTTCTGTGTCCCTGCTGCACTAATATCAACATCCATTTAAGGAGGGCACGTGACAACTGGTCACTTGACGCAAGCAGAGCAGGTCACCTCTGCAGCCTGTGATTGGCTGAAGTGGTCATGTGTCCACCCGTCAACGGATGTTGATCTCAGTGTGTCAGGTAGAGGAAGGGATGGCCCATGAGCTTTAGACACCATACCCAGCGGCAGGAACTTGGAAAGTATGATTTCCACCAGCCGCTCTGGGAGGTCTGTCTTACTCTTGGATACCCCCCTATAGAACTATGTTCTGCGTAAAGGAGAACAAGGAGTCCTGGAAGTGATGATTTGGCCCCGCCAGAGCCCTGATCTCAACATAATCGAGTCTGTCTGGGATTACATGAAGAGTTAGAAGGATTTGAGCACATCAACAGAAGATCTGTGGTTAGTTCTCCAAGATGTTTGGAAAAACCTCCCTGCCAATTACTGTACCTTCAAAAACTGTGTGCAGGTGTACGTAGAAAAACTGGTGCTGTTCTTAAGGCAAACATTGATTGGATTTAGATTTAGTCTTTTGTTCATTTACATTGCACATTTTTTCACAGCAAAAGTTCAGCTTGCCCATCCTCCCCCCTTTCACTTAGCGCTGATGCACATAGCTTTTCGGCTGCCCGAGGCAAATATTGAAACGCCCCCCCCATGCCAAATTCTCAACCGAACCCCTTCCCTCCAGTCCTACTGTTAAAGGGGCTGTCCTCTTTTTACTACTGATGATCTATCCTCAGATCTACCCCTTTATATTGTATGCTAGTACAAAAAAATCCCCCCTTCCTTTCAGATCAGACCCCCATATAAAACCCTAAATGAGATCCCCCCCATCTCAGACCAAACCCGCTTTAGACCTCTATGTCAGACCCCATATAAGACCCCAGTTTTAGACCTCAGATCAGACCCCCATTAAACCTTCATGTAAGACCCCGACCCAATATCAGTCCTCAGATAAGACCCCCATTAGACCTCCAAACACCCATATAACACCCCCATTAGACCTCCAGACCCCTATATCAGACTTCCAGACCCCCATATCAGACCTCCAGACCATACCTCCAGACCCACATATCAGACCTCAGACCAGACCCCCATATCTGACCCTTAGACCCCATTAGACCTTCAGACTCTCACTAGACCTCTATATCTCCATATCTGCCCCCTATTAGAATCCAGACCCCCATTAGACCTCCAGACCCCCAATCAGACCTTTATTAGACCTCTAGACCCCCATTAGACCTCCAGACCCCCAGTCAGACCTCTCCAGATCCCCAGACCTCTCTAGACCCCCAGTCAGACCTCCAGACCGCCCAGTCAGACCTCCAGACCGCCCAGTCAGACCTCCAGACTACCCAGTCAGACCTCCAGACCCCCCAGTCAGACCTCCAGACCCCTCATTAGACAACTCCAGACCCCCAGTCAGACCTCCAGACCCCCTGTCAGACCTCCAGACCCCCCCCAGTCAGACCTCCAGACTGCCAGTCAGACCTCTCTAGACTCCCAGTCAGACCTCCAGTCTTCTCTTCCCAGAGCCCGTGCTGCAGTCACCTGACCTCTTGCAGCATCAGGTCAGAGTGCGCTCTGTACGTCCTGACGTTGCAGGCAGCCAGGACACAGCAGCGTAGGCCTTGAAAAGAGCGAGCAGGAGGAGTAGTAAGTACTGTACAGCGCTCACAGCGCTTCTCTCCCCCTCCTCCTGCAGACTAGTGAGCGCTTATAAAGGGAAAAGTACAGTACCACCCTCTGGCTAAGGGACCTGGTCGCAACTGCGACTACTGCGACCCCTATAGTTACACCAGTGTATATATATATATATATATATATATTCTGTATATACACACACATTAGCCCTTTTTCCACCAAACCCACCTGGCAGCTTTGTCGGACTATCTAAGGCTACTTACACATCTCCGTTTTTGCTGGATCCATCATGGATCAGCAAAAATGCTTCTTTCATGATAATACAACCGGCTGCATCCGTTCTGAACGGATCCAGTTGTATAATCTGTAAAATAGCCAAGACGGATCCGGCACTAAAACCATTGTAGGTCAATGGGGATAGATCCGTTTTCTTTTGTGTCTGAGAAAAACGGATATGGCACCTTTAACTTACAGTATAATGTGTTTCATGCCAGATCCATCTGTCTCCGCATCCTGTGACACACTCAAAAACGCTGCCTGCATTTTTCTGTCCGACACGGGAGTGGAACCAAACGGAATGGAATACATTCTGGTGCAATACGTTCTGTTCAGTTTTGTCCCGGTGCAGAAAACTGCTGATTGACAATGAATGGGGACAAAACTGAAGCATTTTCTTCCGGTATTGAGATCCAATGACAGTGAAAGTAGCCTTATGTGTATGGGGCCTCCTGACACGTTGGATTTTAGCAGCCCAGTCTTTTTGTTCTCGGAGATATAAGCCACAGTTAGAGATAACCAGCAATGGTTTTATCCCCTCACCTATTCTTTACATATGCATGCTTGGCCGGGCATGCAGATATATGAGATGATCGGGAGAGATAGCTGTCAGCTGGTGTATTGCAACCTTAAGTACAGAGGTCAGAGGTTTGGAGTGGTTTTCTTGGATAAGGCTGGGGCTGCTAGCATTTGCAGGATATGAGCTCAGAAAGTTCGTCATATCCCTTGGATATTTGTAATGTTTTTTCTAATGCTTGTTTAAACAGTGGAATGAGCCATGAGCGCCTTCCCACCGGGGTCATATAATTATTTACATGGAAATGTAAACTGCCAGCAAGTGGGCCTTCAAAAACCTAGAACACACTGTGCCAAGCCTCTAACCACACTCCCAAATAACTGCCCTGCGCTCTGGGGAAAATATTAAATCCATCCATGGTCATGGGCGTCCGCAGAAATTTTTCCAGGGGGGGGCATAATTTTATTGACATCCATGCTCTGCTTGTTTCTGAGAATGTAATGAAGGGGAGGGGCACATTCATTATCACAAAGTATAATAACGCATGAGCTGTGCAACGTGATGGATCCGCACCGTAGGTCATGTCCATTGTATTCTATGAGAATTTGAAATTCTCAATGCACACGATGCGGATTTTTTCCGCGCGGATTTTGACCTGCGGTGCGGATTTTAAAATCCGCGACAGGGTCTCTTTAGTTGTCATGTATTCTTCTTGTGGCTGTGTCTGGAAGGCAATAAGACCGCAGGATCAGACTACACAGGTTTTGTTGTCTGTTACCATGTAAACACATAGGCCTTAATAAGAGCTGTAAACATGAGGACATTTTTAACCACTTGCCTACCGCTGCACGACTTTCTATGTCGTGGCCGTAGGCTCTTATCTGTAACCCGATGTATAAAAGCGTCAGGTCACATCGCGATCTGGCGGCGGCCCCTGCCGCCGCAGATCGCTGTGACTGCACTCTCATTAGACAGCTGCGGTCACAGGGAGATGTACTGTGGCCAGCGGGAGCGGTGTGCTTGTAAGGCTACTTTCACATTAGCGTTTTTTGCGGATCCGTTATCCGTTATGGATCTACAAAAACGCTTCCGTTTCCATAATACAACCGCATGCATCCGTCATGAACGGCTATAGCCATGACAGATCCGTCATGAACACCATTGAAAGTTAATGGAGGACGGATCCGTTTTATATTGTGTCAGAGAAAACGGATCAGTCCCCATTAACTTACATTGTGTCCCCATCTTGCTCTGCACCACATCGCTGACAGAAAAACGCTGCTTGCAGCGTTATTCTGTCCGCGGTGGCAGCACAACCAAATGGAACGGAATGCATTTTGGCGCAATCCTTTTCGTGAATGGGGACAAAACTGAAGCGTTTTCTTCCGCTATTGAGATCCTATGGTGGATCTCAATAGCGGAATGGAAAACGCTAATGTAAAAGAAGCCTAATACACGCTTGTAGCACTCTGCTACAAGCGTGTATTACATTGAAGAAGGGAAGGTTAGAAAAAAATGGAAGCTCTCACCTGCTTCACTTGTCAGGAGCACGGATGAAGCTTGGACACAGCCGTCAGCAAACTGAAGAAAAAAGTATAGGATCCAGCTCCATAAAACAGGTGTTTCTTTATTTCATGCGGTTAAAAAATCCAACACTTAATGCACAGTAAATAGTCTACGCGTTTCGGACTATAAAATACCAGTCCTTACTCATGACAAACATTACACTCACTTCCTGCTTCCTATATACTACTACCCCACCAATCCTTATTAGTTAGGATATCACATGATCTCCAAAGCATGGAAGTGAATAAAAACTGAACAGAAAATTCCCAAATAAAAACTCCACAAAAATAATAATCTCCATAAAAACTGATCTATATGCAATAGATATATATCCTATCAGTGATATTGCAGAATTAAATAATGTTTTTTTATTTAAAGGGGTTGTCCGCGTTCAGAGCTGAACCCGGACATACCTCCATTTTCACCCCGGCAGCCCCCCTGACTTGAGCATCGGAGCAGATCATGCTCTGATGCTCTCCTCTGCCCTGCGCTATATCGCGCAGGGAAAAGGCATTTTTTTGGGAGTTCTGGTGACGTACCGGGCTCTCCATGGGGCTGCCAGGAAGCCCGGTGGCGTCACCGGCACTGATGGGCTGGATTTAGCGCTGCCCTAGCTAGTAAAACAGCTAGGGCAGCTCTAAAGCCCGCCCATCAGAGCCGGTGATGTCACAGAACACACTGCCTGGTGGAAGCTTTTTCCTGGCAGTGTGTTATGATAAACAAAAGAGCCCGTGCCCTGCGCGATTTAGCGCAGGGCAAGGGAGCGCATCGGAGCATGAGATGCTCCGATGATAGCCTCAGGGAGGCTGCCTGGGTGAAAATAACAGTATGTCCAGGTTCAGCTCTGAACCCGGACAACCCCTTTAAGCCAGTGGGGAGCAGGTTCCTAATTAAACATCCAAAAAGCTTCTCTGTTGAGCAGCTTTCTTCTGTGATCTCCACCTCTTTCAGGTGTGGTAACCCTTTCCACCCCTTGGACCATTAGCGCTGTCTTATCACCCTCATGTGTTAGCGCAAAATGCAGGCTGGCCGCAGAGACATTACGAGTCTTGTAGTGCGGCACATCCGAGATATGTTTACGTATTTGAGTTTTAATTGAATCAGTTGTAAAGCCTACGTATTGAAACAAACAAATGGTGCACGTAATTACATAAACAGCAAACTTCGTATTGCAGTTTATGTAAGATTTCACCTCATTACCATTTGCAGTGGATTGAATAATCTTATTAATACTCATATGGTCGCAACAAATGCATCTCATGTGGCCACATTTGTAGCTACCTTTGACTGAAAGCCACGTAGTCTTCTTAATGGGACAATCCCGGAACATACTAGGGCGGATCATCTGTCCTATGGTGGGAGCTTTACAGGCCACACATTTTATGCCTTCTGTTATCAATCCAGTCCACTCCTTATCAAAATGTAAAACTGGAAGGTGCTGCTTGACAATTTTACATATGTCCCTGTACTCTTCACTATATATAGAGTAATAAAGATCACCGTATTTTGTTTGGAGTAGTCTCTCGTTATCTTCTTTTTACATGAATCCTGTTTTAAGGGAAAGAACAAATGACTCCGATCGAAGGAAAGTGCCCAATCTCTTGCCCCTTGTGTTCTCTGTGTAGCACATAATCTCCTATTTAACCTGCTGTCGATACCTTTCACCTCCCGCAGAAAAGCCTCCTCATTACAGCAGTTGAGCCTCGCTCGTATCATTTTCCCCTTGGGAATATGGCGAATCACATGTGGGGGATGACAGGAGATAGCTAGGAGAATGGTGTTACCTGCTGTCTCCTTCCTGTAAGTTGATGTACATATTCTAGATCTTACAGTATCGCCTCTCAAAACATAAATCCAAAAAGTTAATAGATGACAGTTCACAATTTACACTAATAGACAGAGACTCCGCACATTGATTTAAATACGAAGAGAACGAAGGTATGTTCGCCAGAGCAGACAAACAGCAGGTCGTCGATGTAACGCCCATACCAACGTATAACTTGAGAGAAAGGATGTGTGTCCATGAGGAGAAAGTTTCTCTCCCACCATGCCATAAAAATATTGGCAATGGAGGGAGAGAACTTGGCCCCCGTCGACACACCTGAGACCTGCAAGCAAAAATCGCTATTGAACATAAAAAAAATTGTGCTTCAACAAGAATTCTACCACCAATTCAATACATTCCTGTAGAACTAAGGTGTAATCACTATATGTTTCCAAAAACCAACGTAATGCTAGGAGTGCGAGACTATGTGGCAGGGGCGGACATACCGCATGTGCAGCCAGTGCGGCAGGGGGGAGATGAGCGCTTCCATTGTGGAAGCGCTCATCTCTATTCATCTGTATCGCTGTCCTTAGGACAGCGATACGGATGGATGCTGCGACGGGGCAGGGGAGAGGCATCTCCCTTCCCCAGTCCTCTCATAGGCTACAGGCACTAGGCCTGCAAACTATCAAAGGACGGAAGAGGCGGCGCGATGACGTCATCACGCCACCTGAGCCATACAGCGTGGGACACAGGCCGGAAGAGGCCTGCATCGCATCGCTGAAAGCGGCAAGGAGTTAAGTATGTGAGTTTATTTATATTTTTTTATTTACACTTTACTAGGGGCACTATTTGGCACTCATGGGGGCATCTACTGGGGGCCCTATCTTATGTACTGGCACACATGGGGGGCACTATGGAGGGGGAGGAGTACTATGGGGGGCCCTGTTTTAAATACTAACACACATGGGGGGCACTGTGGAGGGGGGAGTACGATTGGGGCCCTATTTTATATACTGGCACACAAGGGGGGCACTATGGAGGGGGAGGAGCACTATGGGGGCCCTATTTTAAATACTGACACACATGGGGCACTATGGAGGGTGAGTACTATTGGGGCCCTATTTTATATACTGGCACACAAGGGGGGCACTATGGAAGGGGAGGAGCACTATGGGGGGCCCTATCTTAGTTACTGGCACACATGGGGGGTACTATGGAGGGGGAGGAGCACTATGGGGACCTTATGTTATATACTGGCACACATGGGGGCACTATGGAGAAGGGGGGAGAGGAGCACTATGGGGGCATCTTCTGGGGCTCTATCTTATATATTGGCAGACATGGGGGGCACTATGGAGGGGGAGTAGCACTATGGGGCCCTATCTTATATGCTAGCACACATGGGCACTATGGAGAAGGGGGGAGCAGTATGGGGGCATCTACTGGTGACCCTATTTTATATACTGGCACACATTATGGGGGCATTTTATACTGGCACATTGTCAGGCACCATGGGGACAAGTGGAGGCGCACGATATAGGAGTATTTTATACTGGCACAAATTATAGGGCACTATGGGAACCTTGGCTTAACTGGGGGCACTAAGAGGGTTTTTTGGACAAACAGTAGGGGGCATTGGCACACATTATGAGGGTACTATGGGGACATTGTCTCTACAGGGGGCACAAAGAGGAGGTATTTTTTATACTGTCACACAACAGGGCACTTTTATGTACTGGCGCACATTATAAGGGGGCATTTTTCGACTGTTACACCTTATAAAGAGAATTATTACCACCGGGGACATTATGGTGGGCTTTATTGCAGTTGAGGGACTATGAGGAACTTGAATACTAGTATGAACACTATGGGAGCATTATTACTTCTGGGACACAGTGGGGTCATTATTACTGTAGGGGCACTATTACTACTACGTGTTGTCTGGTAGATAATTATTTCTATTGGTGGGATTTTGGAAAGCACTGTTACTTTGGTGGGCACCCTGGCACGGTATCAGCTTAGTACAATTATTTTTGGGGAACATTATGTTTACACTATTAGTGTCGGGGACACTGTTTCCTGGGCGCAGTTATTTTTTAGGACACTGTGTGCCAGTAATTATTTAAGGGGAACTATCTGTGTGTAACTAGTATATGGAGCACAGCGGGCACAGTATTAGAGGGGTGTTGATTAGGTGGGAAGATGATGGAAAACTAGGAAACTAAGATGTCTGTCTGTCAAACCCTGCAGAAAGAAGAGATGACTGAAAGAAATCATCATGGTGGTCTGGTCTGAAAGGAGAAGATGAGGACAGAGAACATGTACATCAACAAAGATGTCCCTGGATGTAAGAGGTATGTGGACCTGTATTAGGCTACTTTAACGTCTGAGTTAGTGAATCTGGCAGGCTCTTCCAGCAGAGAACAGCCTGCCGGAATGCTCCAGCTCTGCTGAATGCAGACAGAATGTCCGCCGGCCCCATTAACTATAATGGGGTCTGGCAGAGATTGGCCACAATCCGGCAAAAATGCAGAGAATCAGCGGGACACAAACCGCTGCATGTGTCCCGCTGAGTATGTGTCCGGCCAATTCCTTGCATTCTTTGCCGGAAAAGGTGGCTGGAGTGTAGTGCTGCAGGTGTGAAAGTAGCCTTACCCTTTATGTTTTGTATTGCTATAAGTAATGTTAGGACGGAATAGGTTATGTTGAGAATTTGGCTTGAGAGGAGGGGGGGGGGGCAGGCACATTCTTTGCACAGGGGCCCTCTGCTGTCTGTGTCCGCCCCTGCTATGTGGTATGTTGGTGTATAAAGACACCACGTCGGCTGCAATCCATACATAGTTATGCTGCCACTTAAAATTGGCAAAGGATTGTAGAAACGATCTGGTGTCTTTTAAATAGCCCAGAATCAAGGGAACCAAGGGTTGGAGCAGGGAGTCAACCCACTCAGAGAGTCTCTCTGAGTATGAATCTATCCCAGCCACAATTGGTCTCATGGGAGGCGGGAATATCCCCTTATGGACTTTCGGTAGGGAATGAAAAATATAAATAATAGGGTACTCAACATACAGTACAGACCAAAAGTTTGGACACACCTTCTCATTCAAAGAGTTTTCTTTATTTTCATGACTATGAAGGCATCAAAACTATGAATTAACACATGTGGAATTATATACATAACAAACAAGTGTGAAACAACTGAAAATATGTCATATTCTAGGTTCTTCAAAGTAGCCACCTTTTGCTTTGATTACTGCTTTGCACACTCTTGGCATTCTCTTGATGAGCTTCAAGAGGTAGTCCCCTGAAATGGTCTTCCAATAGTCTTGAAGGAGTTCCCAGAGATGCTTAGCATTTGTTGGCCCTTTTGCCTTCACTCTGCGGTCCAGCTCACCCCAAACCATCTCGATTGGGTTCAGGTCCGGTGACTGTGGATGCCAGGTCATCTGGCGCATCACCCCATCACTCTCCTTCATGGTCAAATAGCCCTTACTTTCAAAGTTTTCCCAATTTTTCGGCTGACTGACTGACCTTCATTTCTTAAAGTAATGGCCACTAGTTTTTCTTTACTTAGCTGCTTTTTTCTTGCCATAATACAAATTCTAACAGTCTATTCAGTAGGACTATCAGCTGTGTATCCACCTGACTTCTCCTCAATGCCACGGATGGTCCCAACCCCATTTATAAGGCAAGAAATCCCACTTATTAAACCTGACAGGGCACACCTGTGAAGTGAAAACCATTTCAGGGGACTACCTCTTGAAGCTCATCAAGAGAATTCCAAGAGTGTGCAAAGCAGTAATCAAAGCAAAAGGTGGCTACTTTGAAGAACATAGAATATGACATATTTTCAGTTGTTTCACACTTGTTTGTTATGTATATAATTCCACATGTGTTAATTCATAGTTTTGATGCCTTCAGTGTGAATCTACAATTTTCATAGTCATGAAAATAAAGAAAACTCTTTGAATGAGAAGGTGTGTCCAAACTTTTGGTCTGTACTGAATATGTAATCCACTTCTTTTTTACTCAAGATCCCTAACTATTTTTCATTCCCTACCGAAATAAGGGGGATACGACAGCGCTAATGGTCCAAGGGGTGGAAATGTTTTTTGGATGTTTTAATTAGGAACCTGCTCCCCCACTGGCTTAAATAAAAAACATGATTTAATTCTGCAATATCACTGATAGGATATATTTCTATTGCATATAGTCAGGTCCATGAATATTGGGAGATCGACACAATTCTAACATTTTTGGCTCTATACACCACCACAATGGATTTTAAATGAAATGAACAAGATGTGCTTTAACTGCAGACTGTCAGCTTTAATTTGAGGGTATTTACATCCAAATCAGGTGAACGGTGTAGGAATTACAACAGTTTGCATATGTGCCTCCCACTTGTTAAGGGACCAAAAGAAATGGGACAGAATAATAATCATAAATTAAACTTTCACTTTTTAATACTTGGTTGCAAATCCTTTGCAGTCAATTACAGCCTGAAGTCTGGAATGCATAGACATCACCAGACGCTGGGTTTCATCCCTGGTGATGCTCTGCCAGGCCTCTACTGCAACTGTTTTCAGTTCCTGCTTGTTCTTGGGGCATTTTCTCTTCAGTTTTGTCTTCAGCAAGTGAAATGCATGCTCAATCGGATTCAGGTCAGGTGATTGACTTGGCCATTGCATAACATTCCACTTCTTTCCCTTAAAAAACTCTTTGGTTGCTTTTGCAGTATGCTTTGGGTCATTGTCCATCTGCACTGTTAAGCGCCGTCCAATGAGTTCTGAAGCATTTGGCTGAATATGAGCAGATAATATTGCCCGAAACACTTCAGAATTCATCCTGCTGCTTTTGTCAGCAGTCACATCATCAATAAATACAAGAGAAGCAGTTCCATTGGCAGCCATACATGACCACGCCATGACACTACCACCACCATGCTTCACTGATGAGGTGGTATGCTTAGGATCAAGAGCAGTTCCTTTCCTTCTCCATACTCTTCTCTTCCCATCACTCTGGTACAAGTTGATCTTGGTCTCATCTGTCCATAGGATGTTGTTCCGGAACTGTGAAGGCTTTTTTAGATGTCGTTTGGCAAACTCTAATCTGGCCTTCCTGTTTTTTAGGCTCACCAATGGTTTCCATCTTGTGGGGAACCCTCTGTATTCACTCTGGTGAAGTCTTCTCTTGATTCTTGACTTTGACACACATACACCTACCTCCTGGAGAGTGTTCTTGATCTGGCCAACTGTTGTGAAGGGTGTTTTCTTCACCAGGGAAAGAATTTTTCGGTCATCCACCACAGTTTTTAGTGGTCTTCCGGGTCTTTTGGTGTTGCTGAGCTCACCAGTGCGTTCCTTCTTTTTAAGAATGTTCCAAACTGTGGTTTTGGCCACGCCTAATGTTTTTGCTATCTCTCTGATGGGTTTGTTTTGTTTTTTCAGCCTAATGATGGCTTGCTTCACTGATAGTGACAGCTCTTTGGATCTCATCTTGAGAGTTGACAGCAACAGATTCCAAATGCAAATAGCACACTTGAAATGAACTCTGGACCTTTTATCTGCTCATTGTAATTGGGATAATGAGGGAATAACACACACCTGGCCATGGAACAGCTGAGAAGCCAATTGTCCCATTACTTTTGGTCCCTTAACAAGTGGGAGGCACATATGCAATCTGTTGTAATTCCTACACCGTTCACCTGATTTGGATGTAAATTCCCTCAAATTAAAGCAGACAGTCTGCAGTTAAAGCACATCGTGTTGGTTTCATTTCAAATCCATTGTGGTTGTGTATAGAGCCAAAAATTTTAGAATTGTGTCGATGTCCCAATATTTATGGACCCGACTGTAGATCAGTTTTTATGGAGATTATTATTTTTGTGGAGTTTTTATTTGGGACTTTTCTGTTCAGTTTTTATTCACTTCTATGCTTTGGAGATCACGTGATATCCTAACTAATAAGGATTGGTGGGGTAGTAGTATATAGGAAGCAGGAAGTGTGTGTAATGTTTGTCATGAGTAAGGACTGGTATTTTATAGCCTGAAACGCGTAGACTATTTACTGTGCATTAAGTGTTGGATTTTTTAACCGCATGAAATAAAGAAACACCTGTTTTATGGAGCTGGATCCTATACTTTTTTCTTCAGATTACATTGAAGAAGTAGAAAGCCGGCAGGGAGTGCTTTTTCTTATTTAAGAGCGCCACTGGCCTCCCTCCACCTGCCACCTGGCTTTAAAATAAAATGTCAGCTTGCAGGCTGGGAATTAACATCTTCCTGCCTTGCCTGCGGCAGAAAGGGGTTAATTCACTTTAAAAAAAAAAAAAGTAAATAAAAAATAAATAAATAAATAATAAAAAAAATTATAAAATGTATAAAAAAAATTAAAAGATATAGCAATAGTTAGGGTGGGTTCACATCTGCGTTCTGGATTCCGTTATGGCTTTCCGTTATAACATGGTTATAACGGAAAATAACGGAATCCACAAGACGGAAGTCAAAACGGAAGCCTTTAGAGGCATTCCGTTTTGATCCGTCTTAATAGAAGTCTATGGGAATCATAACGGAAAACAAAGTCCTATCGACAGAACTTTTTTCTCTGTTCTGCATAACGGTAACCAGACGGATCCGTTATGCTTCCCCATACACTTCTATTAAGACGGAAAGCAAAACGGAATGCCTTTTAAATGGATGCGCTCCAGTATTGTGCGGGCTTCTGGGTTTTGGGGTCGAGGGAGTGATCCGGAGAGATCTGTCTTTACTGGAAGCGCTTCCAAGACACCGGTATGTCTTTGTTTATATGCAGATTTCTTTACCCATACGCGTTTCGAAGTCTTAAACTGACTTCTTCTTCAGTGGTAATCTGCACAGATCTCCCATTACCACTGAAGAAGAAGTCAGTTTAAGACTTCTAAACGCGTATGGGTAAAGAAATCTGCATATAGACAAAGACATACCGGTGTCTTGGAAGCGCTTCCAGTAAAGACAGATCTCTCCGGATCACTCCCTCGACCCCAAAACCCAGAAGCCCGCACAATACCGGAGCGCATCCAGTGCTCCACACGTGGGACGCCGACTAGAGGAAGGCCCGTCCGACTCAGCAGTAAGCACGGGAATCTTCACCTCATCATCGGCCACCACAGAATTGCAGAGAGAAAGAAGACACAGAGCGGACACTGAGTAAGGTAATAGAGGCCAGTACACACACATCGGGTGGGACGCCAACCGATACTGGCCCGCAACCATTATTCACTCATTTAATCATTTTTTACCGCACTGTGATCTGTTTTTTCTTGCCTTTAGGCTATAACTAAAGCACTTGTCATTTCTATTGTGTACTGTATGCCGAGTGGACTTACTTTCGGCCAACACAAGGCATCTCAGTCAAACAGCCAGAAGTGGCTGAGTGACCAATCCCCTGTGACATTACAAACATTTGCGTATTATACCTTTCAGCTTATCTTGCCTGGTGGTTGCCTGATGTACACCCTATATTACCCATCAGAATCACACGGAACATACTGAATCTGTATACAAGAAATCGCTGCATACAGGTTTATCTAGTGCCTGCAACTGTAGGCAGCCCAGAGCGCTACACAGGTGCAACCCCCCATATTCATCTGTTATCATCCAAGACCCACAGCATTCAGCTACATTGTTTTTTCTATCACAAAACATTTTTAAAGTTCCTGCAAGTTTCTAGTGCTATTCTAGCACCTTTTGTGATACCTTTTTATTGTTACTTATATGGTGAAAACCACTTTTAATTCTTTTTAGCATTAATAAATTCCTGCTGTTTCCCCATATCTGAGTGCAGGTCTATACTTTCACTTTCATAAAATAATAAATGTCTCCCATTCATTCCAGTGGTTTGTTAATGTGAGGTCATTTTTGAGTACATACACATGAAGAAGGGGTTGTCTGAATTTTTGATATTGATGGCCTATCCTCAGGATAGGTCATCAATATCAGATCGTCGGGGATCTGACTCGCAGCACCCTCGTTGACCATCTGTTTGAAGAGACTGCGGCACTCGGTGTGCTGTGGCTTCTTCCCAGGCCAGTTATGTCACGTTTATCGGTCATGTGGCCTAGGAGCCACTTGATCCAATTCAAATGAATGGGGCTGAGCTGCAATACCAAGCATAGCCACTGTCTGATAGAAGGCGCTGTGCTTGGTGAGCTGTGAGGAGGCGGAAGTTTTTTCAAACAGCTGATTGCGAGGGTATCGGGAGTCAGATCCCCACTGTGACCTATCCTGAGGATAGGTCATCAATTATAAAATCTTGGAAAACCCCTTTAACTGCATAACATGCAGCCAGCGAAAAGTTTGTTGCAGCAAGGAGTCCAATCACATGAATATTCACACATAGTCGATATGCTGCATATTTCTCATCAAAGTAACAAATCTCATGAACATGCTGCAGAAAAAATTTGCATGGAAATTGACATAACATGTGTTGCAGACTCGCAGCATTTCTGTGGATTTTTTCAGCACAGCTTTCACCCTTTGCAATTCATAAGATAAAAACCTTTAAAATTTGCATGTCAAATGTTGATTTTGCAGCGGATCTGCCATACCCCAGACCTGGGAGAATCTGCAATTGTTCTGTGTTAATGAATTGTAATGTTATATTCTGCACATACTCAAGCAGTTTAGGTATAATTGTCAGGAACAGGACTAACCACCCTGTTCCTCCCCTCTTGGTAGGAGTGTGGAGAAAGGAAGCACCTGCTTGAGCTTCTTCTCCAAGAGCCTCATACTATTCTTCTGTGAGACCCTTACTCCAGGAAGATTGCCCGAACCAAGATACAGCTTGCCCAAAAGCCACAGCGGATAAAGTCAGCAGAGTGACTAGCAAGATTCAGCTTTACAGACCCTGCTGCTGGTGAGGGAAAACAGATCAGACACCCATCACCTAGAATAACCACCAGGCCGTTCTCATGTTAAGCCTGTACCTGTAACAGCGGCTGCTGTGCACTGCTGTTCCCCTGCTTACAGCCATAGTCCCGGGCGCCGTGTTCAGCGGTGATCTGCTGCCAGTGCTTCCCATTCACCGCTGCAGTCCTGGGCTCTGTCTGTGTAGGTACTGATGTTCTGGGATCCACTCCACAGTTTCCTCTCAGCCCTGGCCACAGAAAGCTTGCTGCTTGTTTCCTGCAGCACTTCCTTAAGGGCCGGAGTGTGTCACTTCCTGTGCTTTATGGGTTAGATCATGTAACCTTGCTGACCAATCCTAGCCCTCCTGCACATATATAAGTGGCTCAGCCACCTTCCCAGATGCCTCAGTGTCAAGGTCCTTGTGTCCTGCTAAGGTTCCTGATATCTGCTTGTGTTCCTGACTCGTACTTGTATTCCTGGACTCTGCTACCTGTTTCATCCCTGCCTGCGTGCTTTGACTCTCCTGTTGCCTACTCGGATTGCCTGACCTGTACCTGTACCTCTGCACTGACCTATTGCCTGTCTGACTTCGCCCCTGCCTCATCCTTCGGTCCTTCACTGTTGCTCCTGGTTACGACTCAGCCTGCTGACGCCTGTACCTCTGGTACCTTTCTCAGGTCCCTCTTTTGTCTGCCTGAACCAGCTGCCTCGTGTGCCTATCCTCCTCAAGAGGTAGCGACCTGGTGTTCCCCTCGGGAGAGTCTATCCCCACCATCAGGGATACTGTGAAGAATCGAGGGGTTCACTTAGACAACGCCCTTAGAGGAGGTAGGACACTTGGCACAATGGATTCACACCCGCTGGTTCGTGACAGTACCACACAGTGGACACCTATATATATACATGCATGCAAGTGCCATTTACTTGTCAAACAACCAGCCACCATACCTCCTCATCTGGTGCCAGAATCTGTACTTTGTGCTTAATGCTGCTGGATGTGCTACTAGTTTGTAAAGAGAGACCTACATCTATACCTTTACTTCTGGCCTGATTCTTCAAACCTCCTTTCCATTGCACTGATCCCCAGGGAGCAATGGCCTTAGGGAGTGCACCGTGACACAACATCTCAACTTTTCTTTCACGTATGGACCTATCCTAATAATCATAGGCGTGCGCACGGGGTGTGCCAGGTGTGCCTGGGCACACCCTAATCAAGCCTGCTGGCCGGCGAATATTAATGAAGCGCTTCCATTTTGGAAGCGCTCATTAGTACCGGAGGACCAGGAAGCGGTGAACGCTATGTACTTACCGCTTTCTGGTCCTCGGCTGTCGGTTGTGCAGGGCTGCGCATAGCATGAGGCGCTTTGTGACGTCACGCTGTGCGCGCCAGTTCAGAGCACAGCCGACAGCAGGAGGAAGAGGATCGCGAGCAGCGGTGTCCAGGAGCAGAGAGGTAAGTGGTTTTTTATTTTATAAAAAATGAGGCTGCTGGGGGGCATAATGGGGGCTAATGAGCGGCATAATGGGGGCTAATGAGGCATATGGGGCTAATGAGGCATATGGGGGCTAATGAGGGGCATAATGGGGGCTAATGAGGGGCATAATGGGGGCTAATGAGGCATATGGGGGCTAATGAGAGGCATAATGGGGGCTAATGAGGGGCATAATGGGGGCTAATGAGGGGCATAATGGGGGCTAATGAGGGGCATAATGGGGCTAATGAGAGGCATCATGGGGGCTAATGAGAAGCATAAAGCTGATAATGGGGGCTAATGAGGCATAAGGGCTGATAATGGAGGCTAATGAGGCACAAGGGCTGATAATGGAGGCTAATGAGGCACAAGGGCTGATAATGGAGGCTAATGAGGCATAAGGGCTGATGATGGGGGCTAATGAGGCATAATGGGGCTAATGAGAGGCATCATGGGGGCTAATGAGAAGCATAAAGCTGATAATGGGGGCTAATGAGGCATAAGGGCTGATAATGGGGGCTAATGAGGCATAAGGGCTGATAATGGAGGCTAATGAGGCACAAGGGCTGATAATGGAGGCTAATGAGGCATAAGGGCTGATGATGGGGGCTAATGAGGCATAATGGGGGCTAATGAGAGGCATAATGGGGGCTAATAAGGCATAAGGGCTGATAATGGGGGCTAATGGCATAAAGGATATATATATATATATATATATATATATATACACATACATATAACAATATAATAATAGCAAAGATAGGTGCACATGTCTGAGCCCGAGCACCGCACCAAGGTTTCTCAAGTAGGAACACTGCCCACTGGCCCCTAGTATTGCCCATATGGTTCAGGTAGGTGAGTGTTAGGTCCCGAGCTACTTGAGAAACCTTGTCGCGGTGCTCGGGCTCAGACATGTCCTACACCGTAGGACATGTTGGCTAATCTCTCAATTTTAAAATCAGTTTGAGGGTTTAGTAAAACCGCAGAGTGCAACTGTCTTTGCTATTATTATATTGTTATATTGATTATCACATCCACATAATTGCTATCTTGTGTAGGATGTCTATTGTGATACTTGTGGTTCGCTGCGGGCATCCTCCACTGTATGCATTTTTGCTGGGGATCGTCATTAGCAACGGGCCACAAGTGCAGGATTTGCTCCCCTGTATATACACTCACCTAAAGAATTATTAGGAACACCATACTAATACGGTGTTGGACCCCCTTTTGCCTTCAGAACTGCCTTAATTCTACGTGGCATTGATTCCACAAGGTGCTGATAGCATTCTTTAGAAATGTTGGCCCATATTGATAGGATAGCATCTTGCAGTTGATGGAGATTTGAGGGATGCACATCCAGGGCACGAAGCTCCCGTTCCACCACATCCCAAAGATGCTCTATTGGGTTGAGATCTGGTGACTGTGGGGGCCATTTTAGTACAGTGAACTCATTGTCATGTTCAAGAAACCAATTTGAAATGATTGGAGCTTTGTGACATGGTGCATTATCCTGCTGGAAGTAGCCATCAGAGGATGGATACATGTTCTCATTCTGTTTATATAGTTGTCGTGGATAGCTCACCACCTACCTCTGTGTGGCAAGGATGCTCTAGTCAGGAAACTGATCACCCAATCAGTCAAGAGGAATGGAAATGAATAAAAAAATTGACTGGCACTCACTATATGGATCACATCAACAGCATTTAATGGCCGCCAGCTCAACAATAGAGTGTAAGCAGCAAGAATTGTACAACATATAATAAATGGTAAAGACAACACAATGTTAAAATAACATTAAAAATACCCCTAAAAATATAAAATATAAAGAGTGCGGTGCACTGATGATAGGGTCCTGTATAAAGGGAAAATCCTCTGTATCTAGCGCAGTCTGGTAAGTAAGAGATCTTATCACTTCGGTATTTTACCAATAATTCACTTTTGCAATCTTATTTTGTGATATCATTGGTGACAATGTCCCTTAAATGAAGGCAGTATCGATCCAAATAACTGGTACCGGGAGTACTGTCCTTTTAAGTAAAGGTGGATAATGTCACTAGGTCCGTTGATTTCCACAATATCTCACATGTAGCGGCGGACCTTTTACCCGGTATTTTGAAGCTTCCGTAACCTCTGGTGCTCAATGCTGTGGGAAAAGCTCGCTTACCGGTATATGTAAGTCCCCGGCAATCCCGTTGTTCAGCTCACCGCACCGCTTGAAGTTACTTCCGGCGTCCTCGCTCCCTGGTGTCTGTCACGTGTTCTCCAGAGGTATCGCGGGACTTGAAGACTTAGTTCCGGTGTTCCTGTGAGAGGTACTCACATTGAATGGAAAAAATGGAGCGCTCCAAATTTAAAAGATGCTTTATATGGTCTCAATCATATCCAAATTCTTGCACTAAGCAGAGATATAACGCCAGACGCGTTTCGGGGACTTCTCTCCCCTTCCTCAGTGGCCATATCTCTGCTAGTGCGTCACCTCCTTTTATATCTCTCTAGGTACTCTGCAAGATCTGGACTGGAATGTCTTTTTCATGTGTTGCGGTTTTGGTGCGTTTTGCATGCGGTTTTTGCGCAGCACATGCGTTTTTTCTAAATTTTTCATCATAATACTATAGTCAATACTGGTGATAAAGGACAGGTCACTCCTCAATTGCTTTCCATTGTTAAATATATAAGAAATATAAAATCGTATAAAAAACATAGAACCATTAAAAAGGAAGTACAATTCATAAGATTAACAGCATAATCGTCATCATAATCACATATTATAGTTGGTCTTCTATCTATTCAGAGCAGTTCAATGTAATATGGGTAGGAATGGGGAAGTGGGCCCATCACCAAGAAGGGGTCACAGCGCCGATATACGGCCAAGCATGTGATCCCCTATTGAGTGAAAGGCACACCGCCCTGGATTATAAAAAGCCAAAGATCTCCAGTTCTGCATTCAAAGCGGCTGGCATCATACTTCCAAAATCATAAATTTGTTTAGATTCTGCCCTTGACATCCGTTCAATGTGATTTCCCCCTCTCCAATGTTTATCAATCTTTTCCAGGGCCACAAAAGTCAGTCCCATAGGGTCTTGTCCGTGGGCCTCCTTAAAGTGTCTTGAGAGTGAGTGTTTTAGATATCCTTTCTTGATGTTAGAAATATGTTCGGATATCCTCACTCTCAAGGCCCTTTTTGTCCGTACAATATATTGTCTTGAACACGGACATTGTATGAGGTAAATCACGCTGACTGAATTACATGTAAGAAAGTGCTCTATCTCCCACATAAAAGAATTTTGGGTAGAGAGCACCTTCTTAGTGTTTCTTGGGATTTTTGTTGTTTTGCAACAGATGCATTGTCCACATTTGAAAAAGCCTTTTAAATTAGTCAGCCTACCAGCACCTGGTGTTTTGGTCTGTCCAGTCTTCAACAGTCCAATTTTGGTGAGCTCGTGCAAATTGTAGCCTCTTTTTCCTATTTGTAGTGGAGATGAGTGGTACCCGGTGGGGTCTTCTGCTGTTGTAGCCCATCCACCTTAAGGTTGTGCGTGTTGTGGCTTCACAAATGCTTTGCTGCATACCTCGGTTGTAACGAGTGGTTATTTCAGTCAACGTTGCTCTTCTATCAGCTTGAATCAGTCGGCCCATTCTCCTCTGACCTCTAGCCTCCACAAGGCATTTTTGCCCACAGGACTGCCGCATACTGGATGTTTTTTCCTTTTCACACCATTCTTTGTAAACCCTAGAAATGGTTGTGCGTGAAAATCCCAGTAACTGAGCAGATTGTGAAATACTCAGACCGGCCCGTCTGGCACCAACAACCATGCCACGCTCAAAATTGCTTATAATGACCTTTCTTTCCCATTCTGACATTCAGTTTGGAGTTCAGGAGATTGTCTTGACCAGGACCACCCCCCTAAATGCATTGAAGGAACTGCCATGTGATTGGTTGACTAGATAATTGCATTAATGAGAAATAGAACAGGTGTTCCTAATAATTCTTTAGGTGAGTGTATATGCACAACTGCATGTGGGTTTGAGCACTTCCTGCTTGTTTAATACCACGCCATTCTTTTCAGTTTGTATACATATATACATACATTCGGTACATACACGCTCGCGTGGTGTGTGTTTGTGCTTTAGGGTGCACACCCTAATGCAATAGGCTGCGCACGCCTATCCTAATAATACAATGTACTTTCCCTAAAAGAAACCCCCTGTTGAAAAGTACAGGTGCTGATATAAACAGACTGGAGTATACTTTGCAACTTGGAAGCTAACTACCATGAGAAACATAGGAAACCGTCTAACGCAGGGTTCCCCGGGTGTCATTACACGATCTTGTTAAACATTAATAGATAATATGCTGATAGGGATGGTAAGACTAAATTATCAAAGTCAATCTGTATCTTTATCTACAATCAATCTGGAATGTACCAGAGATGAATAACCAGGTTGAAGATCGCAGGATCTATTTATCAGTTATGTCCACCATAAACATTTCATTATCTCCTGCACGGCAACATCTCTTTTAAACTGGATCTACAAAACCTTTGCCTTTGCTTTGCATAAACCTGGGTCAACAATGTCAGGAAGCTCTCCTAAGGCTACTTTCACACCTGCGTTCGGTGCGGATCCATCTTGTATCTGTTCAGAACGGACCCATTTGCATTATTCTTTTTTTTAAAAGTCTAAGTCAAAACGGATCCATCCTGACTTACATTGAAAGTCAAGGGGGGACGGATCAGTTTTCAATTGCACCATATTGTGTCAGTGAAAACAGATCCGTCCCCATTGACTTACATTGTAAGTCAGGACGGATCTGTTTGGCTCCGTATCGTTAGGCGGAATGGAGGCGGAACGGGGCCAAACTGATGCATTCTGAACGGATCCTTTTCCATTCAGAATGCATTGGGGCTGAACTGATCCGTTTTGGGCCGTTTGTGAGAGCCCTGAAACGGATCTCAGAAGCGGACCCAGAAACGCCAGTGTGAAAGTAGCCTAACCTGTAAAGGCTGTGCTTTAATAGTTACAGAAGGTAGGAATTAATTATTATTTTTGCTGCGTGGCGCCCTCTTCTGGTGCCAAACTGTTCAAACACACTGGAGCTCCAAAGGCTGACAAGTTTCCGCTTCTTGTTTCTCAGGTCAGGATGACCGCCGCACTTCGCTGTTTATTAGCAGATATTAAACTTTATTACAGCATTTGTGTATTATCAAAGCCACTTCTCCATTTTCTTTGGCTTACAGGATCATACTTTAAAGAGGACCTGTCCATACCTCCCAACTGTCCCAAATCTGGTGGACAGGGCCGGACTGGGGATAAAAACCAGCCCTGGAAAAAGTTGCACACCAGCCCCACAGCATTGCGTTATTATTTACTTGTTTATAATAGGAGAAAGCATTCATTTTAAAACACGTGTGTAAACACGAATATGAACTTTGCCCCACGATAGCTCTTTTGTAGAACCCCCATTGTTCATATTATCACAGTGTTTTCCCAACCAGGATGCCTCCAACTGTTGCAAAACTACAACTCTCAGCATGCTCAGACAGTGTTTTACCACGCCCTTTGACCCGCCCCTTTTTTGTTGGCCACCTATTTAATGATTGTTGCATGCAACATTTTACTTGACCAGCTATTTTAGATATTCTACGGCAGTCCTGTTACAATCCCCCCAATGAGCCTTTCGACCAAATAATAAAAATATTTATAAAATCTCACCCATATGCTGCAAAAAAAAAATATCTGCAATGTAAAATCGATAATAAAGATCAACTACAAACATAAACATATTTCACATGAAAACTTACAGTTACTTGGCTTGGCCCTTGGGGATCTCGGACGCCACTTCAACACTTTGGCCGGGGGCTCGGCGGAGCTGATGTTGTGTTTTATCCTAATGAGAAAGATTTCATAATAAGGATTTGGAGAAGGGGAAGAGGGATAGCAGAGAGGCTGGTGCTGCTACTAGGGGGTCATACCATGGGGGAGTAATAAAGCCCACCATAATGCCCCCCAGTAGTAAAAATTCTCCTTATAATGTGCAAAACATACCCCTTTGTAATGCCCCCAGTTGAGCTAATGTTCCCATAATGTGGCAATATAAAATACCCCTTCTCAGTGCCCCCGTAGATGACCCCATAGTGCTTCTCCCCCCTTCCCCCCACCATAATATGTCCCAGTATAAAATGCCCCTATACAGAGCCCCCCATATAAAATACTTCTTCTTTTTAGCCACAGTAGATGCCCCTATAGTGCCAGTAAGATGTGTCCCAATAGATGCCCCCCAATCATGTGCCAGTAAGATGTGCCCCCATAGATGCCCCCAATCATGTGCCAGTAAGATGTGCCCCCATAGATGGCCCCAATCATGTGCCAGCAAGATGCCCCCCAATCATGTGCCAGTAATAAGAGTCCCCTCACCATCATGTGCCAGCAGCCAGAGCCCCCCATATCATGTGCCAGTAGCCCCCCTTATGTGCCAATAACCCCCCCTTATTATGTGCCAGTAACCCCCCGTTATGTGCCAGTAGCCGCCCCTTATCATGTGCCAGTAGCCCCCCTTATCATGTGCCAATAGCCCCCATATCATGTGCCAATAGCCCCCATATCATGTGCCAATAGTCCCCATATCATGTGCCAGTAGCCCCCATATCATGTGCCAGTAGCCCCCATATCATGTGCCAATAGCCCCCATATCATGTGCCAATAGCCCCCATATCATGTGCCAATAGCCCCCATATCATGTGCCAATAGCCCCCATATCATGTGCCAATAGCCCCCTTATCATGTGCCCGTAGCCCCCCCCATCATGATCCAGTATTGTACCTATATAAAAAAAATAAAAAATAAACACTTATACTTACCTCCAGCGATGCGATGCAGGCCTCTTCCGGGCTGTGTCCCTCGTTATACGGCTCAGGCGGCGCGATGACGTCATCGCGCCGCCTGCACCGGCCTCTGATAGGCTGCCAGCACTAGGCCGGCAGCCTATCAGAAGAACAGGAGGGGACACACCTCTCCCCTGCCGCAGCATAGACATCTGTATCGCCGTCCTGAGGACGGCGATACAGATGACTATGGAGATGAGCGCTTCCACAATGGAAGCGCTCATCTCCTGCTGCTGTGCCCTGCCGCCGGCCGCCCCCACTTGCCACCAGGGCCGCGGCCTTGAGGCACTCAGGCCTGCCGGCCTATCGGGAAATTTCCCGGTATACCGGCAGGCCAGTCCGGCCCTGCTGGTGGGACAGTCCTGGATTTCGGCAGCTGCCCCATTGTCCGGGAAGTGTGTCCCGATTTACACTTTAACCGCATCCTGGGGACGCAGATACAGTTGAGTGCAATGGTGACGCAGGGAGCCATCTGCTCCCTGCTCCACCATTCACCGGCTTGTGCTCTCTCCGGCGACATCCCTTGTCTGTTTTAGTGACTACCTGCATTCCTCATGTAATAACAATTCTGGAGCATCTATCCTTATGACCCTGTGATGTACCATTCCTTTATCATTCCTTCTAGAAGGCATGTATGAATTGCTAGCAGTCTGCAATGAAGGTCCAGCTGGGAGTTACCAGGTGATGGTGTGTCCCTGCACAGTCTGACTATATCCAATCAGTACTACAAGAAAATTTAGACTAGCACATTCATGGTCACGGGTGCATATCCATAAAGCAAGCATACAGAGAACTAATAAAAGCATGGCTGCACACCATTTCACATGCAAACAATAGAACTGAGAAATTGGGATCATTCTAAATTAAAGTGGTATTGTACCTACTGTAAATGAAAAAATAGAAGCTGTCACACTGTGCAGGGACACCCCCCCCCCCCCCCAACTGGTAACACCCAGCTGAACCATATTCATTGCAAGCTGCTACAGAATTGTTATTACATTCAAATATAAATTCAAGTAGTTGCAAACAGGAGAGGTGACAGGTCCTCTTGAACACAATATCTGAAGATTCACATATTTTTGCACAAAAGGGCATACGGAGAGTGTGGTAAATGAGACAAGTGACGTAAAACAGGACTGTCAATAAGCGGAGAGCAGTAAAGAGTTGTAGCAGTAAATACTTGAGCTTTCCATAGATAAGGAGTGTGAAAGTTTTATCTCATTGAGATCTGGTCCATGGTTGTGATGCCTCCACCAGGTCTTAGGGTAACATTCTTCAAGTGATGCAGAAGGACCTAAATCCATCCTGCCCATTCATTCCTGTGTCTCAGCTTATTTACTCACAGACTCTCCATTCTCTCTCTGAGATTTGAAGTTGTTTTTAGGAGTTTTTTGGGTGTACTATTTTGATGGACTATGCTCAGTGTGTGAGGGTATATTAAGTGCAGGGAGATGTTCTCAGAGATTAGAGGACTACCTATAACACAGAAGAGGGGGGTCTGCAAATATTTCAAACAGTCATCTTTTTGTAATACAGGATGTAATTTCCATGTATCTCCCTTCTGCATGTGGTTTGGAGGTGACTACCAGAGGCATCTGATGTTTTCTTGCTTTGGTCTGTATTGTAGGATCTCACTCTTTGGTATCCTTCCTGATGGTTCCGGTCATTTGATTAATAAATGTTCTTGGACGGTAACCCAGATTTAAAAATATGTTTCATGTTTGTCCCTATGTGTAGGGTTGGAACATTTACGGTTGGATGTAATAGCTTAACTGTACACGGTGGGTTTTTTATGACTTTAGGATGGAAGATGTCCCATCTGAGGTACAGTATGTTGGGCAGCGAGTTGGCTTCTGGTAAAGTGATGTCTCTATTTTATTGTTATGTATTTTGACGGTGGTGTTCAGAAAGTTTGTTTCAGGAGAGAAGTAATTGACTGGTAATGTGTAACTGCCGATCTATTTTTATTTGTGTAGTATGTAGGGGCAGTGATACTGACAATTTTTGTAATATACTTTAATTAATGAAATCATACATTTCTATTAGAAAAATAACTCCAAAGTGGCCCATTTTGAGTCTTAAAAACGCTCCTCTGTCTTCTGTTTACATAACACAGTCAGTGTTGAGCAAGTCTCCACTGTTATGTAAACAGAAGACAGAGGAGCGTTGATAAGGCTCAAAATGGGCCACTTTAGAGCTATTTTTCTAATAAAAAAGTATGATTTCAGTCATTAAAGTATATTACAAAAATGGTTGGTATCACTGTCCCTATACATTACACAAAGAAAAATAGAACGGCAATTACACTTTAAGTTGTAATGAAAATGAGTGAAATGCTCATGGGATGTTTTTAGCATTCAGACTCAGTCTAGATAATTAATATACTGTCTGTGTAGCAATAGTAGGCCTGAGGTCTGATGGACTGGAGGACAAGAAGTCCCTTTCATGCTTGGCCATAAAAATGTTTGCATATTGAGGTGTCATTTTATTTCCCATTGCTGTACTGGGCTGTTATAAATATATACACACTGTGACCAAATAAAAAGTACTTATAGATGAGAATAAACTGTAAAGCTCCACCACAGATTCACTAGGAATTCTTTTATTTTCTATGAAGACTTACTTCATTCTGGTGTGGAATATTACTGCATAAAAAATTCAACATAGTTGGCAGCTAGGATGGTTCCTTCTAATAGAGGATCATTTATAATACTTTATATAATAGGTCCATTTGTGTCTTGACGGTATCTAACTTTATCCTTCACCAATGATTTAAAAACACCTTCTGCAGAACCCGAAGGGGACTACTGTAAAGGGTTAATTGCTGTAATGTTGTGTTATTAAATTAAATGTTAATAGCACTGTATGGACAACTAAAGGTTAACACCTTTGCTCACTGTGTCAGGTTTCCAGAGTGATGGATCTGGGTCCGCCCTTGGGTCAGAGACTCTCCGTCTCTGAAACCTCAACAGCCGAGGAAGCAACTTTGCTACCAGAGTACTCCAGGCTATTTTCGGCACTTCCATAGCAGTGAATGTCCTTTAATTTGGAGGCCCCATTCTGCAGATAGGAGATCGGTTTTCAGTTTGATGGTTTTTACTTTTTTAATAAATATTTGCCATTTATTATCTTGTTTTATGTTTTCACCTTTTTTGGAGTGCCTTGTGACCATTTAGTTGCTGTAATTCATTAGTTGGGTGAGTTTTTGTTTATTGGTCCAAAGTACCCTTCTGGGCTACCTGCTCTGCATTTAATGTATTTTGGCTGATGAGAAAACAGTCTTTCCTTGAAATTTCTTAGAGTATTTGTGTGCCCCCACTATTTATACTGTTGTTGTTGCTGGTGAGTTCTGTTTACCTGCTGAGAGATTGAGAGGACTAGCTATTGAATCCTTGTTTTGTAAATGGAAGGTGGTGGCCAAGGATTCTTTTGCAAGAATAACTGTCCAAGGTACATATTTTTTCTAGACATTTGGTAATGTTAATTTACGGTTATAGGAATCCTCATTTGCAAGTTCGCTTTTGTAAAGATGGAAATCTGATTTCAGCCCCCCGATGAAATTCAGCCATTTACTGATACAACACTGTCAATTGGCTTTCATGCATTTTTTCAGGGAGGTTGAGGTGCTATCAAGTGGCACCAGTCCTGGGTTGGCAATGATGTGGTCAAGAATCTCGTTTTATTGGAGCTCTTCCCAGTTGTGGACTCTTTGGCCTTATGGGTGCAATCTTTTAGGGACTAGAGCATTTTGTTACACACTGAGTTTTATTTGCCGTGAACTGATTATCCTCTAAGAGTAGTATGGTTGTCAACTTGTTGCATCATTTGGGTTTGTCATGCTTGCAATTAAATATCTGGATTAAGGCTGTTCACATTCCTGGTTTTGCTATGATGTTGCACTTTATCCCATTTTGAGTTTGCCAGGTTCTTGGAGTTGGTGCCATGAAT